>NC_134854.1:29825728-30148541 GCF_049852395.1 Peromyscus maniculatus bairdii
TTGGAAGCCTGTTTTTTTTTCCTGAAAGGAAATGGAGTGGGAATAGATCTGGAGGAGAAGGGAGATGGAGGGAGCTTAGAGAAAGGGAGGGATGGGAAATTGTAGTCAGGATGTATTGTCTGAAAGAAAAATCTATTTTTAATTAAAAAAGAATATGTCCATGTATTTATTTATACTCTTTACCATTTCAAGTTTAACAGATAAATTTTTGCAAGTTTTACTGAATATTGGCTTGATGTAAAAAAAAATGTCTTGAACAAAAAGATGCTGTTTGTATTCTATGCAATCTTATTCAGAAACAGAATAAGTAGAAATAGTATGCTGCTTTTAATTTTTTTTTTAGTTAACATTTAAAAAATAGACTTTTTAACATAGACAAAAGTGTTCAGAAAGCATCTCCTTCAGATTTCTCTAAAAGTCCAATAGATTTTTAGGAAGATTATCTGAGCATTTGTAAAGAATAATGAATTTAAATAACTATTTAGCAATCACTTTGACAATAAATTGGTAAGACAATAATGGTTACATAAATGACAAATACAACCAAACAAGACTTGTAGTTTAATAGTCTAATGTCAATCTGAGTTATGCAGATAAGTTTTTTTTAATAAAGTACTACTGTTTTACATGTATAATTAAATATAATTCAAGAATACACACCATAAGAAACTATACACATATAAAATAAGAGAAATTATGCTGGATGTTACATAAAAATACCCATTAAATTGTATGGAAGCAATACATACTTTATACACTTTTGTTTCTATTTTCAAGAACTTCAGGTAGTAAAAAATGAATATTGCAATTTCCTTAAATTAATGAATTAAAAATGATTTGGCACACACAAGTAAATATTTCTATTATTTTAAAAACCTAAATTAATTGGCAGAGATAGAGCCAGAGAAAAACTAAGAGGAAAACAGAAAGGAAGAAGAAAGAGAGAGAGAGAAACAGAGATACAGACAAAAATGGTTTTAAAGGTACTAGTATAAAGAATACATGAAATACAATTTTGAAACCCAGTAGTCTCATTTTCGTAGTAGGCCAAAACGGAACCCTAGTGAAGGATAAAATACCTTTATTTGTTCAGTTTGGGAGAGGAAACTGACTATGATGGAAAACAATATAATATAACAGATGTTTAATTCACATATCTAGGAGAAATAATTTTATCAATATTGTTTCATTACTTGCTGTATGTGGTGGTTCACAACTGTGGTGGCTAACTGTGCTTGTCAACTGACTACATATACACTTCACCAAAATCAAGGAGCTAGGCAAATTTGTGAGGGATTTCTCTTGTTTCCTGAAAATGATTTTTTTCATAAATATATTTTGATTGTTTATCTTCTCCCTAATTCGTCCTAGATCCTTCTACCTTCCTTCCTACCGACCTACCAACCTAATATTATGCTCTCTCTCTTTTCTTTAAAACAAACAAAAAACAAACACTCACAAAACCAAAAACAAACCCATAAAATCAAGAATAGAAATAAGAATAAACAAGCAAAAGACAAATAAGACAACAAATGCCCAAACTCAGCAATATGAGACAAAAAGTCCACAAGAATAACATTGAGTTTATTTTCTGTTGGCCAACTATTCCTGGGCATGGAGCCTGCCCTGAAGTGTAGTTCCTATGCCAATGATACTCTACTGGAGAAAATGGATTTTCATGTTGATGTAACCAACCGTCTTATTAAATAAGAAACACAGAAACAATGTAAAAGAGAAAGCCAAGAGGTCAGAACTCAGAGCTAAAATCTCACCCTTCCTCCTGCTGTGTCCCAGCTTCCCGAAAGAGAGCTATTCTTTTGTGTGTCAGTCGTTTCCATAGTCATTCTGCCTTCTCATTGGTTGTAAACCGAAACACGTGACTGCCTCATCACTGTCTGAATGTACAGCCCCCTAGGTCTTAAAGGCATATGTCTCCAATGCTGGCTGTATCCCTGAACACACAGAGATCTATCGGATTAAAGGCGTGTGCCACCACCGCCACACTCTGTCTATGGCTCTAATAGCTCTGACCCCCGGGGCAACTTTATTTATTAACATACAATCAAAATCACATTTCAGTATAATTAGAATACCACCACATTTTCAGTTGGTATCAATTGCTGATAACTTCTTGATTGAGAGTGGGAAGCTGTGTCAACTTCCCCTCTTAGCATTGAGACCCCATCCTCCATCACTCTGGCTCTTACAATCTTTTCTGAGCCTTAAAGGAAGACTGATGAAGACATCCCATTGTGGACTGAGTGCTCTAAAGTCTCTCACTCTTTCTACAATGTTCAGTTGTAAGTCTCCATGTTAGTTCCCATCTACTGATGATAGCTGAGCAAGAAACTGATCTATGGCTATAGCAGTATGTCATTAGGCATCATTATATTGCTGTTTTCTTTTGGCAGAATGTTAATATTAGAGTTTCCTCTAGGTTTGTGAGACCTCTCTAGTCTCAGCTTCTTGGCAAGTTGGGGTTCCATCCTTGGTTTAAGCCTTAAATCCGATTTTTAAAAAGGTTGATTACTCCCAAAACATTTGTTCCTCTGTTGTATCAGTTTATCTTATGGGCAGTACACTGTTGTAGATTGCAGGGCTTGTACTAGGATAGACTTATGATTACCTTTCTCCTTTAGTTGTGTGAAGAGTACCCTCCATTACCAGGAATAATAGTCGGTAGGTATGAACCTTCTAGTTAGGCTCCAGTTTGACTTCTCTGTATTAGTAATTGTCTTCAGCAATAGGGTCTTATCTTGTTGTAGAGAGTAACCAAGAGACTTGCAATAGCCTGTCATATTTAGGAGTTTCCAGAGGTTTGATGCATTTTTTTCTTGATGGTGTCATTTGAGATGGTAGTACCCACCCTAAGTAGGGTTTGCACCTTTTGGTGGCAATCTGAATAAAATAGTCATGGAAGAAGGAAGCTTTTTCTTTTTGCTTGCTTGTTTACACTGCTGCCAAGTTCATCTGTCCTGTTGCTGAGGCATTCCTTCACCGGCATTCAAACCTAGTTCTTCAGAATCCAGCATTTACTTAAGACCAACAGAGCCACATATCCTCACAGACAGGACAACTATAGCAGTTTTGGCCTGTCTATGAAGATACAGCCATTGTCCAACTACAAGGACTACAATCTATCAGCCACTGTAATAAATTCCCTTTTAACATATATAGATTGATTTTATCAGTCCTATTCCTCTAGAGTATCCTTATACAAAAATTATAACTCAGGTGACTGGAGTAAGAAGGTAAAAATTGAAGGCCAGCATGGACTACATAGCGAGAACTCATTGCCTTTAACTAACTAAATAACAAAGCTCAGGTTAAAGTTGTCAAAAATCAGACCATAGAATCCAAGAACACATCAAAAAAAATTATTCACTATGACCAGGTAGGCTTCATCCCAGGAATGCAAATATGGTTCAACATATGAAAATCTGTAATGTAATACACCATGTAAACAAATTGAAAGAAAAAAACATGATCATCTCATTAGATGCTGAAAAGGCCTTTGACAAAATCCAATACCCCTTCATGATAAAGGTCCTAGAGAGATCAGGAATACAAGGAACATACCTAAACACAATAAAGGCAATTTACAGCAAGCCAACAGCCAACATCAAATTAATCAAATCACTCAAAGTGATTTCACTAAAATCAAGACTAAGACAAGGCTGTACACTCTCCCCATGTTTATTGAATATAGTACTTGAAGTTCTAGCTAGAGCAATAAGACTACAAAAGGAGATCAAGGGGATACAAACTGGAAAGGAAGAAGTCAAACTTTCATTATTTGCAGACGATATGATAGTATACATAAGTGACCCAAAAAATTCTACTAGGGAACTCTTATAGCTGATAAACTCCTTCAGTAATGTGCAGGATACAACATTAACTCAAAAAAAAATCAGTATACAAATGATAAAAGGCTGAGAAAGAAATCAGAGAAACATCACCCTTTACAATAGCCACAAATAATATAAAATAACTTGAGGTAACTCTAACTAAGCAAATGAAAGACCGGTATGATAAAAACTTTAAGTCTCTGAAGAAAGAAATTGAAGAAGATATCAATGGAAAGATCTCCCATGCTCATGGATAGGTAGGATTAGCATAATAAAAATGGCAATCTTACCAAAAGCAATCTACAGATTCAATGCAATCCCCATCAAAATCCCAACACAGTTCTTCACAGACTTGGAAAGAAAAATACTCAACTTCATATGGAAAAACAAAAGACCCAGGGTAGCTAAAAGAATCCTATAGGATAAAGCAAACTTTGGAGGCATCACCATCCCTGACCTCAAACTCTACTATAGAGCTATAGTAATAAAAACAGCTTTGTACTGGTATAAATACCAACATGTGGACCAATGGAATCTAACTGAAGACCCTGACATTAATAAGCACACATAAAAACATCTGATTTTTGACAAAGAAGCCAAAACTGTACAATGGAAAAAAGAAAGCATCTTCAACAAATGGTGCTGGCATAACTGGATGTCAACATGTAGAAGATTGCAAATAGATCCATATTTGTCACCATGCACAAAACTCAAATCCAAGTGGATCAAAAACCTCAACACAAATCCAGTTACTCTGAACCTGATAGAAGAGAAAGTAGGAAGTAGTCTTGAATGCATTGGCACAGGAGATCACTTCCTAAATATAACACCAATAGCACAGACAGAGCAACAATTAACAAATGGGACCTCTTGAAACAGAAGCTTTTGTAGAGCAAAGGACACGGTCAATAAGCCCCCATCCAGTGACTGGTGGAAGCAGATGCAGAGATCCATGGCCGGGTGCCAGGCCGAGCTCCAGGAGTCCAATTTATGAGAGAGAAGAGGGATTCTATGAACAAGTAACATTGAGATCATGATGGGACAATGTACAGAGACAACTAGCCAAACTAGTAGAAACACATGAACTGTGGACCAATAGCTGAGGAGTCCCCATGGTACTGACTAGGATCTCTGGATAGGCAAGACAGTTGTTTAGCCTGAAGTGTTTAGGGGGCCCCTAGGCAGTGGGATTGGGATCCATCCCTGGTGAATGAGCCGGCTTTTTGGAGCCTAGTGCCTATGCTGTGACACTTTGTGCAGCCATGGTGCAGGGAGGAGGGCCTTGAACTTGCCTCAACTAAATGTACCAGGCTCTGCTGACTCCTCATGGGAGACCTTGCTTTGGAGGAGGTGGGGATGGGAGGTGGGTTAAGGAGAAAGGCTGGGGGCCAGGAGGAGGGAGGAGAGGGGAATCTGTGATTAGTATGTAAAATGAATAGAAAATCAGGTAAAATAAAAAATTTTTTAAAAACTCAGACCATAGAATCAAATAACAGTGAGCTGTGATAATATGAAGAACAAAAAATGGTTTAAAACTTAAAATGGCCAACAACTCCACATTTTAAAGATTTCAAAGAGTCAAATGTGAAAACCATTGGTATCTCAGAATGCAAAACTAAAAAATGTTAAAAAAAATAATGTGAAGTGTTGTCAAGAATTGCACCTTTGTTTACCTACAAACTTGGGGAATTCTCAGAAGATGACTTCAATGAGAACTTGACAATGACAGCTGTACAGACAGAACAGGAACAGGTGAAATGTATGTTCAATATAATTACTAACAAGGGAAATGCAAGTTAAAATCACAAGAAGATGTCACTATGCATCCATTAGAATAACTAATTAGCTAAGTTTTAAACATCTGAAGAAACCAAGTGTTGACAAGGATGTTTCACTAATTGGAATTATCATACATTTGTGGTAGTCATGCAGAGTGAGTCATCTACTTTGTAAATGGTTTGTCTGTGGTGTGCATATTTAAAAATCCACCATCCAACTCATATGTGCTTTCTAAAGAAAAATGAGGTTATAGAGCTATACAAGTTTGTCTTCTAATATAAGGTTTCCCATATTAGCTGAATACCTGAAACAATGCAAATATCTCCCAACTTTGAAATCATAGACAAATGGTGATATATCAATACAATATAACACTACCCAGAAATAAAGAGCACAATTGCCGGTATGTCTGAGCATAAATCATACTAACTAAAATGACTCAGGAGCACAGCAGTGCATACTATATAATTCCATTATACAGAATTCTATAGAATGTAAGATAATGACACAAACAAATAAGTGTTTGGTAAAGGTGGGCAAGATATTAAAAGGTTGATGGCGCCGGGCGGTGGTGGCGCACGCCTTTAATCCCAGCACTCAGGAGGCAGAGGCAGGCGGATCTCTGTGAGTTCGAGGCCAGCCTGGTCTCCAAAGTGAGTTCCAGGAAAGGCGCAAAGCTACACAGAGAAACCCTGTCTCGAAAAACCAAAAAAAAAAAAAAAAAAAAAAAAAAAAAAAAAAAGTTGATGGTAATGCTGATCAGGAAACTGTGATTTCAATACAAATTCTATGTCATACTTGTGAGTGTTGTTCCAATGCAGTAAAGTATGCAACACATCATTAACTTGCACACTTAAAGATTCATTACTTGGAGGGTTGCTGATAACTCAATGAGGAAAAGCAGTTGCTGTGCGAGCAGAAGGCGAGGAAAAATACCCAGCACAGAAGTATAATGCCAGGCATGAGGCACGGCTGGTGTACCCAGTAGGGGACCCAGAGACCACTAGGTATGTCCCAGGAGTTCCTGGCCATTAGGCCTCTCTGACATTGCAAGCTTCTGATTCAGTGAGAAATCCTGCCTAAGGTAGTAAAGCATAGACTGAGAGAGGAAGATGACTAATGTCTTCCCCTTATAGCCACACAGAAATGGACAAACACACTTGCACATGCACATGCGTGGAACACAGCCAAACACAGACACCCACATAAGCAAACAGGCTTCACCACACATATGCACACAGATAAACTGCTGAGCAAATAGTTTTGACTCCAGAAGCTTAATATTTAAAATTATAACTTATTAACTGTGTTATTTATATCAAGCAATAAAGTTTGCCTTAGCAGCAATTTTGTAATGGTTGTTGGATTAGGTTTACACTAATTGACAGATTTGTCCAATAAGAAGAAAGGTGACAAAATGGATTTAGGCAACAGTTTGTCTATAACAATACTAACAAATTAACAGCTTCCCGAAATACCAGTTTGCACAGGATATCAAAAGGACAGATGATATTGCCCCTTGTACAGGGGATGCATCACAGGTGCGAAATGGTAGCTTCATCCACCTTCGGGGAAAAGCATCACATTTATCTGAGATCAGTGAAGATCTCTGAGGAAGGAAGGAATGTGTCTTCTGTCAGAACTAACAATGTCTGAGAGAAAGCCATGTTTCCATGCTATCCTAGGGTATAAATAGATCTGAAAAAATTGACTATTAATGCCAGGATATTAAGAAGCATGAGACAGGGCTACACAGAAAAACTCTGACTCAAAAAACAAAACAAAACGAGAGATTGTAGGAAAACTGCCTCCTACATATTTATTTTGCCATTCATTTGTCTTCCATCTTTCTGTAATCATATTATAGATATTACATTTCACATTCATATTCCCAGTGATGCTCTTTGTTTGAATATTACATATGATGTTAAGGACTACGTTTGTACAATTGGAGATGTGTGGTATACACTGGATTTTTCTGTCTTTATGGAGGTCTTTCACTAAATGTGATGGTGGCCAGAAGCACCACCTTCATCTTCAGAGCTGTGGTAAAACAGGTCTGCTTCATAATTTCATAAAGGTAGAGAACCACTTCTTCTGGTGAGCACTCTTCCAAAATCCTGGATGACCAAATGGAACTTTATTCAGCAGTACTTGCTGTTTATCTGTTAGTTTAATTACTTATGAAGAAAGACAGCTTTGTTTTTAGTGAAAAACAAAGAAAAACATCTGAAATAGAGCCATGTTCCTCTTGAATGTTCATTAGCTGTCTTTCCCAGCCTCATCTGTGTTTGCCACCACACTCCACATACCTGAGCTAAGGAGCTTGAAACAGATCGGTGATGTATACATTGTTTCAGCTGCAATTTGATGAACACGCTCTCTGCTTCTGCATATTTAATGGGAAAAATACTGTGACAGTGATAAATTAACAACCAGTAACCAAACTGATTCTAACAGAGTAGGAGGCAAAGTTTTACTGTGACTTTGTTTATGGATCCTACTTTTGTTATTAAACTTTCTTTTCTAGTTGCTTTGAAAAAATTTACTGATTGAAAATGATCAACCCTTTAATATTGAAAATTTTTAGAGTTCAGTGATTTCTTAGTCTCAAATACTCAACCATGTTTGTCTTTAATTTTTTTTGTATTTCCTTTCCCTTCAATGATACTTTATAAATTTGCATTTGTATTTATTACACAGACAAAGACAATGGAATATTTATTGAGATAACAACCTGCATATATCAGCTATAGCTTTTGAAATTGTAGTCTAAATCAGAACTGAAATTTTATGGGTTGCATGCCTGAAAATTATATAGTAACTAGGCTCAAATTACATATTTGAGGTATTTTATTTAAATAATTGAGATCAATTAATGTTTCACTTTTCTGATATATTTATATTTTCATTATTAGTAACATTAATGGAGTTGATTGCTTTTAATGATGTTAGGAGAATTAATTAAACAATTTATACTAATCTGACAGAGACTATAACCTCATTATGAAAATGCCACAGGCAAAATATGGTAAAATATGAAGAGGATAAGAGGATGGAAATACTGATTAACACACCTTTTAAGGTTGATTTAAACCAAACAGAGCATGATAGTACCATCCTCGAAAATAAATCAATATTATGTTTTAAAAATAGAGTGAAGCAACTGCATAAAGTTATTCTGTGGTCTAGCACTTGGAATTCCAAGAGGATTTATAGAAGCAAGGGACCTAAAACACTTTCAATCTTCTTAACAATCTTCAGTAGGTCTTGTAGGCTCTGCATATAGATAGTGTTAGTATTCCCTACAATTGGGATTAGAAAATAAAACCCTCTGGTTAATGTCAGTGACTTAGTGAAGTTTCTTGTTATTCAAGAAAGATATGAAATTGAAAGATCATGCTGGCTACATAACATCACAAAGTGTGATAAGAGAAAACTGGACCATAACACTGACCATCTTTTAGCAAATTGTATATATTTATACATTTGTTATTGACTGTTTTACACAATTATCTGCTCACTACTGACACACAGATTAAATATTTTGTTTACTACAACATGTAGAACTATATAGTTATTTAGTCTATTAAATTCCCTCAGTTATTACATATGTATGCATTTTCTTAACCCATCAATTTAAAATTTTCTTTCTATATTTCTTTTTAAAATGTTTAGTTGAAAAATAATCATTTTCCACCTCTCTTTACTACCATACACCCTCCCATGCACCCCTACTCTCAATCTGATAACCTTTGGTTCTTGAACTGTATTTGTTGTGTGTGTGCGTGCGCGCGCACAAACACACACACACACTCAACCTACTGAGTCAATTTTGTTGTTTGTATACATGGCTTTGTGTATCTTTAAAGTGTAATATCAGTATGATGATAAAAACAATGGCCATGATGTCCTTGTTTTCAAATGCCATAAGACATGGATTCTAGTTTTATATCATTTTTAACCAAAATGTGTGCCACTGATACTATCATTTTTCTGTTTTTACCTCCCTATTAATGCACTATGTGTGAAGCCAGAAGAACAGTCACAGTGGTGATGTATAGTAGACCTCAGTGTCTGTCGTGTCCCAGAGCATCCTTTGTGCTTACTCATTTGATCATCTTCACTCATTTGTATCTCAGTAAGTAGTATTTGTGTTGATTATTTTGAAAATATAGAAGGTAATGTTGATCAAAGTCAGTTAATTTAATAAGAACAATTTTCAATTGGTGATGTAGGTTTAGAGCTAATGAAGTATTTTTCACTACCATAAATATATATTATGTGAGAGGCAGAGAAATAAAATCTGGCTTAGAGAACACAGGACCCATGTTTTTCATTGGATGTTTTTAATCTAAGGCTTGGCCTGATTAGGAAACTGTGGTAAGAAGTGCTCTTGTTTCTTAACTTTGTTTCTTTGTCTAGTTCTTTTATTTTTCTCTCTGTAAAGTGAATGTTAATGTTTTATTAAAATATATTTTAATATTTAGTAACTAATGTATTTATGAATCAATGCCAAGTGCTAACTAACTGTACAGTCAACTATGTTCAATACTTTTCAACTATTACATCAAAATCTTGTAACTTTCTGTCTAGGGAAAGTATTTCAAAGTAATAAAATACTAGTTAATTATAACTTATGTCTGGACGATAAAAACAAGGAGTGTTTATTTTAATAAAAATTTAAGGAAAATGATGACTGCACACAGCAAAGAATTATCTAACTGGAAGATAAAAAGAAAGACTACTTCTTCTTTCTATTGTTAAAATCCTTATAGATATGGTTTTTAGGTTTCTAAAATTATTTCTTTTACGTTTTTGAAATTATAACATAATAACATCATTTCTCTCACCCCTTCCATATACCCACCCTTGCTCTTCTTTAAACTCAAGGCATCCTCTTTGTATCGCATTACATATATATGTATATACACATGCATTCTTAAGTGCAGCGTTTGTATAATGCTTCTTATAAGTGTGTTTTCAAGACTAACCTCGTTTCCTTTTGAGAGGGAGAGCCGCTCTCTGCAATAAGAGAGTTAGAGCTGCTTTAGAGGATAAATCAAGTGTACGATGACGTACACTGTGTGCACTGTTCAGTGCTTGCCTAAGCCTTCAGCTTTGAAGGGCTTTTTTCGGTGGAATGGAGGGTTATTAGGGTTTTTTTTTTTTAAATCTTAAAAAACAAAAGTGGAAAAGAAGCGTCTCACATCTACACAAATATAAAATTCTGTGATATAATACAGTTTACCTTCACATATATCTTGTATGTATGTATATATATATATATAATATGCACATATGTTTATGTATGCAAGTAAATAAAATGCACAAATTATCATTTAATGACATTGAAAACAACCAATGCAAAGATTTGTGGAACTGAAGATATTATGGAGCAATACATAAGCTGGGGTGGAAATGGAGAGTAATATCAGGTATTTATTTAAATACTGAGTTTCTTGGTACATGAGATATATACATAAAATTCCAAATCCTTGGTGTATATTTCAATCCACATGAATTCTCATAGTGGAAACACCTTTTAAGAACCACTCAGAGAGCTCACTATCCGATCCGGAGGTAATGTACTAACTAACCAATCATAATTGAGGCTTCCACGATATAAGTGGTTACTCAGGTGCAATAAAGCAGAGGCTGTTCTCTGAAACTCTTTGTAGTGGTTCTTCCTTGTGCCCTCTACCAAATCAAGGGCATTGCAGTCATATCGAGGGACACCCCGGTAATGATGGCACATCAGTACTGATAAGACATTTCCTCATGATTCTCCTAGGCATAGCAACCAAAATATCGCAGCATTGAATTATTCACATTAAACTGATTAATTTTATGTTAAGTGAATTTCACCTTGATAGCTGACAAAAAGACTAAGTTGGAGAATGTTTCATTCAGCAGCTCTCTTTCGAGCCCTGCCAAATAAAAGGCATAGTGGATGGACCGGATGAGAGGCATGAAGAACAAGCGGACGTGCAGGAGCAGTAGAACAAAGATTCCAGATGCAAAGGTCAGCAAGACAAAAGAGCAGTCATCAAATGGGCCTTAGAGAAGAAAGAAAAAGCAACTGAATAACGCAGCTCGGCCAGCGGTATGAAGGAGCATCAGATCGGCTTAAATCTTTGGAAGTTAGTGAATTGTCGGCGTCAGAGGAAAAACGTTCAGATATGACTGTTAACAAGACTACTGTAAAGTGAGTGTTGTTCTATAGCAGCAGATCATAGCTACAGGTCCTGGGAACAGTTTCATCAGTGAGTGATAGACACATGATGGCAGTGTAAGTAAGCTACAGTAAAACAGACGAGGACCTGGTAGATATTTATGAGAAGCATCGTATAAACATATCCAAAGAGTTCACTAAATGCAGTGCAAACTTTAAGGAAGAGGCCAGAAGACTTCTAAAATATCATAAATTTGAGAAGAACTTCATAATTTGGGACACAGATAAGTTTTAGAGAAATAAATATAAAAGGAAATATCAATATAATCAAAAATTTATAAAATGAAAAATCTACTTATGGATATGGAAGGACTTGGGGAGAGAGAAGCATATAAACAAAATATACTACATGTAAAAAAATAAGAAGAAGATCAAATCTACTTAGGGGGACTGGAGAGATGGCTCAGCTGTAAAAATCACTTAGAGATCTTATTTGACTCAGGTTCAATCCCAGTCCCTATATGGCAGCTCGCTCACAACTCTGTGTAACATTAGTCCAGGGCAACTGAAGCTTCCTTCCGGTATCCACAGGCCAGCATGTGGTGCATGTGTATACACACAGGAAAACATTCATATACATAAAATAAAAGTAAATAAATAATTTCTAAGCTACTTAACAGAAGACGGATAATATTGGCTACAGTAAGTAACCATAAGACATGTAGTAAATAGAACATAAAAGTCTTTTGAAATTGCTAACCTTTAAGACACATAAAATTGTAAGACATTTAACATAAGTATGAAGCTGAAGCAGAGACTTATTTAAGGTAGAAAATATGTTTCTTTTATTTTTCTTTTCTATTTTTAAAACGAACCATGATGGTGTGAAATGGAGTGTGGCTGATAGTCACAAGAAAGTTTGACCATGGAGCATACAAAGAAGTTTTTGTGACTAAAATACTTTTGTCCAGCATCATAGGAGGAGGGTCAGGACTGTAGATACGTTTTCAAAATTTGACGGTAATAAGCACGAACTATAACAAGTGTCCCTAGTTCTGAGTTTACTGTGAAGGTCAACATTTGGAATTTGGATACAGTGATAATGACGAAACTTTTTAAAGCAGTAAAATTCATCTCACATTCTAATTGGACTCAATTACCTCATTTTGTTCAGTGGTGCCCTCAGTTACCATATCTTTTGTTATTTCTAGAACTTTCTCAGGTCTTAAAAAGTATCTGCTTACTTAATTTTAGCTAACAATAGTTGTAGAATTTATGAGACACTTGTCACTTAATCATTTGTTCTAATTCATCAACATTATTTAAATCCCTGTGGTCAGGAGATGGCGGTGAAGCCTGAGAAGCTGTTCAAGTGCTCTCCTTCATACTTCAGCTGCTAATAGTATGCAAATGCAGTGCCTCATTCATATTTAGGGCTTCATCAATAGTAAAAATGGAATTTTCAGGACTGAAAGGACAATGGCTTAATGGAAAAGAAGAGTTCACATAACCTGGGAAATCATATTTTAAATGGCATTATTAGTATTTCCTGCCCATAGTGAATTGGAAGCTATTAAAACTGAAAGCAATAAAAATCACTAATCATTTCAAGAAACTAATGTTAAAGCCAGCATGCCCATGTTTTATGTAGCCTTACCTTTCAGAGGTTCCTAAAAAAAGATGTAATTGCCATACTGAAATTCTTTTTTTTTTTTTCTCTCAGCAAGAAAGATAAGAACTAAAAATGATGAGTGGGATACTTATGGCCAATTACAATCCATTTTTCCAGAATGAAATATTTGGTTCTCTCTGGGATATTAAGTTCCTTAACCATTGCTAGATGACTCAAAAAGGAATATCACTGGTATGCCATGCTTGCAAAAGATTTCACAGATCATATATCCAATATGAGAAATGTAGTGTTCAAGAGAAGTTTTCATCTTAATGTTCTATTTTGAGGAAAAGTAAAACAAATGTTCAAGATCAAGGATGTGTGCTTAATAACATTTGGAAGTTTTGAGTGGGAAAATGGAAGACTGCCTACTGTCTTCAGGGCATTTCCCTATTATAGAGCCACAATGCTGTGAGAAGAGGCATATCCATCAGAAGGAAGGCTAAGCACAGTAATGGGAGCAATTTATTTCTTTAATACAGCAATTGTAAAATATGTGATGACTATATTACTGAAATTTGGTTAATTCAAAGCTCATGATCAAATCACATACATTTCATTTTGAGCACTTGAGAGTTAAATTTATTTGTTGTCTATAACCAGAAGATAAAAAATTAAATTAATTCCATTCCACTTCTCTCTGTTGGCATATTTTATTAAATGATTGATAGCAGTGTTGTCAATTTAAAACTAGACTAAGTATATACAGAATAACAAACTCACTATAGCCAAGTCTGCAATTCTACACATAAATTAGAGTCCCATGATTAAGTTTTTTTAGTACCTATGTGTTTCAAAGCAACTTTGTTAATATGCTATTTTCATTTTGTCAAAACTATTAATAACCAACACTAGCTTTGCTAAATGATTCAATTTTTATATATTATACACATCACACTTTTCAATATTTTGAAATATGAAAATAAATTAGAGTTGACCTTTTAGAAATGTCAGCTGCACTGATGTAATTTTAAATAACCAATTTAAAAGCTCCCACTGGAGTTCTTATGATAACATCATACAAAAGTAGATAAGTAATTTCAGCTGAAGGATTTTAAAGAGTCGGAAGCCATCAAATTCAAAGCTGGTCTGTCTGTCTGTCTTTCTGGAAATAGAGTGAAAATAGAGATAAAAGTAGACTCATAGAAGTCCAATGCACATAACTTACAGTTTAGAGTTGAGAAAGGGACTAAGCAGACTTTGAGGATTCAACAAAAAGCTTACACATTTACAAACACAGCACCTCCCGGTACTGAATTCAGATAGACTCAAGCTCAGATACATTCACAGTAATGAGTTTTGATATGTATTTTGAACAATGCAAAATAAAATGTCTCATCATAGTTAGATATTTCATACAGACTGTACATGCCCTAAGAAAAACAGAAAAATCTTTAAGACTGCCACAGAAGTGAGCAGGGGATGCAGGGGTTAGTGGTAAGTACTGCAACATACCTATCATTTGTACTACATACAATGGTTGCTGGAACTGGGCCAAAGAAATTCCACTGAAAGTATTTCAGGGACTAGATTGGCCAGTGAACACAAACACAGATCTCTACAAAGAAATACAGACTGCTACAAGAGGAACAGAAGTAAATTAAGTAGACCTTTTCCTCCCTGAAATTTTACTGCCTGTGAAAAAAATGGAGGTTTAAAAGCAAAATAGTTAATGCTTTAGTACTTAATTATGGTACATATATAATTTAAATGTACAGTAAATCTAGCAAACAGGCAAGAGGGAGTTACTGAGTATGTTGTAAACTACAAAGGATAAAATAAGACAAGAAAATTTATAATAATTAAAAATAACTCAGATAAAATTAAGCCATGACAAAGTGTGCAGCCATTCCACAATGAAATGAGAGCTATTGAGTAAGACAGATTTGAATACAGCCATATATGTGTGTGGCGAGCCACAGGAATATGAAACAGAAGTCCAGCCGTATATTATCAGCTATACCTTGACGAGGCCAAGGGTCAGTCGAGTGGGAAGCCAGTCAGCAAGGTCTATTGGTGCTATGCGGCTTAATATTCAGTTGTGCCTTGCTATGAATTCCTTGTGCTCATAATTCTCCTAAACTGTGTATGTGTGTGTGTGAATCTCCGTTTCAAAGCACCTGGATAGTCAGTAGACAGAACCTTCTGCCTCTGAGCTCCAGGCCCCCTCTTTAGCATTTGTTTTTTGTATCTGCCATTTGCAAATACCCTCCTTGAGCTACTTCCTAAGATAGAGTCAACCCCAAACAAAGCCTTAGAAGACAAACAAGGAACAGATAGCTACCAGGCCATCTGTTAGACGCCTGAACCTCCCCCGCCCCCCAAACTTAGATAAACCATCTTTTCTGAGACTGCATGTCTCACAGGTAAAATGCCTACCAACTAGACAAACAAGCTTTGTTTCTTGTGCAAATCAAGGCCTCTCCCCCACCCCCACTCTTTCACTGCTCCAGAGAACCTCTTAGATCAAAGGGAGTTTCCCCTCAGCGGGTGCTTCAAGCTGTGATGCAGATTGACCATCTACCAGTACTCACCCCCCCACCCTGTCCGGAAACTAGCGGCAGAGAAAAAAAGTGATAGTTTTAACTTTTAGTGACCTACAGACTTTCCCTACCCTATCACCTGTAAGTCTATAGCTGAACACATTTGTGATAGACTCATAATGCTTTCACCTAACCACATTAAGGATACATTACTAGCACACAAATTCCATTTTTGACTTATTTCAACTGCTAACTGACTCCACTCTTATCTCTCCCCTTTTGAGTTGCAAATAAAATTGCCAGGAAGCCTCTAGCGGGACAATCTTGTGCTGTGTACAAAACATAAAGTATTACTGTTTAGGAGAGGATATAGACCAGCCCGAGGAGAAGGGAACTAGGATTTGGGGAAAAGTAGGAGAATTGGAACTAGGGAAACTAGGAGAATCAGAACAAGGGAAACTAGAGAATTGGAACAAGGGAAACTAAGAGAATTGGAACTAAGGGAATTTAGAGAAATCAGGAATGGAAGGGAACTAAGGAAATGAAGAGATCTGAGAGAGTTGAACTGGTGAGTGAATGATGGTGACTGAGGAATAAACGAATTCAACGAAAAAGCTCCAAGCAACTGGATTCATTCCTGGGCCAATAGTAGTATCTCTCCTGGGCCCTGAATTTGTATAAATTTAAGGCTGGACCCTTAAACATTATACAAAGTTATGGTTATGTTACATTTTGCTACATAATTTAATATAAATTACATCATATATATGGCTACATTACATTCTGCTATATGATTTAATTTATTTACATTAAATCATATAGCAAAGTTAGCACTGGTTATTAAATTTTTTGAAAAATAAAAATAGTAGTTTAACAGTATTGCTTTGAAATATATAGAAACTAGTATATATAGTGTACATTAGTATGTATGAATGTACATAGTGTACATACATTTAATTTGGTTTACTTTAGAGTTTACTTTATTCATGTCTATGACCAGAAGATAAAAATGTTTTGCTGTTTAAAACAATAAAAATAAGCCCAATGCCAGATAAGAAAAAACAAAACAAAACAAGACGAGTAAGGAAGATGGACCAATGAACTAGACACCTGGAAAACAGTAGACGGAAAAATATTTTTAAAGATTTATTTTATTATTTTTTAATATATGTACATGTGTATTTGTGTGTGCATATGTACACATGAGTGTAGGTACATGTGGAGGTCAAAGGCTTTAGATTTCCTCGGGGTTAAGCTTATAGTTGGTTGGCTGTGAGGTACCTGTCATGGGTGCTGGGAACTGAGCCTCAGTCCTCTGCAAGGGCAGTGTACTCATAACCACTGTGATAACTGTTCTTGGTTGCCAACTTGCCTACAAATGGAATTCATTAAAACTCAAGCTACTAGGTACACCTGTGAGGAATATTTTCTTAATTAAATCATTTGAAGTGTGAAGACGCACTTTTAATCTAGACATCTTGAGGTGGGAAGATCCATCTTTAATCTGGACCACACCTCTTTTAGCCCTCTGTACAAAGGGTGTGAAGAAGGAAGCTTGCTTTCTTTCCTTGCTTGATCTTGCTCTCACTGGCACGTGAGTCCTTCACTGACATCAGAGCCTGCTTCTTTGGGATTCTGGCACATACTAGAGACCGGCTGAGACTTCAGCTGAACAAGTGCTGGAGTTTGGAACTTCCATGGGTAAACAGTCATTGTTAGACTAGCTGGACTAGCCTGTAAGCCCTGCTACAAAATCCTCTTTATCTCTTTCTATACATTGATTTATTCTATAATTTTTGTTTCTCTACAAAGCCCAGGCTAATAAATACAACCACTAAGTCATATCTCTAGCCCCCAAATCTTTTATTTTCTATCTACAACATTAGTAACTTAAAAAGTGAAAATGGAAATTTTAATTATCAGAAAAGTAAGTAATAACAATACAGAATGCAAGGATAAGGTTATGGAGAACACAGTTGAGGGTGACAGAGAAAGGAAAACAGATGAGGGGATCAAAACATCAAAAGTTAAAGAAAATTTTCAAATCACATCTCTCATGTTAATAGACTCTTACGGCCTGATTATTTGATAAAACTGCTATAGCCCATGTCTGAAGAAATGAAAAGGCTAAATTGCTCATATTGTAATGAAACTAAATTTCTAGTGTCTATTTTATTTCATAAAGAAAAGCTAGACTCAGATGATTATCTAATACTTAAAACAAATGGATAAAATATATTGGAGGTAGGAGTTATAGGGGAAAATAGAACATAATTGCTATGAAGAGGGAAAGAGGAAAACAGTTGGGAGAAACTTAGCTTTGGAAGCAGAAAGAAAAACACAAAAGAAGAAGAAGCTTCTAGGTCAGATGCAGAGCAATTTCTCAAAACACTGTGCCGAGTATGTGTGTTCTCCATTATAAGATCTCATGTTCCTTTTCTGGAAGGTACGAAAGGCAATGGCAATCGCCTATATTGGTTGGGAGTTCTCTTGGAATTCCTGGAACAGCTTCAATGTAGGTTGCCCATGCCTGGCACTGATTTTTTTTTTGTTAGCTACTCCAGATTTATTTTGGAGGGGGGCAGGGGATTACTGTTACCTTAATGTATAATCTCAATTGAACTATATGCACATGGATTTTTCCTCTGATCCTCAGATAAACTTTATTAGGGTGCACAATATTTTGGCGGACACAATATATCTCCACAGATACTGATATAAAATTCTTCACAATTTGTGACAATTAAATAAGTTATATTTATATGATAAAACACCACTACCACATAGATGCAACAGGTCAGGTGTAAATAACCTACATAACCATTATGAATGATTCTTGAGGATTGGATGGCAAAGAAAAAGAATCATTGTTTTAGTGGCTCAACAACCCAGTATAATATAATCATGACAGAGAAAATTTCACTGCTGTCATGGGATTGGAAAACAGTGAGCAATGAGAGAAAAATGGTAGGTTAAAAGAATATTAATACATATTGTTCTCTATTTTGTGTTGAAGAAGTATTTATCTGGCATGTGTATGTAGCAGGTGACAGAGGAGGATGAACATGTCCTGGGAGCACAGAAAAAGGAAAGTTAGAAATTTAAGAGGTCTAATGTTGTGGGATAACACTTTTGTAAACTGGTTTAATAAAATGCTGATTGGCAAGTAGCCAGGCAGGAAGTATAGGCGGGATAAGCAAACAAGAATTCTGGGAAGAAAAAGGCTGAGTCAGGAGATACCAAACCACCGTCCAGGTAGTAGCATGTAATGGCCCACAGGTAAAGCCATGGAACACGTCGTGACATATAGATTAACAGAAATGGGCTGAGTTTAAGTGTAGGAGCTAGTCAGTAGGAAGCTTGGGCTAATGGCCGAGCAGTTTTAACTAATATAAGCCTCTGTGTGTTTACTTGGGGGACACAAGTGGGAGAGATTTGTCCAGACCGCCGGCTGGCTGGGACACAAGAAATCTGACTACAGTCTAAAGATGAGGTCTGTAATGGGCCTCACTAAAGTGACTCAGTACCCAAAAGTCTTCGCATCTCTTATTAATCCATTTAAGAAAGTCTCTCCTGTAAGAGGTACTAAAACACTCAGATGGCCAATGTCTACTTTCAGTAAATATAATGTCTGTTCTCAATTAAAATGAATATCAATTTATAAAATGAGTGGACCTGATGACCTGAGGAATGAATGTCAGAGACATTCTGCTTTCAAACAGACTGGCTTCACTGGAACAGACACTGAGCACCTATGAGAACATTGGCCTCTCCTGCTCTCAGAGTTTGGTGAAGAATCATTAGTGAATGATTTTGAGATTTTTGAAGCAAGTACTTGTTTTACAGGTATGGGATTGAACACATCATATTTTATATAAAGAATGCCTGTGCTTTGGTACCAATAATCCTATCACACTGCCTCTTGCTTTCAAACATCAAGTCTCATAAATCACTCATTAGTGGTTTAGGTGAGATTTGTATCTCAAATCGACAATTTTGAGATCATATCTTTAAAAGTGCTGAAACAATAATCAGTGTAATTTACTGAATTCCATGCAGCTAGAAAAATGGGCCTAGGAACTGAAATGTGGAAATAAGATCAACTCTTTTATGAAAAGCCCAGTGACACAAATTTTTTCTGTCTTTACAAATTTAAGATATTTTGCTTGGAGATCCTATTTGCTGGATTATAGTACAAATAATAAAGATCATAGGTCATGGCCCTTTTATTCCTGAATATATAAATGTATTCTGCTCAGTCCATATATGTCGCCTGCATGTGTGTGTGTGTGTGTGTGTGTGTGTGTGTGTGTGTGTGTGTGTGTGTGTTGTGTATGTATATGATTTCAGAACTGATCACTTAATATTGGATAATTATATTTTAATTTCAAATTGAGAAATAATAATAAAAATAAGTCAATGAATTCTACTTTAAATTTATCATGCTAAGGTGTCATCAATGACAGGTAATCTAATGTCCACAATAATCTATATTTGATGCTGTAGGAGAAACAGAGTATATGGAGCTTGCAAGATTCCCTCAAGTCACTTCTGACTGACTTTGCTTGCTTCTGCTGATTACAGTAAATGACATCCAATGCTCAACAGCCTGATAAAGGACACGGGAGAAAAATCTCTTAGAAATTCTTGGAAGTAACATTTTTTTCTCATCTCACCAGAAAGACGGGAGTGAGAAATGATGGTAAGAAAAGTTTGGAATGGAAGGCAGAAGGTATCAACCACATTCTGAAAATCAATTTTTTAAGAAAGGCTGTGGTTTATTCCGTGTAATGTGATGGACAGTAGAAGGATTTAGAAATCAGTACTTGGTATTGCCTTGGGTCATCACTGGCAGATGGGATTTAATACAGAACATATATTCTCATCATGGCAAAGAGCACACAGTTTAAGATGCTCTTTGTGCCCCACACCACTACCTTCATTCCATCCCTTATTTCAGCCACGAAACTGGTAGGTAGTCAGACAGCCTCGGGGTGCTACTGGTCTTCCCCTATCTCAATGATTTCTCTCTATATAGACTGGAGACATGCAAACCTTGGCGCTAATTAGTAACTAAATAAATATGAGTAAACAAATGTATTAGAAATAGTTCAAAAGTCAGAATAGTTATGAAAAAGTATCAAAACAACACAGACAATGCAACAACACTATATAACACAAATTCTGTAACTTACGCAGAAACCTCAAATAGAGCTGAAAGATAGAAATATGCATTAGATGGGAAGACATTACCTTTTAAATTCTTCATTTGTTTTGCATGTATATTTTGTTTGCATGTATACTTCTGGACGTGGGCCTATCTGGTGCCTGCCAGCCCGCGAAGAGGATAGGATCCCTGGGAGTGGCATTAAAAATGGCTTGAGTCGCTATGTGGGTGCTGGGAATCAAAGCTGGGTCCTCTGCCAGAGAAGCCAGTGATCTTCACTACTGAGGCAACTTTCCAGACACTACTTAAATGCTTGTCATTGTCAATAATTTTCTTATATAAATTTATCAGTGATTTCAAAATGTCCTTATAGTCTAGGATTCAGAAATAGATCAAGTAAATGTGCACTTTACTGAGGTGCACTACTGCAGTAATTCCTGCTGCAAAGGCTTAGAATTGCACATTTAGTCCAGAGGTGACCATCGCTTCTAATTCTACTTTTCCCAATTATGCAAAATAATTTGTTTCTAGTCACTGACTGAGCCAATGCCAAAACTCCAAAAGAATAATTTGAAGTTCTTACCCTTTTTCTATTTACTGTGAGAAGTATTAATGAAAGATTTTTATACTTAGAGTGAAAAGGGGAGGGGCACTCAATGGCAACTCAGCCCATGGAAGCTATTCCTTTTAAATTTTTCTAAAAGACACGTTCTGAATCTCCAACGCTCCTAACAGAAATGACACTATTACTTTGTTTTAATTTTTCATCAGACTCCATTTGTTACAACTTTCTTTTACTTTTAACATATCATTTATTTTGTGTTTGTATGATAAAAAATATTTTTCATATATTCTTAGTTAAAATGAATCCCAGACTCAGAAGGACAAACATGGCAACATGGAGTGTACTCTTATAAGTAGATACAAGCTGTAAAGTAAAGGAGAAGCATGCTACAATCCACAGACCCAGAGAGCCTATGTAACAACGAGGGCTCCAGGAGGGGTGCAAGGATTTCCCTGGGAAGGGGAACTAGAATAGATATGGCAGGTGACTGGAGGCAGATGGGTAGGGGAACCGGAGGGATCTGGTGTCGGGGAAAGGGATGGGGGGATGAAGGGAGAGAACACTAGGAGAGAAAACAAATTAGGGGGTGAGGTACAAACCTTGTGTGATGAAAATTCACTGAAATATATGAGGGTGACCCTCACTAAGACGCCTAGTAATGGCGGATACGGAGACTGAACCGGCCTTCTTCTGTGAGGCTTCCAGTGGAGATATTGGGACACCAGCTCAGCCACAAAACCTTGAAACTACAGTTTGTCCTGCTTTCAAGATGTGCTGGGGTAAATGTGGTGCAGAACTTGTGGGAGCGGCCGACCAATGACTGGCCAAGCTTGAGCCACATTCCTTGAGAGGGAGCCCACCCAGGACACTGCCTGGAGCATCAGGACCCACAGACTGGATGACCCACAGACCTAGGATAGAACCAAACACGACTTGAAGAAAAAAATGCCAGTGTTATGATGCTCAACGATACTCCCCTACACTTAGATATTGGTGCCTATCCCAGCTGTCATTACAGAGGCTTCACCCAGCAACTCATGGGAGCAGATGCAGACTGCCAAACATTCGGCAGAGCTTGCGGAACTCCGAAGAGGAAAAGGAAAGAGTGTAGGAGCCAGGTGGTCCAAGGACACCACAGGAAAACCCACAGAATCCACTAACCTGGGCTCACAGGTTCCGCAGAGACTGAAGCGACAACCAGGGAGCCTGTGTGAGTCTGACCTAGGTCTCTGCATACATGTTAAGGCTGTATAGCTGATCTTCTTGTGGGACTCCTAACAGTGGGAGACGGTTTATCTCTGACTCTTTTGCCTGCTTTTGGGACCCTTTTATCCCTACTAGGTTGTCTCATTCAACCTTAATATGAAGAGAGGTGCCCATCTTATTACAACTTGATATGGTATGCTTGGCTTATATCCCTGGCAGGCCTAGCCTGTTTTGAAGGGAAACAGAGGAGAGTGGATTTGAAGGTCGAGGTGGGGGGTTGGAAGGAGTGGAGGGAGGGGAAACTATGGTTGGGATGTAATATATTAGAGAATGATTAAAAAATATGTTAATCCAAAAGCTTTTTTATTCACATGATTTAAATAAATCTTTGATAAATAAGCTGAAAATAATCCCTTGTAGAAAAGGCAGACTAACAATAGAAAAACAAACAACTCTATTTACATGCAAATTTCATATGTTGTGGAAAACCCCAGAGAAGGAATAGCTCTCAAATAAGAAGTTTTGAATTTTTGTTTACATAGCACCTTTAATAAAAAAATGGAAAAATTTTAAGAAAGTATCAAGATTTAAGAAAGTATCAAGGGCTTGTGTGTCTGTGGGCAGTAACTTGCTGGTAAAATCTTATTGATGTAAATCTCTCTGGTAGCATCTCTAGGCCAATAAAAGTCCAGAATGGTCTCTGGTTATTAACCCTCTGTCCTTCCTGGCAGAAGAGAGTAGAATAACTTTTATCTGTAACCTAAGCTCTGCTTTTAGATGAATAGAGATCTGGAAACTTTCCTGTATTGTCTTCTTTTTAAAGTTTGTTTTTGTTTATTTATTTATTTTGTGTGTATATACATGTGTGTGCATTACAATTCTGTGTACAGTTGTGTATGTAGGTACACATGCCTTTTTGTGCATGGGGATGTAGAGGCCAGAATTAACATTGGGTTTCTTTCTCTATTAATCACTTTTTCTTCCCCTCCTCTCCCCTCCCCTCCCCTCTCTTCTCCTCCCCTCTCCTCCTTCCTCATCCTTTTATTTTCTTTACATCATCTCTTCCCAATCCTAGAGTTCACTAATTTGATAAACCTAACTGTACAGTGAGCTCCAAAGATCTGTCTGTCTCTGATTTTCAACACTAGCATTGCAGTCATGCACCACTGTGCTTGACTTTTTGGACGGATTCTGGGAATCTGAATTCAGGTCCTCATATTTTGGTGGCAAGCAATTATCTTCTGTGTCATCTTTCTCAGATCCCTATTGCAGCTCAATAAATAGGGAACTCTGTCTTGTGATGGTATATTCTTTCACATTAGTACTCTCTTGTTTATTCTATTAGTTTACAGCAGTTTCATATATTTATCTCTGCTTATTGTAATGGGACCTAACATATTATCCTCAGTTCTCTGATCTTTAAAATCAAAAGCTTTTTAAAATTTAATTTAATGAAATTAAGACCTTGAAGCATGGCTATTCCTATTATGAACCAATGAAAAAAACGAAGAAATTCCTATTGCCTTTGGTAGACACCATTCTGGTTTGCCTTTACCAATCGCATAGATCTTTTATTACTTTCTTGAGGTAGAGGGTAGTATTTACAGCTGATAATGAAATCTGCTGCAGTTGAGCATGGCCTTAATCATACCATTAACATTTTTTCTTACAAATGACAGCTTCAAAAGTCAAAGTCCTTAAACAAAGATGTCTTTTGTTGAGGATCTCTACTAGAGGCACAGCACTAGAAAGGATAACTAGTCAATAAACAAAAGGGAAGTACACAGTTTCTTTAACAGGAAGATGCTGTGATAATGGCCTCTTATTAATACAGATTAAAATGAAATAATGTATTATATATAACATAGAGAATCACTGAATAATTGCTTTGCTTGCCAAATATTTAATGTGTCCTACAATATAAACTCTACAATGTCATTTAGTCATCTGATGAGACTTTTGTCCTAAGACTGTACTATATCGTGCTTTTGACAACTAGAAAAAGAAAAAAGAATAATTTAAAAAGAAAATCCACAGTATTTGTTAATTTAATATGTGGAAATACATTATGGAGAGACCTTTGGAAAATTTGCTAGTCAGCCGAGTCCTAATTTCTTAGATATTTTTATAAGTTGAAATCTAATCAAATGATACTTTTAAATGCTCATATATGGAGTCAATGTAGTTTATATTGTAAATTCAATTATGTTTTTCACAGAAATAGAAATAAATAAATTCTAGAACTCATATAGAACCACAAAAGGCTCCAGTAGATAAATCAATATTAAGAATAGTAAGTCTAGACACAGCACACTATATAAATCAAAATATACTATGAAGTTATTGCTACCCAAGAATATGATTTAATCATAAAGGAGACCCACAAGTCAATATACTATAATAGAAGATAGAAATTAACCCATATATTGACAGGTAATTTGTTTTAAATGATAGGCCCCAGTGCACATCTTGCAGAAAGGACAGTCTCTTCAATTAATGATACTGGGATAGTCTATGTCTCACTACTTGCGTAACAATCAGCTTAAAATGGACAGAATACCAAGAGTTACTCATAAAGATAGAGGGACAATCCTTCAGGAAGTTGGACTCAGTGATGCATTTTTAGGAAACAGACACTAAAAAATGGGGGAAAAAAAGTAAAAAGAATGGAATTACATCAATCCAAAAAACTGTCACAGCAAAGGAAACAACCAAGTGAAGAAATGACCTACAGAAGGGGGAAAATTGAATCTACATAGTGCATTAGTGCTTGATGTGAAAATACACAAGATTAAATAACTCAATGTCAAGGAAAAAAGAATTTAATTCAAAAATGGGTAAAGGAATTTAATAGTCATTTCTTAGTAGATGACATACAAGTGCCAACAGTTTTATAATCTGTGTCAACATCAAAAACATCAAGGAAGTACAAGATAAATAACGAGATCTCTCTCTCTGTCTCTCTGTCTCTGTCTCCCTCTGTCTGTCTCTCTCACACACATACCTATTAGAATCTTTCTTACATAAAAATTAAGTTTGAAGAGGACATGTAGAGAAGTAAACCCTCACATACTGCTTACATGAATTTAGATTAATATAATCTTTATAAAAATAATGGAAGTTCCTCAAATGTGAAAACCCACCAATTCTACAATTATGTATGCATCCGAATCAAATGGAATCAGCATGTTGAAGCACACATGCGCTGTCTTCATCATCGCAGCATGACTTACATAGACAATAATGTTAATACACATGTTCATCAACATACAGATAGACAGAGGAACATGAAATATACATAATGAAATACTACACACACTTAAGAAGGAAGGAAATTCTCATCAACTGGTATATGATTGGAACTCTAGAAAAGAGGTAATTTTTACATGTTTGGAACTGATAAACATAAAGAGCTAACATAGAAGTGATAGTCTGCTCCTGGAGATAGGATGGGGGTTATAAGTGGCGCACTTGGAGGATAGCCCATTGGTATTAATTATAATTATAGAGGTCTTATAGGTAATCAAAACATTATGATACTTTCACAAAATGTGAGCCTCAAAGAACCACTGGATTTTAAACTGTGTGGGTGAATTGTGTGGCATATAATTATGGCTCAATCAATAGTTTTAAAAAGAAGTAGGGTAGGTGCTACTTAACAAATATCATAAAACTTAGTGTGAAATAAATGTAGGTGTAACCAACCGTCTTATTAAATAAGAAACACAGAACCAAAGCAAAGAAGAAAGCCAAGAGATCAAAGCTAAGAGCCTTACCTGTCTGCTGCAGTTAGTCTCTTCAGCCAAGAGAGACCTACTTCCTGTGTGTTTGTCTTTATATAGACTTTCTGTTCTGCCTTCTCATTGGTTGTAAACCCAACCACATGACTGCCTCGTCACTGCCTGTTTGTACAGACCTCCAGATCTTCTATGGTTGGTAATGAGATTAAATGTATGTGTCTCCAATGTTGGCTGTATCCTTGACCACACAGAGATCTACCTAGCTCTGCCTACCAAGTGCTGGGATTAAAGGTGTGCGCCACGAATGCCCAGCTCTGCTATGGCTTGTTATTAGCTCTGACCCCCAGGCAACTTCATTTATTAACATACAAATAAAATCACATTTCAGTACAAATAAAATACCACCATAAATAAATGATTTATCCTAATGCATATTCAATTTTTATAAAAAAAATAGTCTATTGAGAAAAGTAATTCTAACAGTGTTGTAATTGAAGCTAACAATCACCTGCCATCTTTGATATGTGTGTGTGTGTGTGTGTGTGTGTGTGTGTGTGTGTGTGTGTGTGTAACATTTAATAGATAAATGTGCTGGAAATCCCGTTTCTATTTTTATTTTTTAAACTCCTTCTGCACTCTCAGAGATTATGTGAGGAAAGAAGCATATTTTTAGCAGCTGATTTACCTTTAAAGAGCTGAGCCAAGATTTTTCACTTAAAGTTCATCCTTATTCTGGTAAGGGAAATTTTATATATAATTTTCTCTCAAATTTTCATGTTGAAAATGCCTAGTATCTCCTAGTATAAACTAATAATGTTCTGTACTATCCACAGACCGATGAACCTGGAAAGCTATAAACTTTATATGCATCTTAATTCTTTGGTGTTCACATTTCATGAGAGTAAACATATAGGTGGCTTTACTCATGTTTCAAATACTGTAATTTACTAGTCTTTTTCTGCTGGATGCAGAAGTAAATAACTCATCTGCTTCCTTCCTTACACCTCCTCAGGAATGCAATTATAAGATATGTTATTCCACCACCTCTCACAATTTTACAAGGAAGAAATAGCATTTTGTTATTTGGTGACATTTTGTTGGTGTATAGTTTCACCAAACAGGTGGGAGCTCTTCATAGAGCAATGAGCCAGATTAAAGCTCTGATTACCTAATACATATACATCTGAATATACGCTTTTTTTTACATAGATCTCACACTGTTTGGCCTTGAATTTGAACTCACTCTGTAGCTGACAACAAACTTGACCTCTTGGTCTTCCTTCCTCTCCCACCTAAAGGCTGGGTTACAGCCATGCTCTGCCACACGGAGCTAAGCAATACATTTCAACTCCCTTATTTAGCCTCATTTTGTCTTTGATGTTCAACACTTTTACTTTGAAACAAAATCTCTTGAATTTCTTTACAGATTTGTTTATTATTATTTGGTTATCTCTTGCTAGTTGATGAAATAAAAAAAGCTATTAACAAAATAAAAGTAATATTTATAATGAATTTAGAACATATTAAATGACAGTTGTGATTTATAAAATTTGTTTTTCTCACATACAGATGCATTTCATTACATTAGACACAAATAAAATTCAAGTACATTGCAGTCTTACTAAGGTAAACAACAATGAAAATTATGCCACAGTGACATTCTGATTTAGAAATTCTTAGTGATGCTTTATTTATTTTGTTGCATTTATGAATTTGAATGTTCAATTTAATGTTTTGTTATGTTAAATACTTTATCTAAAATGAACTTTCCTGTATTTCTGCATTATGTATTTGTATATATACATACACTGCCGCTTAATTAATTAAAATCTACACATTCTCCAACATTTGTACCATATTATAAGTATGAAAAGGAATTTATCACATTATTGATATAAACATATTTCTTTTCCCTATACAATGAAGCATTTTATATACAAATAATCTCCTAAATAGTTGAATATTATAAATGGGAAAATCAAATATGTAGAAACTTGTTTTGAAAGCAAAACTGCTTTGTACATTTTTATATTTCTTTCTATTCTTTTTGCCATGTTTAATTGTTTTTTATTAGAGCAGGTATTTGTATGTCTTCTGTAATTTCTTCAGCTTGCTAACATGACCAGTGAGGTTCCTGTATTTACACCAGATGAGAGAATCTCATCAAAATTATATATGTATATTAATACACAGATTTGTGTGTCTAATAGGGTACTGTTTAGGTAGATAGTTAATGGATGATTCCTTATAAAATTTTCAGACATCCTTCCTGTTACTTTGCCCTCTTCTCCCCTTGTTCTGTGCTTTTCTCCCTCCCTACTTTTGTACCCTGCTCCCTTCTCTGTTGATCCTTCACATCCGGATAGCCAAAGCAATCCTGGAGAGATTACCATTCCAGATCTCAAGCTACATTACAGAGCCACAGCAACAAAAACAGTATGGTTTAGTATACCTTTGTCACTCTATTCTTTCCTGCCTGTTGGCTTTACTACCTAATGCCAGTAAATTCTCCATGTCAGCCTGGATCCTTTCTTTTATATCATGTTTGAGTAAATAAATGGAAATCTCTTGTGATAATCCATAATTAAGGGCCAGCATTTAAATAATACCCCAAATTCATGCCAGCTGAGTAACATACAGAGCTAGAAAACTATTTAAAGGATTCTTAGTTGTCTGTGGCCTGAGCTATTTTGCCAGGTTAAAAAACAAAAGAAGGCAAAAATAGCCTCCCTTAGAGAAGATGAGCAACATTAGAGCATGAGCAAAGAAAATTCCCTTTGAGGGCAACACTGTCTTGGTTTCTGTTTCTGGCAATCAACAGCTTTCAGAAATGCTAATTATTATAATAATAACAAATACAGAAGAGGCCTGAAAGCCAAGGGAGGTGGGTGTATGGGTTGCCAGGCTTTGGGGGTGGGAAAGGAAGAGGAGGAAATGATGTAAACACAGTGCCCTCATGTATTAAATTATAAAAAAAATGAAAATGTTAAATAGATGAATAAGTAAATAATTTGTGAGTTTTAAATTGGGGAACACTCTGAGTATATTAATGGAATCCTGTGCCAGGCCCCTGCATCCTGCCCAGAACACGAGTCATCTCTTGTCCAGTGTATCCATGATCCACATGCTACCCACTCATCAGCTACTTACAAAGATCTCTATCAGTTCAATTGTCACGTTGTCAAAATTCTTGAGTTCAAGATATTCTTACTTTTACTAATAATAGTTTCTACATTCTAATATGAATACATGGCATAATTTCTTCTTAAAACATCAAGAATTGGGAAGCCCACCCAGAGGACAAATGGTTTCTGTGAGAACATGAAGAATTGAGTTTTGATCCTCAGTACCTATGTAAAACAACAGCATATTCACATGTGTCTGTAACACACTGGAGCTGAGATATGGAAACGGGATATGAGGGGCTTGCACAGGAGCCTTTCTGTAGGGATCGGCATAATACAGATTGAGTGACAGACACTGTTTCAAAAATCAAATTTGAAGAAAGAGTGAAGGAGGGAGACACCTGCCCCTGACACCTGTGTGCATCCGCATGAGTGTATGTATTTGTACACTCAGACACACACACACACACACACACACACACACACACACACTTCTTGCACAGTTCAATTTTATCACTACAGTATTTTAATATTAAAGATGTATCAATCAAATCAAGTTAGTTTTTATTTTCATCCCTTTAAACATTTTTAAACACACAAATTAACATATAACATTTGTGTACATTTATGGGACATAGTATGGAATCTCCTTACATGTAGAGAGCATTTGCAGATCAAATCTAGGTGATCAGTGTGTTCATGATGTCATCCTGCCTTTGTGTCTGTAGTCTTCTTTTATTTATAGGATAGAATGTGGATAATCACAAATCATCTTCATCCCCATGTGTTAAAGAACCATGGATCTGATTACTTCCAGGTAACTGTCCTCTGGATCTTCTATGTATCTCCAATCCTCTTTTACTCAAAGTCACATACTAATATTCATTACTCAGAATAGCATTCTCCAACACCTACATAAAAGAATGACCATATGATATTGGTCATTATGTGTCTGACTTTGTTTAACGTAGTATCTTCTGGTTCCATCTATTTTCTATAAATAATAGTTTTATTTTTATAGATGAATAACATTCCATCCTATGTAAATGCCAGATTTTATTTATTCAATTGCTATTGATGGGTATATAATGGGTGTATAAGAGGGTTCCACTGTGGTGATATTATGTTCCCCAATATATTGTGTACCCTAATAAACCTATCTGGTGTCAGAGAACAGAACAGCCACTAGATATGGAGGCCAGAAAATGGTGGCACACACACCTTTAATCCTAGAATTCTGGAGGCAGAGATGCATCTGGATCTCTGAGTTCAAAGCCACACTGGAAATAAGCCAGGCATGGTGATACATGCCTTTAATTCCAGGAAGTGATAGTAGAAAGCAGAAAAGTATATAAGGTATGAAAACCAAGAACTTGGCTGGTTAAGCTTTTAGACTTTAACAGCAGTTCAGCTGAGATTCATTCTGGGTGAGGACTCAGAGGCTTCCAGTGTGAGGAAACAGGATCAGCTGAGGAATTGGTAAGGTGAGTGGCTGTGGCTGGTTCTGATTCTCTGATCTTTCAGCGTTCACCCCAATACCTGGCTTCAGGTTTGATTTTATTAATAAGACCTTTTAAGATTCCTGCTACATTCCATATCTTAGCTATTGTGAGTACAGCAGTATACATGGCTGTGCACATTTCTTTCTGATATGTGAACATAATTTTCTTCAGATAAATATCCCTCTGGATCACATGATAAACACACTTTTAGTATTTTGCTGAATATCCATATATATTTTCCATAATAATTATAGATATTTCTATTTCAACCAAATTACATAAATTTTCTTCTTTTAAACAAATCTTTCCCAGTCTTTATTATTTTTCAGCTGACCTAAAAGTGATTCCAATTGTGATGACCTGACATTTTATTGTGAGTTTTTAGCAATGACTGCTATCTTATGATACTGACCCCCATTTTAATAAATTGATTTCTTGTTTCAGTTTTTTCTTTGAGAAATGTTTACTCCTATGATTTTTTCATGTTACATTGGGTAAGCTGTTTATTTGCTACAGAGCTGCTTCCCTTTTGTTTTTTTAGGATTATGTGGGTCACCCTCCTTAGAAAATGCTTAGTTCAGGCTGGGACTCCAAACAGCCTTGAAACAACATCCTTGCAGGAGGCAGAGAGAGAGAGAGAGAGAGAGAGAGAGAGAGACAGACAGACAGACAGACAGACAGACAGACAGACAATTTCTGTTCTTTGTTCTTTGTCTCTCACTCTGGCCTGGAAACTACATGAGGAGCCAATGAAGCTGGCAGGAGACCAGCATGTACCTCATTGCTGCATTTGCTTAGTTTAAGATTAATTAGCTTAAGGTATTCCCCTCTGTCTGTGCTTGGAGACCTTATAAATGTTATTTGCCTAAACCACTGTTTAATCTGTTTTCTTCCAGTAATTTCAAGTTTGGAGGGTGAAGTAAATATGATATACTTACATTATAATCTCAAAAATAAAGAATATTCCACGAATATATTGTTATCATTCACCAGTCTATATTAAATTTAAAGATAAGTAGTAAGCAGGATTGAAAAATAAATTTAGTGTTCCATCAATAGAATAGGCCAAGTATCTCTAATAAAACTTTGTCGGGAACCTTAAAAGATTATTCCACTCACTCATTCATTTTCTAAAATACTTGTTAACAGCAATGATATAAGAAATATTTAATTTGTTAAAATGAACTGTATAATGTAGTGGTCATTTTGTACCTCTAAGCTCATGTGAAAGTATATATCCATATTGCATTAATGGAGATGTGTTCAACTGCTTTGGAAAGCAATTTGGCATCATCTCACAGAATGAAAATCATATAAAGCTATGACTCAGAAATCCAACTTCTAGGAATGTGACTTAATCTTCTCCCCAACAATGTTTCATGATATATAGGAATGTTTATGCTCCACTGTACTATTTATGTGGTCTCTGGTTCAGTGACAACATAGTGAATGAATAAGGGAATTAAAGCAACACATATTATTCAACATTAAAATGTATTGGTTATAGAATGGATTAAAAGTGCTAGAAATTTAGCGTTTAGAAAATGTTAAGTTAAAAGTTATTTTGCTTTATGTTTTAAGTTAGTTTTCTGTAAGTCAGTTATATTCACTGGTTTTTCTTATATTGAAGCTCAGAATTATTTTATTTTTCCCATTCTGAGCTGGTTTAGGTTTTTCTCTTTCTTAGGAGAAAGTGTTGGTTGATTTTTTTGGCTCTCTACTCTTTGGGTGGCCTGCCACCCAACTCCCAAATAAATACACACACAGAGGCTTATTCTTAATTAGGAATTCCTGGCCTAAGCTTGGCTTGTTTCTTACAAGCTTTTCTTAAATTATGCCATGTATCTTTTGCCTCTGGGCTTTTATCTTGCTCTATTCCTGCATACCTTTTTTTTCCTTCTTACTCTGTGTCTTACTGTTTAGCTTGTTGGCTGGCCCCTTAATTCCTCCTCCTTCCTCTCTTGTTCCTTCTCCTCCTCCTCCTCCTCCTCCCAGATTTCTCATCCTATTTATTCTCTCTGCCTGCCAGCCCAGCCTATCCTTTCTCCTGCCTTGCTATTGGCCATTCAGTTCTTTATTAGACCACCAGGTGTTTTAGACAGGCACAGTAACGCAGTTTCACAGAGTTAAACAAATGCAACATAAATAAAAGCAATACACCTTAAAATAATGTTCTACAACAGAAAAGGAGCTAAATTTTAACCAACCTTTTCTTTTTATGTTTCAAATATAAGTAATGTGATTCTGTAACTCTAAATAATATAAATTATTTATGATAGTGAAAGATGAGTAAGGATTTATTAATCACAAGATTAATTGCAAACTAAAATTGTGTCTCTTAGAAAACATTTCACTGGCTTTTGACAAGTATACCAAACTTTGTAGTAACAGTTCTTTTCAAGCAAATGGTATATAAATATTTAAAAATAGAAAAATTAAAGGTATCATGATTCTAATCTCTATCTCTGTTTCTTTCTCTCCTCTCCTCTTCTCTCCTCTCCTCTTCTGTCTCTCTCTCTCTCTGTCTCTGTCTCTGTCTCTGTCTCTCTCTCTCTCTCTCTCTCTCTCTCTCTCACACACACACACACACACACACACACATACACACACTTCATTGCATCTTTCTTAATGTTAGAAATACATTTTTAACACTGACATGGCTTAATTAAACATTCAAAATAATATGTAATAAAATATTAATATTTTAAAAATTAAATAGAGCAAAAAGAAGACAGGGCACAATATGAATTAAAATCCCTGACTTTCTTCTTTATATCAGATATGTTCCTTTCTTTTGATGAATTCTCTATTCTCTCTCTTTATACATTGTAGGGAAGCTGCTACCATTTTGAACTGTGAGAACTCGTCAACTGAAACTCATTTTTCTGTGCTTCCTCTCCATTCAGGCTTACAGCATTTTCTGTCTGTGGTACACCATTTAGAAGCATGAAGGGAAAGTATCTTTCTTGAATATTATTTTGCCACACAAGTGCTATGTGATAAATTGACTTTTTAAAAATTACAGACTTCTTCAGAAGTCCCATATCACTAGTATTTAAAAAGGAAAAAAGAATAAATAAAATAAATTAAAAATAAAAAAAAAAACTCCTTTTTGCCAGTCCCATTGATTGGAGCTCAAAGGGAAGTTTGGTGACTAAAATGGACAGATTTTTATAACAACATGAAATGATACATAATAACCTTATTAAAGCTCAGAGTGGTGATGACATGTTATGAGATGGAGAAATGGTATATGGAGGCTCACTGCTAAAGTTTTGGTTCCTAGGATGGCCTTGCTGGGAAGGTTTAGGAGGCCTGGCTCACCTAGATGGTCTTAGCTTCCTGGAAGAATGCACCTGATGAAAATGGGAAACTCATCCTCCTCTTTTTCCACTTTGCTCCCTAGCAGAGGTGAGCTTGGCACTGCTGAGCACTGTCAGGAAGTGCTTGCCTTCATCAGTGAGGTAAAGTGAAGAAGTGACTTGATCTCACACTCAAACCTCTGGGATTTTGAGAAAAATACATTTTTTCTGTTTGCTTTTTAAAAATAGATCAGTTGCCTCATTCCTTTCATTATAGTGACCACAAACTGGTGTTTTATGAAAGGAGTCACCAGACAGTGAAAAATATGGAGTAAGAGTCGTCAGGAAGGAGAAGTGTATGTAGTAGCTAAGAGTTCAGTAAGAATAAAATGAATTTCATACTTGAGTTAAGTAATGATAGAAACTAAGAGGAGTGATTTTATACTGTCAATCACAGGTATTGTCTCCAGTTAGAGAAAACTGTAATTATGAAGGTATACTGGAGGCATTTAGGAATATTTTACCTTTCTTGCCATGTGTACAGTTCAGTTAAGCTTTTGTTCTTCCCACCAATGGGGAAAGATAATGTAGGAGTAATATGATAAAAAAAAAATCAGTTTTGAAACTATGGAAAATGTCAGTTCAGAGAAGCCCTTTGAGTAGTGTTCTTGGGGTGAGGGACAGGGGGTGGGGTGCTATGCAAACACTAGGGTTGGCAGAGTAATGATCCATGGAGGCAAGAAGGAAATCCAGTTCAATACTCAGTAGTCATTCAAACTTCTAGAGTATGACACCAGGCAGTTTGTTTTAGGCATATTAAAGTACGGTATAGTTTGTAAGTAAGTTTCCTCATATAACAGAACTCTGTGTGCACAATGAGGTACAGTTATGTTATAACTCTTCTCAAAGCACATGTCACTTCTTCTATGATGATGAGTTCTAAAGATAGGCTTCATGTGTCATTTTAAGGACCAAGGGTATTAACTGTCTCCTATATGTGGGAGTCTGGGGGAGCCCCTGGCTATACAAATAATACAATGGTCACTAGACTACCTCCTTTCCTGCTTGTGTGAGCTTGGAGGAGCCAGATATCACCTGGCCCTACAGATAGCTCAGAGGTCACTCAAGCTATTAACAAGCTGCATTCCCAGGCTTTGGAGCAGAAACCAGGTTTTATACCTCTTATGTTTAAAGAGACAACCCTGCTTGTTGAACACTGTTTGTTTCCCTGATGCTTTCCTGTGAGTGCAAGGGCCTTTGTGCTCTCAACAAGTAGAGAGATAGTTGCAGTGGCATGTTCTCTATGCTATGAATGTGTTGCTCTGATTGGTTAATAAATAAAGTGCTGATTGGCCAGTAGCCAGGCAGGAAGTATAGGTGGGACAAAGAGAAAGGAGAATGCTGGGAAGTGGAAGGCTGAGGTGGGAGACGCTACCGGCCACTGCCATTGGAAACAAGGTGTGAGGGTAAGCCACAAGCCACGTGGGAAGGTATAGATTTATAGAAATGGGTTAATTTAAGATTGAAGAAATAGATAGTAAGAAGCCTGCCATGGCCATACAGTTTATAAGTAATATAAGTCTCTGTGTATTTGTTTGGGTCTGAGCAGCTGCAGGAGTAGCAGGTGAAAGAGATTTGTCCAGACTGTGGGCCAGGCAGGACCAGGAAAACTTCAGCCACATATAGTCAGCTATAAGGAAAATAGAGATGGTTCCAGATGCCCACAAACCAGAATTATTTACAGTTTTTATACACTTTCCTGATTATTTCATGGTTGACCTTGAGCAGAATACGCAGGATCTTGTTGTATGAGTACATAGCACACGAAAACCATGTGATACAAGTTGAGATGACAAAATTACACCGGAAAGGGTGCAGTGTTTCCCATTTTTCAAAATATTTTTTATATTATTTCCTATTTTCAAACTCATTAGTTTAAAGGCAAATATCAACCCTGAAGATAATTGACCATAATTTATTCAGAACACATTACTCAAAGCACAGTTACCAGTTTGTTCAATATTTTTAGGATATTTCATTTCATTAAAGACAACATGTTATTCATTTTTTATAGTCTTCAAATTGTTTCTTGATGGAAATGTATAATGCCTTTACAAAAACAGAAATGCAATGTTGCATGAAATGACGTTATTTGTAAAGTTGTCAAAATACTTTCAAAATTCTTAATCACAAAAACTCCCATATTAATGTAAAATGATTTTTATCTAGAGGTTTTTATATTTTACTTACATATGAAATATTTTATAGGATAACATTAAAGATAATAAGAAAAAGAAATAGAGTTTGAACACAAGGATCTACCAGATGTTCAGTAAATATTCTATAAAATTCAGCTAGACAATTATTAGATATGATTCTGTCTGCACCATTTCTTCTGGAATTAAATAAAATATCCTTTTGATTTTATTTCTGTTACTGGCAAACATGCTAAAGTGTTTGTGATGAAAATATAGAACTAACACAGGACATTTTCTGGTACTCCTTTGATTTGAGAATTTTGAATTTTCATAAGAATATTTGTCTTTCAGAAATCCACGAGTAATATAAGAAAGTCTGCATAGTACATTTTTTGATAAGCAGAAACATTGACCCTTTGGAGGCTTTCATGAGACATCCTTGTTATTTCCATATTCTCTCTCACTTTATATAGATTTATTTAATTGTTGTTCAGCTAACTGCCACCTTTGGTTTTGGCTTTATTACCTGTTTTTCCACACTGGATACGCCTTAAATAACATTTCTTTCATTTTATTTACAAATAAGACAGTGATCTTAAGATCTCATTGATTATCATATGTAATTATGATCATCTCACATATTTATGCAGATATAAGTTGAGGCAGTTAGAATTTGTAGAACTTCAAACAGAGTAGTCCTCTTTTGGATTGTATCTATGCTCATTCCCTTGACATGTGATTTCATGTACCATATTGCATAAACCTCTTACATTTATATACCCAGGTCATACTTCTGTGTAATTCATATTCTCAAGTAATTTTAGAATCTGCTGACTCAGTTTTCTTTCACTGAGGCCTAATGAGACTTTTCACACTCACTATGTCCTAGGTTGAGCTCTTTATATCTCCTTTTCAAACTGACTTCATCTTGATATTCTTTTATCTATTCCATTTCTATTATTGCTAATCTATTATGATGGTATTTTTGGTTCTGTTTGGGAGGAAACCTATAGTTATTTCTATAAAGACACCCTCATTTAAAAAAAATCCCTATTTTCTTTTTTCAGTAGATTAGTAAAATGTTATGTACCCAAATGAATTTTGCTTTACTGTACCTGATAGTATTATTATATTAGAAAATATGTATTGCAAATAGAGGATACTTCCACATGTCCATGGTTTTCTGTAGTCATGAACTTGCCTGGACTTTGGGTGTTCTATCTGTCCACTTATAATTTGGTAAAATTGTTTACTGGCTTGGTCAGCTGGGTACCAGCTTAAAGTTCCCACCTCTGAGTCCTTGCCAGAATCCCTGGCAGCTCTTATTACTGAGGATCACCTTACTGCAATAGTGTAGCAGCACCTAAAAGAAGAAAGAGGTAAAAAAGAATGATTAGAAAATGGACATGGTGCAGGAAGTGTGATACCAAACTAAACATTCATTTACTTGTCATTAGCAAGCATGTGAGGAAAGATTTTATTATTTTAATTTTAAGTGAAGATACTGAAACATATAAAGACAAAATAATTTGTTACTATAAACAGCAATGTGACAATCAGGATTAAAACACGGGTCTTTGTGCTTCTTGACTTGAACTGCTGATCATTTGTGGCGCACACAGTGTGTTGGGTGATATTTCCAAATTGCCCAAATACCAGGTCTCTACAATCTTTAAATAACTCTGAAACACCTCTAAGAAAGATTTACCAGTCAAGTTTGGAAAACAAATCAGGAAAAACACAAATAAGTAATCTCCTATTCAGTAATTTTGTAAAAATTTTAGCCTATAAAGAAAGTGAAGAAATAGGTTTCTATTAAGAGGGATAAAACCTTGATGCACAGAACAGCAGTCGGTGATGATAGATATTCCAAGATAGAAAGGAATAGACACATGTCTTGCTTAGTGAAGCCTCAGTTTTCCAGTGGTTTTAATTGTTAAACTAATTGCTTGGCTTCAAATGTAATGCCCCATTTTGCTTTATTTGACATGATAAAATACCCACCAAAGGCAAATTAGGGAGAAAGTGTTCATTTAGCTTACCCTTTACAGTCCATCATGGAGGGAAACCAAGACAGGAATTGGGAGGCAAGATCTGAAGCCTAGAGCACAGAGGAATGCTGCTCCTTGGCTTGCTCTTTCAGGTTTACTAAGAGAGACCTAGAACCATCTGCACAGCTATGGCATCACCCACAATATTTGAGGTCCTCTAGATCAGTTCACAATTAAGAAAATGCTCATAAGACCTGCCCACAAACCATCTGATGGAGGCAGTTCCAAAATGGAGGTTCTTTCTTCTCAAATGTATCAAGTTGACAAAACCAGACAGCAGAATTAAGAAATCGCTTTTGGTTCTAAGCACTTTGTGCTAGTTATTTCATATTCCAATTTATAATCCTCTTCATATTGTTCTTTGTCTGAAAGTGTTTTGTGCAGTAATTAGGATGGCTATAATAGGAGCCATAACCATTGTTAGTTATTTAGCTGCGTTGTGTTCTTACCCTGTACGGAAATGTCACGAAACACAACAGAATCCGCTTATAGAGTTTATTAGAGTTAAAGGGACAGAGTGCGTAGGCCTGTGGGAGAGACACGTGCGTGGAGAAGAAGAGAAACTGGGAAGCATGGCGCTCCACTTTAAAACCGGCTGGGGGCGTGGCCAGGTCACGTCACTACTCCACGCATGGTCACGTTGCGCGCTTACATGACCATGTAAGCGCACGGATCCTGGTCACACGAGACCCCTTGGCCCGGAACTTGCTAGGCGGAGATGTCCGGGTCCGCCGGGTATCCTGGTTACGAGAGACGCTTTAACCCGGAAATGCCTATCCTGACCTGGAATTGGCTAGGCGGAAGTGTCCGCCCGGTATATGCGACCGTGGGGTCGTGTTGTGAACCCTTCAACCATGTGGCAAGTGAATTAATGGTAATAATTACTATATGCCACTTCATTCAGCAACTATGGTATATACATGCTAAATTATTTAATTTTTTGTAGATAGAAATAATAATAGAAGGGTGAAATAGGACTCATTTATGTATTGTTATTTGAAAAAACCCAACACTGTTCTGATAAATGAAGAAGCATAAGATTAAAATTAGCTACTGTGTTTTCATTGGTTTTAATAAAATGTTTATGAGAATTTCATTATCTCATCTTTTCAAGTATATTTGCAATGTTTAAGTGTAATCATACTAAATAAAATCAGGTTCATACAAAATTCTCTACTAACATTTTTTTACAATGTGAAAAATATGAATTGATCTTTGATTTCCAATACAGTACAGGGTATATAGGATGTCCTAGGACAGTATCCAAATGCAAGCATGTAGCACTCAACTTCTAATGTTTGAACTGTGGCAGTAGACATCAGAAAGGTAACATTTCATGATGTACACATAGTGTTGACCACTTTGCTTTTAAACTACATTTTAGGTTTAGTCTGAATCTTCTATATTCTCTCTCATCATTAAGTTGGTTCTTTTTTCCAATACAAGGAAAAAGAGAATTGGAGGTTAATTGAAGAAATGAAACAGAAATAATTTAATTTGTAGAGTTTATTTATCTTTTGATAATGGGTAAGCATAATAAATCTTGTTATAACTCATTTTGCTTATAGCTGACATCAAATCCAATTTTACAAAGCAGTACCTACACATGTTGTGTTTGTACTGTTTTAAAACAATAAAATGTGCACTCCCAGGGCCCACACTACTGCAAAGAATTATAAAGCATAAAAAAAGATCAATTCAGTGCTTACTATAGAGTGGAAAATGCTAGCACTGCCACTGTGCTTTGCTGATGTATCTTTTCAGAGGCACATTTTTGCTGTCCTGAAAGAATTTGTGCCACTTGGTGAGCAGCCCACCTTATAGGGAGAGCAATGCCAACATTCACATAAAGGATAATCTGGGTGTTGTATTGTAAATGCTCAAACAGGGCTCAGAGCCCAAACTATATGCTATCCATAATAGTGATATTTGCAATTCCCTCATAGTACAGAGAGTCTTTTGTGATTTTCTTTCTTAGAAATAGAGCACAAATATAAATAGCTCAATGACATACTATACATAATTCTAAAAGAGCACTCTTGTTTCTGTCTTCAGAATACAGATAACACAAAAGCAATGGGAAAACTCACAAAAAATGGCATAGAATACGGAATATGTTAGAGGCATATTGACACCAAAAGTCAGTTATGACATCTTTTGTTGTGATGTATTTTGCATGAATAGAAATTTTCTTTCAAAAAAGAAACTAAACCATTTTCTGTAAGGTTATACAGTATTGCCGTCCTTACTAATTCTTATTCTCTTGGGAAATCAGTGTGCAGACTTGTTTTTAATTTCTGGGGAAGGTTTTATATGGCACTAAACACTGTGAGAGCTATGGGCAGCTTTCAACTCTAAGCGTTGTCTGTCTTCCAAACCCTGCACATGATCAGAGGGATTGTCAGAGAATGGTGCTCCCTGGAGATCACACTTCTCTCTAGTGTTTGGAAATATTTGCTCTGTATTCATCCATTATAATTTACTTACTTCAATTTAAATAGTTTTTTAATAGTTTCTAATTTGAATCAATTTTAATTTATTCTAACATAACCAACTTTGAAATCCTCTAAGTATCTTTACATGCATTTATTATGTGTTTACATGTATCTATGTATGTATGTATATGGTCATTCATACGCTGTGGCTTGTTGGTAGAGGTCGGAGGAAATCTTGGTTTTTTTCTCCCTCCACTATGTGACTTCCAGAAATAGAATGCAAGTCATCAGACTTGGTTATAAGTGGCTATCTGGTGAGCCATGCCATTAGCCCAAATTGTTTAAATATTTTGGATGGCACTATTATATCTGCATATAGAATATAAATGGGCAGGGATTTGATTCTATTTGCAGTAATATTATGCGCAGTAGAATTACGGTGTATATTTCCAGGAAAATGGGTGAAAACAGAATACATAATAGTATTGAGTTAACGTGGGCTCAAAGACAAATCCTACATTACCTCTCTCATGTACAGATCCTAGCTTCTAACAGTTTAAAATCTAATATTCTAATATTCTAACCTGTGTATTCAGGTTGGGATAATATGAATATGTTTCAGGAGATTATAAAGGGGACCATATGGCCAAAAAACAAATACAATGAAAAACATTCTTTAATAGAAAAAGCAGAAAAACAATAGAAAATTTCAAGTTGGAAATTCTGAGGGCAAAGAGAACACCAGAGCAATGAAAATAGGGTGAGACAAAGAGATGAGGGGAAAGCCAGGAGGGAAGGGGTGGTGGTGCCCTGTATGAACCGGTTATCTTGTAAACAAAGTGCATACAGGCTGACCATGGGAAAATAAATCAATGGTCCTCTCCAGAGCTGAAGGCTCTATGCTTCCCAAGGCAAGATGTGTTCTGCTGTGGATATCGCTCTATATAAATAAAACACTTATTGGACAGTGGCCAGGCAGAAAGTATAGGCAGGATAAGTGGGGAAGAGAATTCTGGGAAGTGGAAGGCTGAGGAGGGAGACACTGCCAGCCGCTGCCATGACAAGCAGCATGTGAAGATGCCAGTAAGCCACGAGCTATGTGGCAAGGTATAGATTTATAGAAATGGGTTAATTTAAGACATAAGAACAATTAGCAAGAAGCCTGCCACGGCCATACAGTTTATAAATAGTATAAGCGTCTATGTGTTTATTTTATAGGTGGGCTGTCAGACCGCCGGGGCTTGACGGAACCCGGAGAGAAAACTCTCCAGCTATGGTGTTCACTTGTGTAACAATGGCATAGCTGTCATTTCTATTGTTTTTCTGCTCTCCACTTTCTCACTGGTTTGGAAGCCTGCTGTACGGTAGGGAATTCCATGTTCGGAATTATAATCCTGATCCAAAGCTTATGGCTGGAGAAGTTTATTAGTTATTTTTGTTGCTGTGGCAAGATAACTTAAGGATGAAAAAGTTTGTTTTGGTTTATAGTTCCAGAGGGATAAGAGACCATCATGGAGGGGAGACAAGGCAACAGGCTTCAGGAGTGTCTTAGGAAGCTGATTTCTCACATCTTCAAATGTAAACACAAAGCAGAGAGTAAACTGAGAGCCTACCCCATGATTCACATCCTCCAACAAGGCTGGATCAACTCTACTCCTACAAACAAGGCTGCAAATTGCGGATGAGTATTCAAATGCCCTGGACTATGGAAATCACTTCTCATTCAAAGTAGTATGTCATAGATATTAAATGATGGCTCGTTGTTATTTGCTAAGCGGTCATGTTGTCAAATTGTCTTCTGAATAATTATGTTTGTACATATAGATCTGCATTGCTATCAACATTTATCATGTAAGTTTCTTAAAGTAAACAGCAGTTGGTGGTACTGTCTTATTCTCAGTAAGAGGCCTCCAACTTACTGGGACATCTTAATCAACACCCTTCTCCTAGTCAAAAGGAACCCTGCATAGAAGGAGGCAGAAAGAACATAAGAGCAAGGAGAAGGACCAGAGGAGTGATGTGAAATGCTGCCTTCTGAACATGACACGACCATTTCACTGGTGAACTCAAAACTAAAATGCTTACTTGCACAAGATGTACACAGAATCAAGCCAGAAATATTATAGCACAGAAGGAAGATTGTAGCATGAATCTTTTTGTTTGTTTGGTTGGTTTTTTGTTGTTTGTTTGTTTCGAGACAGGGTTACTCTGTGTAGCTTTGTGCCTTCCCTGGAAATTGCTTTGGAGACCAGGCTGGCCTCAAACTCACAGAGATCTGCCTGCCTCTGCCTCCCAAGTGCTGGGATTAAAGGTGTGTACCACCATTGCCCGGCTTGTAGCATGAATCTTAAATGGTCTTATTAATAAAAACAAACCCAGAGCCAGGTATTGGGGTGAACGCTGAAAGATCAGAGAAATAGAACAAGCCACAGCTAACCTCACCTCACCAATTCCTCAGCTGATCTTGTTTCCTCAGACTGGAAGCCTCTGTGTCCTCATCTGAATGGATCTCAGCTGAACTGCTACTAAAAGCCTAAAGGCTTAACAAACCTAAAAAGCCTCTAGTTCCTGATCCTCATGCCTTATATATCTTTCTGCTTCCCGTCATCACTTCTTGGATTAAAGGCATGTGTCACCATGTCTGGCAGTTTCCCATGTGCCTTTGAATTCACAGAGATCCGTGAGTTCAAATGCTAATATTAAAGACGTGTGCTACCACTGCCTAAACCTATATTTAATATAGTGGCTGTTCTGTTCTCTGACCCTCAGATAAATTTATTGGGGTGCACAATATATCACCCACAGAGGATCCTTTCCAGGCCTCCATACTATCTGAAGAGCTGTTCTCAGGTAACAGCTGCTGGGAGAAGCAGAATGTTCCGTTTTGAGGTGTGTTCCCACCAGCAGTTTCCCATACTTATGTACATGTTCCCACATCCATGAATATATGGGCAGCACAGGTTGGACTTGGTGGCTTATCACAAAGGAAAATATTATAAATAAACGAACACGTGAAGTTGGAAGTAAGATATTTCTGGGAGGACACAGAAAATTTGCAGTAGGAAAATAGGAAGTGGTGAGAGGTGCATATGATCACATTTCATTGTATACATTCATGAGAATCAACAATAAAAATTGCATTATATTTTATATAGAAACAAAATTAATTTATATTTATAGTCAAACATTCAAGCCACATATTTTTTCTTTTGGGATATTTTTATTACACTTATTTATTTTGTGGAGGTGGTGGGAAGTTTGTACAAGCACCAGTCATCAGGCATGACGAGGTCTTTATCAGCTGAACTGTCTCACAGGCCTAGAAACCTGTTTTACAACACATAAAATTGTTGGTAATAATACTGTGGAATATTGTGAAGCTAACAAAAATATGTAGTTGAGTTTCCTTATGGATGTCCTATGCCCCAAAGTCATGTTGAAGTTTAATTGAAGTTCAGAAATGCTAGCCTGTAACAAAAGCATTAGTATTACTTAATATAACAGTAATAGATTAGCATTTTCATCAGTGGAATGAAACATGCCGGCCTCTCTAGATAAAGGAAGGATTATTAAAGTTATTTTTTCTTAGTTCTTGACTTGTAACCATTCAATCAGCGTATTTAATGTTATTAAGCAGCTTTATTATACGTCAGTAGTCAGTTTTTTAAAAATCCTTTTTATTTTCTCATAAAGCAAATGAAGATAGTGGCTAAGTTATTGAAGACAAAGCTTATCACTTTTTCCCTCAAAATAATTCATGAGAATTAGAATAAAATAGGATTTATAAAGTAATTTAACTATTTGAGATATTTAGTTCAAACTGCATATGAATATCTGAATTATATTTGGTAGCACTAAATATTTTAATGAAAAATTCAGATCTTTATATAACACTCAAGTAATTAAAGTGAATTCTGCTTCAGAGATAATAAAATCACTAGAAATATTAATTTAATAGACTTTTTAGAGTATATACTTCTGCATAAGATTGAAGTTTATTTGATTCCTAAAATTATCTTATTACAAAATTGACAAGAAAGTTTGCCCCTAAACATTGATCAGAGTAGTGGTAAATATGATCACAGTCATATTTTACTGAAATAAATGAAAGAAATTCAATAGACATTCTATTGTTCATTACTCAAATACTTTTAGCATACAGTTTTGTCACAGTATAAATCAACATTTAAAGACAATGTAACTTTAAATATTACTACGTTGAATAGCATCTTTAGCCATTCCCCAAGTAACACAGAGGAAGCTGGACTCTGCTTTTGTGTTTCTGAGTCTCATTAACATAACAATCTCGGAATAGTGTCAAATGGAAGCATAAGGGCAAATGTGTTATGCTTTGAAGGAAAGTCTTCCAGGCAGGAAAGCTGTGCATGTCTGTTGCTGCCCAGAGGAGGGTAATGAAGAGGAGAAGGAGAGTCATGCTGTTTAAGCTGGCATGATGGGCAGACACAAGGTCAAATAGCCACATGACAGGGTGGGAGAAGAGGAACGAAGTTCAACATCTAGGGAGGTCAGCATGTTAGAGAAAGCATGCTTAGAAAGGACTATCAAAGTTCTGCTTTTCTGAATAACTCAGAAAAGTGTCAGTTTTTAAATCCTAAGTGGTTGAGGTCCATAAGCTCTGTACTAGAAGTAAGGATTCCGGAAAGGAAAGTACAATATCTCTTTAGAGAACTAATCACTCCACCTCTCCTTAGTATAGCTTTAGTTGGGCTCCCAAGGGTGGCCCCTTCACCAAAGTGACTGGCCCAGCCTGCCTGGAATGTGAGTTCTCTACACAGGTCAGGCATTCTATCAACCAGATTGTTTTTCTGCTCTAATACAGTAAGTGTCTGGAAATTAATGACTGTGGAGAATAGAGGTGTTTTGAGCACTCCTCTGTCTCTTATTCTCTGCACTTTGACTAGTTGTTGGTCTCTGTTAACTACCATCCACTGCAAGAAGAATCTTCTAGGATGAGGGTTGAGGGATGATATATTAATCTGATGTATTAATTACGCCCTAAACCCCAAGGTTCATGGACCTTTGTGGAAAGATTATAGGAGTCAGAGGTGATGGATAACAACAGGGAAGCAGTGTTTGCAGACACAATGGCCAGTTGCATAAATCAACTCGTAGATACTGTGAGAATGCACAATACCTACTCAAGCTCAAGGTAGACAAACTCTCAGCATGTGGATGGGGATGTGGGTATTTGTACTCCAGCCCTAGTCAAGGAGCTATGAGCATTGGATAGTTGCTGGTGAAGGGAAGTCAGTTTTCCTTGTGACTTCTAGTAGGCTGACCACTCTCTAGTAGAATCCTCAGCTCCTAAGAGTATTTGGGCAATGCAAACTAGACTTTATGGATGAAAAAACAACAAAATAGACAATGGGAAGTAAGATGGGTAAGAAGGTAGGACTGGATCTGGAAGGAGGTAGGAAACAGAAATATGATTGCAATATATTGTATGATATTCTCAAAAATATAAAATATTTTTAAAATTAAAAAAAGGGAAAAACTAAAAAAAAGAATGAGTAAATAGTAGTTGATGTTAATAAAAAATAAATATGCAATTAGAGTGACAGTTTAAACATAATGGGATATTTGTGTCATCTTAAAACAGATGTCTCAAAGTTTTTATTGATGAAGATGGAGAAATGTTTACTTGATAATTGGAGAATTCTGATAGCTACCACTTTAGCTGAGTAGTCATGGTTAATACTTTGAATAATGACAAGTGATATCAGTGATGTGAAGCCCTGAAAAGACATACCACCTCTGTGAAATTCTTCCTGAACATGTATATTTACATGTTCTATCCATAAACACTGTAGCTAAGCACTCACTAAAGGGCATTCTAAACAAAATGTCAAAATTATCCTCTAGTCAATGAAACAAGATAGTGATAGACTGAAATTGGCTGAGAGGATATGAAGACAAATACAATGTGTCACCCTGGACTGTCATTACAGAGAAAGGGGGGTGAATGGAAGAGATATTGGAGAAATCCTAATGCCTTTTATACTTTTACTAAATATACTATTCAAAAGTTAATAAATTAATTATAAAAATGTATGTTATCATTACACAAAATGGTAAGATAAGAGAAAGTAGCATAAAGCATTTTGAGGGAAACTATTATTTGTGTTTTTCTTCTATAAAATGACTATGTTTTCACAATGTTAAAAATTTTAAATGTTCTATGTATTTGTTTTTGTCTGGGTCAAAACCTAACATTTAATTAAATTCAACCTATTGAGTTCTGCTTTTCACTGCTGTGCCATCCTTTCTGAAAAACATTTTTAAATACCTAGAATAAGCTGGAACGAGAAATGTTTCCAAATGCACTGCAGTCTTTGTCAGGATAACGTATTGTGTTTCTATTTTCTTCTCTCATTGATAATGCTGTCATGAACTGAAATCATCTGAATTTCAATGTTTCAGCTTCTCCAAGTATTCATATTTAGAAGAACAAAGACCAAGGAACAGGTTCATTGAACCTTCTGAGTAATCAAGATGCTGCTTGGATGACATTTGTATTTTAGTTGACCACTATGGGGGCCCCACAGAGACCCCAGCTTGTGGCTTGTTTTCATCTTGACTCAAGGTCAGAGAGTCTGAGCTTGTTTCCCCCCTGCAAGGCTTCATAATAGGATATTTTGGCCGAAGGTGTGATTACCAGGTGTCTTATACTTCAAGGCCTAATTACAGGATACTTTGCCATTAGGCGTGGTCACCAGATTCCTTGAGTACTAAGGAGGTGTTTACACTTAACTGTACATTGTACTTTGAACTGTGATGTCCTTGAAAGGGGGAGGTCTTTTTGTCCCTCTTGTTTTTGGGTATATAAAGGCTGTGAATAATAGACTCAGGGTCTGTGGTATTGACCCAGAACCTTCTGAAGCTATTCTGTGTCTCTGTCTTTTTCTTCAACTAAGTCTATATTTCATAGCTATCATTCCCCAGTTCCACACTCCCCGCCTCAGAACACATTCAACAGGTTTAGTGGGACAGGATCTTAAACAGAATCTGACACTTACAAAAGATGCAGACAATAAAAAAAAATTGAATATTAGTTTCAGCTCTTTCTAAATTATTTAACATGCCTGTGATATTTGTCTCCATATTTTCAACATGTATTTAGAACAAAATGAATATTAATATTAAAATTGTTTAAATAATATATTTACTAACTCTTACTATTATGTCAAAAATATTGATTCATCTCTCACACTCAGGTCATTACTTCTTACAAATTATTAAAGTTTTAATATAGCCTGGACACCATCTGCAGTACATGCCTCAGACATTGGTGTCAAATAAGTTTTAATTACATATTTTCTATTTAACTACTCTCCAAATATTTATTAGGAAAAGACAGTTGTAAGCAATAACAAACAATTTACAAAGAGACAATAATAAATCTGGGATTAAACATATTTGAGTATTTAAGGACAAGCACTATTATGGATAGGATGGTTTATTTCATATATATTAGAAATAGTAATTATATTCATAAAGTATGCAATTTTACAGAAATTAAAAATACATAAGTAATTGTAAATATGATGGCAGCTAGTAAAATAGGAAAACTGAGCTTATAACTTATTTTATTGAATTACACAATGCCTCATAATATCAAGCTGACTCATATATTCCTTTGCTCTGGGGTCATGGTGTCAATTGTTAATGGCACATTCCTGTGGAGCAGGACAGCATTAGAGGTCACAGACCTGCCATCCATGTCCTCTGTGACTCTTCACCTTGTGCAGGCACTTAGTGAAGCTTCTGCATTTTGTGTGAACATGCTGTCTTGGCAGTCTAGATGTTGTCCAATGCAGTCAATTTGTCCTTTGGCAGCAGAATGCTTCGCTAAGGTTATCCTTCCACTTGGCAGCAAATTGGTTACACATAAGCTACTTTCTCACTTACTCTAATCAGGGATCATATTTGATATCAATTATTTTATGAAATATTTTTGTCATTTGATGAGCTCCACATAGTAATTTCAATACTGAAGTTTTTTTTTTTTTAAATAAAAATGTTAATTTGCTTATAGGATGATATAGTCCATACATCTAAAGGAGTTTAACACATTTATTGGGATTTTTTTTTTTCAGTCAGGCTAATCATTTGACAATACGGTTTGTGAGTTTGAAGATGACTATGTATCATTTTTATCTCAGCTTCAGGCTTATCAGGGTGCTGAAGCAAGTAGCATCTCTGATTCAGTTGTGCTGTTCTGTCCACGTGCCGGTCCTCTTTGTGGATGCTTCCAATTCTCTTCTCTTTCTTCTCCCTTTCCTCTGATGACAGTGATTGAATAAGTGTTTTCAAACACAACCAAGTGGGCTCTTCTCTCCTGAAAGGGAATCACGAAAATTCTGAGCAAACACAATTCCCTTGACTCAGTAAAGAAATAATGTATCAGCAAATAAGCGTGTATCATAGTAAAAATACTATTAATATAAAATGAACCGACAGCAAAATTAAAGCTTATGATATTTCATAAAGAACATTTCTTTCACACTTTCATGCCATCATTTGATAGCTAAGTAAGGTTTATGAAGTAAAAGATCTTATTATGCTCTTTCTATTAAGAGGAAGCAGTTACTTGACCTAATTAAAATCTTCTATCTAGTGTGACCTAAAATAGAGGTCCTTACAGGATAGCTATTTTTGGAAATTTACTCTTTCGTTTTCTAGGGATACTACTAACATTTTTCTTTTTATTTCAGTTTTTCTTATTTTTTCTCACATTGTTTGTATTGACATTTGATTTCTCATCAGAAACTCCACATTTGCAAGGAAACAATATTCCTTCCTCAGTTTCTCATATGGCACTAAGATAGAGTCCTTCCTTTAGCCATGTTGATTTGGGAAGTAGAAGAGGGTTTTATTCTATTATTTATTAGGTATTTTTTTCTATCATGGATGTCAGAAAGCAAAGTTGATATTCAGGAGAATGGGGTAAGAGGCACCTAGAAAGTGTCAGGCCTGGTTAATCAGCTGGCCCATGAGTCCCAAGTCTTCAGGCACATCCCTGAACTTGTTGCTTTTACATAACTTAACCAATTATGAAATACTCATAATCTGTTAGTAAACTTTCAACAAATGCACCTTACAGCTGAGGCTCTTTCCTATTTTATTACTGACTTTTATAAAGAACTTGGGCTCATTTGTCATGAAAAGGATACAAATTATTAGTCTGTACAGGACCACAGTACTTCATCTGTTCTCCTTGTAACTACATAGTTTCAAACAATTTTAGAGAATTTGCATATACTGGTACCACTGCTATCCTCTCTCATCCTTTCCTCCTCTCTTCTCCTGGTTCCATGTCTCCTTGCAAGCAGTCCACCTTCTACTTTTATTATGTATAGAAATGCACATGTATTTGCACATGAAGAAAGCATGTGACACTTGCTTTTCTGAGTCTGGCTCACTTCATTTAACACTATTATCGGGTTCATCCACATTTTGGCAAATGACATAATTTCATTGTTCTTTGGGGATGAATAACATTTCATTATGTATCATGATAAATATGTGTGTACAATCTTGTTAATGATATATTGACCTATATTTTCACTCTCTCCTATACTCCCACTTCTCAGTATCATGTTCTTTATTTGTTTCCAAATTGGAGCAATACATAACTTTCCTTATGCACGCATTATTAGTGCCATGGCTTGATGCTTCTACTGTTTATGGGAGTTTTCTTAGAGTAGCTTAGAGTTCTGCCCAGAGGTGACTTCAATGTCCCAATATTCACTGCACCTGGAAGAAATGATTGATAATGAGATGATCTGTCAATGACTGGTTTAGAGGACTCATATGTGTGGATATTTTAACATGTACCTGCTCTTTCCAGACCCTTGAGAAGAGCTGTTGAGGGCTGGAGCTCCAAACTCTCATGTCAACTGTTTAGCATAATTATCCTGTCTTCTTCTCTCCTACATTTAGATCTCCAAATTAGATTGATTTTCAGCAGTGACAGAGAGAAAGGCTGGCCTGGTACTGCAGCCAGTGTGGCAGACGCTAAGCCGGCTGCCTGCAGTCAATAATGGATTACTTCCTGGCTATCCTAAAATGTTTGCAACTTTCCAGTATCTATGTATCTTATTTTAGTGAAAAGATTTATGGTTGTTACTTTGTCTTTAATAGAGCAAATAGAAAAAATACTAACATAGAGGAGTCTAGAGAAAATGTTCTTGACAGTTGGCAAGGATTAAGGAAAAATATCCAATGTGGATATTAAGGAAGGGATCCAATAGTAGATATCCAACTGTTCTCTGTTAAGGGCAATGGTCCTCACTAATCCATCAGCTCCTATACTGTCTCTCAAATTCATGCATCACAGCTTTTAGTGTTATTTTATAATGTTCCTGATTTTTCTCACCTTAATGAGTACAAAACTCAGGATAAACAACACTATTTTCTTTCATCATAAACTAGAACCATTTGTTAAGGGCAAATACTTTCATAAAAATTTGCATTTAACTGTTGAGGCAAAGACAATCCATTTGGGTAGGGTAGTACAGCTGTAGACTCTGTTAGAGGATCCAATGTTGAGAGCCTTTGCTAACAACAATCTCTCTTTTGATGAGACATGAAAGAAAAAAAGAGAGTAAGTTCAAAGTAAGAATCCATGTATTTGGTTTTGTCTTGACTGGCATGGCCTGGACATGAAGATTTCTCTGGAGTTGGCTTGGTATACCTAATGTCATTCCATTGGAAAAGCTGATTTTTCTTTTCCTTTTATTTATTTTTTTGTGCACTCTTTGTTTTGCTTTTACATTTTTGTATTATTGGTTTTACTTGTATAATTTTCAGTTTTTCTTTTCTTTCTTTGTTTTGAAGAGAAAATTAATAGAAGAGGAGTTGGGGACTAGGAAAGAATATGATCAAAATATATGAAAGAAATTAAAAATGAATCCATGTATTTTGGGGCTGGAAAGATTGATGCTCTTGGAGAGGGCCTGGGTTATTCACAGCACCTGAATGGCATTTTATAACCTTCCCCAACTCCAGTGCATCCAGCACTCTCTTCCTGCCCCAGAGGACACCAGGAACACAGTGCAGATGTAAGCAAAACACTCAGTAATACACATAAAATCAATAAATCTTTACAAAAGAATCTACGTGTTTATAACTGGTAAGTTTTTATATATTTTAATTAATTATGATTCTATTAAATTAAGGAAATAGGAATCAGCCACAGATTTCTAAATATTCCGTAGTATACACAACGATCTGGGTCCTCCAAATCTCTAGATTTCACTCATATACCAATAGAATGAGAGTCTAGTTAGTCATCTCATCCAAATAGCTAGATACTCTGTAAGTAAGTGAAGGAAAAAGAAAACAGTATCTTTTCTGCTTTTAAATAGAGATGAGATGGCTGTCTCTGACCTTTCTTAAAAACAAAAACAAATATACTTCTTAATCAGTCTTTTGCTATGCAGATGAATCCTTTTAAGTCAAAAAGCCCTGGAGATCTGATCAGTTTAGACTTTAGACTTTAGGGGACATCTTCCTGCTTTGAGGCCTTATTCCTCATTGTAATGTAAGAGGATAGGAAATTTTGGCTTTCCTGACAGCCCTAGCTTACTTAGAAGTCTAGCTGCAGGCTGCAGTCTCTTACTTTTCCTAGAAAGTACTCAAGCCAGTTATCTCGATGTTAAGAGTAATTGGCTGATCATAGATAGTAATTAGCTGAGGAATGCTCACAGACGAAGTTTGTTCCCTAGGTCAAGAGGCTTAGACCTGATTCTTTGTGGGTTTTGTTTAGAACACTTATGAATCTGGCAAGAGCTGTAGTTTGTGAAGAATGACACTCAACTTTCTTGAAGGAGACTGAAAAGCAAAGACAGACATCAAGAAGAAAATAAAAGGAGTGAGGCAGAGAAAGAAAAAGAACAGCAGGGATCAAAAGAGGGAAACATTGTATTTGACATCCTTTAGCTAGTCCTAAAAATGTTTTTTTTATTTATCAGAAGTAGTTAAATTACTTAATTACTATTCACAATCATTATCATCATTGTGTGTGTGTGTTGTTGCTGCTGTATGGTAAGAGACTGCCTGATAAAGAACAAAGAGTTAGTTGCTTGGACTGGACACAAACCCCCAGGAAAGCAGCATGTTCCAGAGACTTTAGAGTTCATACAGAACTTACCCAAATGTACATCAACAACATGTTTTACCACTGTCCTAGCTCCTTCCGTTACAGTAGCTTCTTTGTCCATTGTCTTCTCTCACTGGTTAGGAGTGTGCCCCTTTTTACTCTGCACAAAGTTTGCCTTCATGCCATGCTTCATGTATCTTGTCTAGGTATGTTTGACAGAAATCACAAACGCTGGGTCACCAAGAGTAGTACAGAGCAAGATACTGATGACATGGAAGTGTTTTTGAGTTAATAATACATTTTATAAACGTAAATGGAGATAAGACAAGTGATTAAAGTCTACATTAGTGTTGTTGTTACACGTATAAGTCATGTGTATGACATAGTATATGTATGTTATGCGCGGATCACGGGGACCCCCAAAAGACCTCCTCAGATACTGAATCCCCTATGTAAAAGCCAAGAGCCTTATTTTGGTCTTGAAGCTTGGTTTCTCTGTCTGTCCAATGTAGTAGTGTGAGCTGAGAGCCCAGAGCCTGGGCAGGGTGGGTTTTTTTTTTTTTTTATCATAGTAGATATTAGGGTAAGGGTTCAGGACCCTGACTGGCTGACATTTGTCTAGGGGAGTTGGGAATGTTTGGGACATTTGGAATGTCAGGTACTTTGCCTTAGATACAGGCCTTCCCTGGGTGGTGTCAGCTTATAGCTTTTTCTGGATCTGGATGTTACCTGCCAAAATAAGCCTGTCATGGCATCTGTTTTGCCCCCTACCTCCCTACCCCACAATGTGAAGGTAAGTTTCCTCCTTCCATGTTGTGTAGATAGGGGCTTCCTTGCTTCCACTGTGCTTCATGCTCCCAGCTACATGGCCTTCTGCTCTCATTGCTTCCAGACAATCCTCTGTCCACCTCCTATACTGCCAAAGTAGCACTGGCATTCAACTGTGTACCATAGCATTTAACTCATTCATTTGTTTATTTTCTTCAGTATAAACTAATTTTAACAATGACAATATCAGTAGACAAGCAAACATGGAAGGGTGGAAATCTTACAGGGCCCCACCAAAGAACTACAGAAATCTAATGCTTGCTAGAAAATGGAGAATTACCCTCTTCCAGGGATGAGCCCCTGAATGGCTATCTAATGCAAAGTGGTTAGTCTTGAAACTCTATATACATACCACTCAGCTCTTAAGTGGCTCCTGGAGGTCAAGATCTTGCCATCGGGCTTACATGGTAAGCATCTTGATCTGCTGAGCCAAAAAATTAAATTAAATTGAATAGAGACATGCAAAGGAAGTCAACTTCAGTAAAGGTATAGCCTCATAATCTCAGTGTCTTTCCTGATTTCATTCACTCCAAATATGTTTGACTGAAGTCTGATATGGCTCCTGATAGACAGAACTGTGACTTCAGCAGCCACAGAACTATTGACACCAGAAGCTGTTGCTAAGGTCTCCAGTCAGTCCCTTCCTCCTTCCCAGACAATGGATTGTGGTTCCATTTCTCCTCAGGCCATCAGCTTTTCCTTCTGTCTTGAGGAATAACTGCAACCAGTCCCCTTTATCTCTAGAAACTACTTTTCTCCTCACTCTTTCCTTTAAAACAAAACACTCAAACTTTACACACACACACACACACACACACACACACACACACACACACACACACTTAGCCTGTCTACAAATTATGACTCCATTTCTTTCATGAACCTACTTTGATTGGCCTTTTGTGCACATGAAAACATCTTTTTACTGCCATACAGGATTTCCAAGTGCTAAATCTAGGATTGAATTTCCTTATATTCTATGTGTTGGTTTTAAATATGACACTGTTACTGTGTGGATAGGTCATGAGGCATGACAAAACCCAGTATCAGAGCTTTATTAGGAGGAGGGGGGGAGGGACAGAAGAGAGTGACCAGGCCTGGAAAGAGATATGTATGGAGGAAAGAGAGAGAGGGGAGGAGGAGAGAGCAGAAGAAGGGGGAGGAGTCTGGCTTTTTAAGGATTTCCCTGCCACACATGCACAGATTATATAATCACTCAGCACTAGGATGATGTAAGACCCCTTGCTTAGCTACTGAACTGAGCATGTGTGGTCATACAGCTGGAAGAGTGGCAGAATCCTAACACTATGATTTATCATCCACATTTGAAAATCAGCATCCTTCTCTTGACAATGAGACACTTCCTTCATTCGTGTACATCATACAGCAGTGTGGCTTCTTCTTTGTCTTGTGAGCCTCTGTTTAAGGTGGGGTCTAGTTGATTGCTGTGTGGCTCAGTTTTCCCTGTCCTCAGGACAGTGAGAGATTGTCTTGACTGAGCATCATGGACCTGGACTGTCACCATCTCTATGCAACAAGGCCACAGTTGTATTAGAACAGTGTCTGAGCATCAGCCAATGGGCAGCATTCCTTCAGGGTTTCTACTTCAGCTCCTGTCCTAACATCTCTCATTGATGGTATGACCCAGAAGCATTAGTCATACAAACCCTTTCCTCCTCTAAGTTGCTTTTGGTTAAAGTGTTTTATCAGAGCAACACATATAATCAAATAAACAAACAAATGAGTACTATGATAAGTTTTAAGTGGCTCTAACGTGTGCCTTATAATTCAAAGATTGTCTACCAGAAATCAGTTATAACTCATATCTTCTTCTTCTTTCTTTTTTTTTTTAAACACACTTCAAGTCTATTTATAAAACTAAGATATCGGATTACAGAAGTTTAGAAAAATTAACTGTAATATGGTTTCTTCAACTTTAGAGTACCGTTTTTTCCTGTGATGTGAAACTGTTGATATTTGGCTCCCCCTTCTCCCCTGTACAATTCAGTAAGTTTACCTGAGAGTTTAATCACTACAGCAGTGGTCTTAATGGGAACAGAGGCAGATTTGCCCTTGAAGGGACACTGGGCAATATCTAGAGACATTTTGATTGTCATCTCTGCTGTGAGTACTATCATTCAGTATATTGAGGTCAGGACTGTTGCCGAACATCTTGTAATGCATTACATGACCTTCCACCACAAAATTTCTGGCCCAAAATATGAGTGATGCCAAGGTTGAAAAGTCCTTCATAGGATAAGCATCTAAAAGTGGAAAAGTTCAAAAATAATCTTGTAATCACCAACTTATAAATATATGCCATTTGACAATTTAAGAAGAATTCACTGGAGTATAAATGAGCTAGTTGCAATGCTATAGTATCTTAATTAAAATAGTTTAGAAAAAATAACACAAAGTTCAGTAAAGCAATGCTGTTCTTAGGAGGAATCCTACTTGGCACCACTTTTATTTATGTAATGTTTGATAATTTCATTCATGCATATCAAGTCTACCCGCAGATCTGTCCTTTCTATTCCTTCCTTAGTCTCCCTCTTTTCTTCCTAATTCATATGTTCCCTTCCTTCCTTCCTTCCTTCCTTCCTTCCTTCCTTCCTTCCTTCCTTCCTTCCTTCCTTCCTTTCTTCCTCCTTCCCTCCCTCCCTCCCTCCCTCCCTCCCTCCCTCCCTCCCTCCCTCCCTCCCTCCCTCCCTTCCTTCCTTCCTTCTCTTTTTGATATCCATTGAATATACTTAGTGTTACTTGTGGTGCATGCATAGCCTTTCAGGAGCTGCTGGCCTGAAGAAAGTCTACCCCCCCTTATCCATCAGCCATAAGCAGTCAATAGCTCCTAGATTAGAGGTGGAACTTCAGGAGCCTCTCCACGATCCATGCTGAGAATTTGGCTGGCTTGTTTTTGTGCAGGTCTCATGTATGTGGTCATTCAATGTGTGCAATGCCCTGTCACGATCTGCAAATACTGTCTCCCTGAAAACATCAAAGATCTCTGGATGCTAAAATATTTTCATCCTCTCTTTTGTGATGATGATCTTTGAGTCTTGAAGCAATAGCTAAAGTCTACATTTAGAGTTGAAAATCCAGTCTCCTGCTTTTCCACATTGGCCAGTTGTGCGTCTGTATATTAATCACGATGCACTTCAAAAGAAGTTTCTCTGATAACGGTTGAGAGATACACTAATAATCTATGGACATAATAAAGATAGAACTTTGAGGGCTTCAAAATATGTCCATTTAACAAAATTATATATATATATATATATATATATATATATATATATAGTATAATAGTATATATAGGGTTCTTCCTTAGGATGTATGACTTAAGCAGCCTTGGATTTCTGCTCAGGTAACAGTATCAGATATGGGTTCCATCTTCTGGGGTTACAGAGTTACCACCAAGTTCTGGCAGGTAACTAAGAACAATGGCTACAGCTTGTTATGTTTGGGGTAGAAGTCCATGGTGAAACCACCGACCAACAATTTGAAAAGGAAGACTCACATCTTCACTGGGATTTTTATTTGATATTTTATGGTGTCTGGGGGAGGGTAAGCCCATTTAAACTCATTTTATACATGTGTATATATGTAGATATTTTAGGAAGTTCTTGTAGGAATAAGCTTCTATACATATTCTTTTCTTTTACTCTTGAGATTTTAATATAATCACATCATTTCTCCCCTCCCATTACTCCCTCTAAACCCTTCCACATACCACTCCTTGCTCTCTTTCAAATTTGTGGCTTTTCTTTCCATTAATTGTTGTTACATGCATATCTGTATGTGCATATATAAATACACCTAAATATAATCTGCTCAGTCCATATGATATTATTTGCAGGTGTATTTTCAAGGCGCCCTTCCTTTTGTTTATTAGATAAGGATGGTTTCAGAGTAAAGATTCACAATTGTTAAGAAAAATTAATTTTGTTATAAAATGCCTCCAAATATTTTGCTCATTTTAAGACTTTTGTGTATAGAATAGATAACCAAATTCAAAAACAACATTAACCAGTTGCAGGTCAGACCCTGTAACAGGTCAATAATATTCTTCATTGTGCTCTATCAGCTTCAATCATCTTGTTATAGACCCTGCAGAAGCTCTGTCAGTATAACTTATATTCATATTGAATTCTCTCTGTGAAACAAATTTTTAAAATATTTATTGTCCTGCAAAGAGCTTTTTGCTTCCTTTTTTTCTTATGACAGTTTAAATGTGTTTCTTTTATAGTTTCCATGGGACTAACAGCATAGAATGAATCAGTCACAACAATGCTTAACTTTCTTCCCAGAAGGCTAGAGGCTTGGATGTGCATATTCATTGGAATGTTATCTTCCTGTTTTGTCCCCCATTTCCCCACATATAAATACAATCATGAATTGATTATCTCCTGTATTTATTTCCTTTAATTTTCATAATCAAATAAGATTGTTTTCTAAATAATACCTCCTTTGCTTTATTGATTTAAATGGTTCAGAAAAAGGCAATACGCCACATATAGCTTTTTTTTTTCCAACACAGTATTTTTATTGAGTCTTTTGAAATTTCACATCAAATACCCCCAATCACACTGACTTCCAAGTCCTTTCATGTCCGTTCCCCCACCCTTGTGATTCCCCCCTCCAAACAACAACACCAGCAACAAGTCCAATACGTGTCCTATTTACTTACTGGAGCTTGATCAAACTTTCAAAGGTCTGTCTCTTAAAAGAACCGAGTCCTTACCCTCCAGCACCCCCTCCAGAAGCCATCAATTGTGGAGAGTTACTATTTGGTGTCCTTATCACACTTTTTAAGACTTCTCTTCTATGGCTTCCTCTTTCAGCTGTTACTTTTTATGGGGGGGACGGCTAGGGAGGATGGGGGGCTATGGATTGTCACATAAGCCTTCTATATCCCTCTTTCTCAACTGTGTGTCTGCAGTCCTTGATATCTCTGCAAAAGTTGCTTCTTTGTTCTTTATAGTCAGTGGGATCATGGATCATGGGCTTCCATGTGGTTTCTGATGAAATCACAGAACATTGTCCCCAGCTGCAATAGGACCACAGACCCAGAGAAGGAAGGCCCTTGGAGGCAGCCTGGACCACGGACATCATTATGGCTTCAGGTGAGAGGACAGGCCACTCGGATTATTGTTACTCCCAGTGGCAGCATGGCTTCTAGATACAGCACAGACCATCCCCTGACATTCAAATGGCCTTGGATGGTAGCACAGGCCATGGTCATCAACACATCCCAGCTGCAGTAGTCCACAGACCTCAATTTGTAGCTAGGAGACAGCATAGGTCTGGACACAGGCCATTCATACAGATATGGCCAGTGGCCTGCAGCAGGACACTTGGGCATTAACATGGCTTCAGGCCACAGCACCTACATATCTGCATGGCTTTGAGTTGTAACACAAGCTACATGGCCCCTGGGCATATCAGAATCATTGACCCACTCATGGCGCTCAGTGGCTGCATGGATCACAGGTCTCAACATGGCCTCCAGTGGCTACAAAGAAGCTGATGGAAAGTTTTTCTTCATTCTCACAGATCAGCCATTTTTCCTATATGCTATGTATATAGATCTTTTGTTCTCTATACGTGAACTTAATGCTTAATCATTTCAGTATTTTCTCAGAGATCACCTTTCATCATGTAAATACTCAAAATTGACTCTGACAATTTACCTAGTAGACTTATAAACTATACATATATAGTCACTATTTTATTGTATTTTTTTATGAAATGTCTTCTCATTATTGAACCATCTGAGTCACTCACACAATTACTATTGCTCACTTAAAATCAGTGTGACAAGGGGGGATTAAAAAGTAAAAATTTTAATGTTTAATATATGTAGAAACTATAAATGAACAGATATATGTAATTTCTGAATATTGATATTGGTTACAAAGTACAAAAATTGGCTTCATGAGATGATATACAGTTTTTGAGAAGAATATTTGCAAGTTCATTTAGTTATGGAACAAATTATATTTATAAGTTCTGTCAGAAGTGAAGCTGATACAAAATCTTGGTATTTTAATATCTCAAAGAATTTAAAACTCAAAGAAGTAGTCATAGGTGCTATATTCTGACTCTCTTGAGCAAGGGCATAGATAAGCTAAAGCACTGGAGTGAGGAGCTTCTTCAAGGAGATTTGAGAGATGCACTTCATTTGATCTCCATAACATTTCCACAACAGGCATTTATGTTTTCTGCACTTGAAATTGTGCGACCGAGTTTTAATGTTTTCAAAAAATAAATCATGAATTGCAAGTTTCACCGTTGAATCCTATATTCCAAATTTTTAAAAATAAATGAACAAATAAACAAACTTCTATTAAAAGTAACTCCAATAGAGCTGTAGTATTTGGCCCAGCATATTTTTCCCTGCTTAATCTCCTGCTGTTATTAAGCCACCAAGATTTAAACAGTGTGGCAAATTACTTCAAATTCAATATTTGAACTGTGTCCCATACTAGGGGAAGCACAGATATAAGCCAATAATTTTTGCATTTATTATCAAAGTGACAAAACTATCTTAACCCCTGTACTCAAAATTGGAATACTAAACAGTATGCCTTCCAAATAGCATGGATTTATTTGGCAAGACAATATTTTCATGACACGTGCCAAGAACAGTTTGTTTTATGCAAGTTTATTGATATATAAAATACAGATTTATTAACATTTGTGAATTGTTCTTTTTCTGTTATTAAAGTATTAAATACAAACACACTTTGAGACTCCTTTAAAGTACATTATAATTATCTCTAATAGATGCTTTTATTCATAGTAATTTGTTCTCTTTTCTCAACATCAATATTCATTATGGATTTTGAATGTGGAAATTGGAATTAAAATAATTTTTATGTGAAACAAATTTAAGATGATTTTTTATTATTAAGAGATTTTCTATTCATTTTATATACCAACCACAAATTCCCCTCTCCTCTTTCCTCCCACCCCTCCCCATCTCAACTGCCCATTCCCACCTCCTCCAAGGTAAGGTTCCCCATGGGGAGTCAGTAGAGCCTGGTGCACTTAGTTGAGGCAGGTCCAATCCCCTCCTCCTTGCACCAAGGCTGTGCAAAGTGTCTCAGCATAGGCACTAAGCTCCAAAAAGCCTGGGGCCCCCCTAAACAGTTCAAGCTAAACAACTGTCTTGCCTATCCAGAGGGCCTGGTCCAGTACCATGTGGGCTCCTCAGCTATTGGTCCAGTTCATGTGTTTCTACTAGTTTGCCTAGTTGTCTCTGTACATGACATCATGATCTCAATGTTCCTTGCTCATAGAATCCCTCTTCTCTCTCATCAATTGGACTCCTGGAGCTCGGCCTGGCACCCAGCCATGTATCTCTGCATCTGCTTCCACCAGTCACTGGATGAGAGTTCTATGATGACAGTTAGGGTATTCAGCCATCTGATCACCACAGTAGGCCAGTTCAGGCACCCTCTCGACTATTGCCAGTAGTCTAAGGTGGAGTCATCGTTGTGGATTCCTGGGAACTTCCCTAGCACTCTGTTTCTCCTTATTCCCATGATGTCTTCATTTATCATGGTATCTCTTTCCTTGCTCTCTCACTCTGTCCCTGTTCCAGCTTGAACCTCCTGTTCCCCTATGTTCTCATCCTCCATACCTTGCCCTCCCTTACCCACCCTCACCCCTACTTTGCTCATGTAGATCTCATCATAAAATAATTTTTATTTCAAACAAATTTAAGATGATTATAATACACCCTGATCCTCAATTCAGTATTTGATTTTTAATGAACTTGCATAGATATTTTATATTATATTTATATTACACATATATTATGAATTAATATATAAGTTAACAATGGGGGAAATATAGAGTAGACATATTTATTGGAGACTGTGCTTGACTTGTTTGAGATGAGTAAAAACATGTAGTGAAATATTTAGATTGAAACACATTAGGAAAAAAAATTAAAACACTTCACTTAAGGAGTGGAGACAATATTTGAACTTCATGTGGAAAAGGATAGATAGCCTTCATGGTGAAACTGTACCAGGCACCTAGTAGACTGTTCAATAAAGCCAGAATCCTATATCTTCTTTTCAAAACAGAATCCAAATATGAGAAATAAAGACAAAAACAGAAAGTTAAGAAATGCTTGGACTGAACAACCAATGGGTATGCTCTTCTTTGGGGAGAATCACCTCTCTAACTCTCAGCTTTACCCAGTTGCCTGTAACTCTTTGTGTGGGGTTGAGGCCTCATGGGCTTTTCTTCATCAAAACTGAAATCTTCATTGGTGTCTTCCTTGTTCAGTTCATGTTTGAACAGTCATTTTGGCATTTGGTGGAAATTTATGGGTATGGACTCTGATGTGACCAGGAGTACAATCTCACCACACACTCTCTCCTCTTCTGTCTCTTACAAACTTCCTACCCCCCATTTTGCAATGTTCCCCGAGTCTGTGGTGCAGGGGTGTTTTGTGGATGTATCCACTGGGACTGTGGTCCACAACTCTGCATTTTGATTGGTTTTGGTTTCTGTAGTAGTCTCTCTTTGCTGCAAAGAGAAGTTTCCTTGATGAGGGGTGAAGACTCCACCTCTATGTGGGTATAAGGAAAAGTGTTCAGAGATTGTTGTGAGGCACTGTGCTGGTTTAGTAAATTAGAGGCTGTAGATTCTCCTCCAATAACTATGGTTTCATCGGCACTGAGTATTTAGCTAGGTTTCCAGTACCAGGCACAATTTTCCTCTTGCTGAGCAGTAACCTCTGAGGACATACATGTGAATAATATTATATTGAACCAATAGGTTATATTTAGGGATATTTGTGTATAAAAATTTTTACTCATGCAATAACAATTAAAGCAAAAAGAGGCCATGAATATGAAGGAGAGTAGGAAGGGGTATTTGGGATGATTTGGAGGAAGGAAGAGGAAGGGTGAAATGTATTTAAATTACAGTCTCAAGGAGTTCTGACTATTTACTTATATAATTCTTCTATATATTAATCTGGTGTGTGTGTGTGTGTGTGTGTGTGTGTGTGTGTGTGTGTGTGTGTGTGTGTTACATATTGAGGGTGTTATGTGCTGTGGTGGTATTGTGTTCCCCAAAATATTGTGTACCTTAATAAACTTACCTGGGGTCAGAGAACAGACAAGCCACTAGTTAGGCAGTGATAGCACACGCCTTTAATCCTAGCATTCCAGAGACAAATCCCTCTGGATCTCTGTGAGTTCAAGGCCACATTGGAAATAGCCAAGCATGGTGACATACGCCTTTAATCCCAGGGAGTGGTGGTAGAAAGCAGAAAGATATATATAAGGCCGTGAGGACCAGAAACTAGAAGCATTTGGCTGGTTAAGCATGTGCCTGGTTAAGCTTTCAGGCTATGGAACAACACAGTTCAGCTGAGATTCATTCTGGATGAGGACTCAGAGGCTTCCAGTCTAAGGAAACAGGACCAGGTGAGGAACTGGCAAGGTGAGATAGCTGTGGCTTGTTCTGTCTCTCTGATCTACCAGCAAGGACCCTAATAACTCGCCTCAGGTTTGATTTTATTAATAAGAACTTTTAAGATTCCTGCTACAATGTGCCTTGATGTACAAGTCTCTGTCTTATATCTTGAGACAAGGTCTCTGATGGAACAGGGATCTAGGCTGGCAGTCAGCAACCCCAGAGAGTTTCCAGTCTGTCCATAGATGGTGTTACATATACACACATCACTATGCATGGCTGGAGATTTGCAAGTGCAACCTCATCCTTCCACAGTAAGCACGCTTACCCACTGAGCCATGTCTCAACTCCAATTCACATGTTGAGAAACAATGGTTCCCCTGTCATAAATTATTTTATTTCTTCAAAAGCAAATAAAAAGAAACCAGAGTTCTGCTTTAATAAGCCTTCCATTCTTGTTGTTATTGTTCATATCTTAAAAGCAAAATACCTTATGTTCAGAATTTTAAAACTTAAGCAAATTCTCAATAAACTAGAAAAGTCTGATATGGTAACACATTATGGCAAAATTAAGGATGAATTAAATGTTCATGACCTTCTTTATTGAAAAGATAATAGGGTGAGAGGGTTATAAGCATTCATACAATCTATTACATTAGGGTTTTTCAGTGTTTTATGCTGATGCATTCCACTGTGGGAACCTCTTAAGAAGACAAATTCTCAGAAGGAACACAGTACAACTAGTCTTGAGTTTAGCAATAAATATTTAAATAAGCTTGGTAGAAGAGTAGAAAATACTTTTGAAAACAGCTACACTAAAAATATAGAAATACAGTTTCAGCAGCTTCAACTTATCTGAATTCATAGGCAGATACTCATAGTTGATAATTGTATATGTTTTCTTGCACACAAGATTTTTTTTACTGTCCTGAAATATTCTCTAAGATATAAGCTACTTTAAGCACTAAATAAGCTTCTTTTTATAAAAGAAATTATACACGTTAAGAGTGTGTCATTTTAGGGAACTTTTTTCATTTTTTTCCGGAGGTGGAGAAGTAAGGAAGTAAGGACATTCAAACAAATATAAATACTGATATGTAAAAAAATGTAAACTCGCCGGGCGGTGGTGGCGCACGCCTTTAATCCCAGCACTCGGGAGGCAGAGCCAGGCGGATCTCTGTGAGTTCGAGGCCAGCCTGGTCTACAGGGTGAGTTCCAGGAAAGGCGCAAAGCTACACAGAGAAACCCTGTCTCGAAAAACCAAAAAAAAAAAAAAAAAAATGTAAACTCAAAATTCCAGGCAAAATGTCTAATTTGTAAGTTAAATTTAAAGAGAGAATGTTGTGGAATGAAACAATACAAATCCCACTTATAAAATGCAAAATTCTAGAATACAATGAACTCTTATGTAGAACTGTCAGTAAACTGTGAATCAGAAACAGAAACAAGACCCATGATCTGATAGGGATATTCTAATTAAATTTACCTGTGATCCTTTTGGGAAACTGACAGAAAAAAGTAGTGAATAAATAAATAAAATTTAAATACTGAGTTAAGCTCATCAGGTCAACAGAAAAATAAAAAGCTAAGGCGCCCTCAAACATGTAGCCAAATGATGTGTATAAAAGACAGCCAGTGGTTAGGGCCACTTTCGTATGGAATATCACATGCTCTAATGTTACAGTGTCCTCATACATCATCGCCAGCAGATCAATTTAGAGGAAGAGCTTACCATTTCTTTGACCATCCATTTTATTTGTCTTTATTGTGTCAACCTTTGAAGGATTAGTCCTCTGAACCAGCAATACTAGGCAGAGGCAAGGTGAATTCACAATCCTTTGGTAAAACTTCCAGTGCCATAACTATCATGCACATGCAACTATACTCTTAAAATTAAAGTTTTAGAAGTCATTCAATTTGCATCCCATTTTTTCTACATATAAAACCTGAGTCTGCTTGTGGCTAAGCTAGTTAAGCATTCTGCTAACAAAGCCGTGACTCAGTCTCCATTTAGCTGAGTTTTCCTTCTTTTTCAGAAATGTGTTCATCGTGGGAAACTGCCAGGCATGGTGTATGCTCTTATTTCCTGTAGAACAGAAAAAAAGAGAATGACATGGATTGAATAAGTATTTTAAAAATTAATCTGTGTGTTTGTCATGCTGACACTAAGTCCTGGTCACAGTGACTATCGTGGTATGATTTCTAAGGCAGAGGACTCTGCAGGACAGTCCCTTCCCTTTTACACCTTCTCTCCCAGTATTTCTTTTGGTCTAAGGTCTTTGTCACATTTCTTTCTGAAAATTCTAACTCATTTGTCTGTAATAATGGTGGTGTCTATTTGTTTGAAATGTCCTGGCATAAAGAACAAATTTGATCATGCTCAGTTCCCAGTGTATTTCCTTCTAACACAGCCACGCATGACTGAAGAATAAGTGATATATTAATCGTCTGAAGAAATGCCTGCAAAGAGGAAACTCGAGAACACAGATGTTTATCTGATGTTGCAATTGTCCTTTATGAGTCATTGCCACACACTTTTGTGTTGTTCTTCTGAACAGATAGAAGATGAACCTGACACTAACAACAGAGATCACAGTAAAGAAGATTGGATTTTCCGCTGAAGGAGTTAAAATAGGCAGGTAGGAGTTAATTATTTTGAAGAGAATAACGATGATTTGCACACCCTCACCTCATCCACAGGTAAATTCTTTTCAGCTGCACATGCACTAAGCAACTGACCATTTATATCATCTCTTCCAGAGCCACAGTGCTCTGATAATATTTTCTCTTTAGATTTTTTCAATATTTTCATTTATTTTTGAGAGTATAAGGTAATTACATCATTTATCCCTTACTGATGCTTCCTTAAAACATTTTAATATACCCCCTTCTCACTCTATTTCAAATTTGTGGCTTATTTTTTCATTAATCATTGTTATATATGTGTATGTATCTAAATTATCTAAGTATATATTCCCAAATATACTCTTCTCGGTTTGTATAATGTTACACATGCTTGCTTTACAACACACTCTAGGAACAGAAGAAATGATTGTTTTAAAGACATGAGGTCTCACTCGACCTCTTCAGTTGACTCTCCATCCATCTCAAGGGTAAAACTCTTGTTATATTTCTCGCTATTATTCAGAGTATTAGGTTTACCATGATCTCATTCTCTTTTAGTTTCTTACTGTGTTTATCAGAGATACTTTCTAAGATTATATTCATAATTCTTTCTCTCTCTGTCTATATGTATACATAGTATCTCTATATGTCTATATATTTATTTATATGTAGATATATACCTATATAAACACACACATAAATGTATATATATCTTCTCATGAATATTTTCTATATAGAATAAAATGTTACATTTTATTACCTCAATGTTAAAAGAAATAAGTGGTAAAGATAACAAATCTAATGTTTAATTTTTTTGTGGCCACATTCTTTTTCCTCTGATCTTTTAAAATCAATTAAAAGGAATTTTTAGAGGATACCAAAAGGCATTGCAGTACAAGGTACTGTATAGTGCTTAGTTCCAGGTAGATTTTGCTCAGTTTTCTTCCTAAAACATATCCTTTACATGTATAAGTAATGTCTGGAAAATTATCCTTACAAATACTGACAGGTTTATTTCTATAGAATTTTTCTCCAACACATCTTTTATGCCATTATTAGTCTAAAAAACTGAAATAGAGAAGTCAAGCTAGACCAGGTCTAGCAAGTTAGCATTCACAGTGCTTGAAGCTGCTGTGCAGGCTATTGGGGAAGAAAAAACATCTTCTGTCTTACCAACCTGTCAACCCTGTCAGTGACAATGTCAACCTACAGAACACGATGTCTGCATTGTGGCAATGGTGGCAAAACTGTTGGGAGGCAGCCAACCACACTCTGGATTTGGGGTCCACTTCAAAGAAGAAGACCATCGCTGGGATCAGAAACTTAATAAAAACATCCATGGTTATAGAACTCATATGCCTTGGACAGAGGTCAGAGGTATTTACCATTGCTTAACTAAGTTGGCAGGTTGTCAAACTGCCTTCTTAGTATTTATTTTTAAATTAATGGAGTAATTATACTCTCAGCTTTAATCAGAAAAGTTTTTCTTTCCAATGAATATTGGAATACACAGACTCTAAACTACAAAAGGTAGTTTAGACTTTAAACAGCTGAAGGTTGTTTATTGTAATAAGTTGTAATAAATAAAAATTGCAATATTTTTTTAAACAAGTCATAAATTGCCTCTGAAAATTCAACCAATTTTCCTATTGAGAAAAATGGTCCTTTGGGGGTACTTTGTCTCAAACTTGCCTGAAGTCTGCATTTTCGTTCCTCTAGGGTGATGTGGAGAACGTCAGAAAACAGGACGTAGCCAGAGTCTGTAGGGGAGTGAGGGATTTACACCAACAAATTTTGACATACGGTTCCTAGCCAGTTGAGACCTTGGAGAATGGCTATATGAGAAGCTACATACAGCTTTTACCAGCAGAGGCGTCTCACCAGCCCCAGGTGTAACATTTAACCTAGTACCAGAAACAGAGCTCTTGATAATATTACTTTTCCCATCGGTGTGATTATTACTGTACATTGTCGTTTCTAATAGGGTGCATGCATTCAGTCCTTACCATCATTATCCAAAGACTTCCCACTCCTTAACTCACAAGTAATTCTGCGGAACCCATCCTGGGGCACATTGTGTCTTTCTTTTCCTCAGATTAAGAATTTTCTCTTCAGAGGCTAGAGAGAAAGGTCAGCAGTTAAGAGCACTGAACGCTCTTCCAGAGGACCCAGGTTCAGTTCCTAGCACCCATATGACAGCTTTGTAACTCCAAAATCTGACTCCCTCACACAGACATACATGCAGGCAAAATACCAATGCACATAGAATTCTTTTAAAAATTAAAAAAAGATTTCTCTCTTCATCTTCAGATTAAATATCCAAGAGTTTCCCTTCTGCTTTTTTTTTTTTTTTTTTGGTTTTTTGAGACAGGGTTTCTCTTGTGTAGCTTTGCGCCTTTCCTGGAACTCACTTGGGAGCCCAGGCTGGCCTCGAACTCACAGAGATCCGCCTGCCTCTGCCTCCCGAGTGCTGGGATTAAAGGCGTGCGCCACCACCGCCCGGCATTCCCTTCTGCTTTATGAACTCCTGAATATTAAGGCTGACCTGCAAATGCTCCCTGACTCATAAAGCCTCTTTGACCCCTGTGGTAGTTTGAATGAGAAATATCATCTATAGCAGTGAGTCTCAATCTTCCTAATGCTGCAACCTTTTAGTACAGTTCCTTGTGTTGTGGTGACTCCCAACCATAAAATTATTTTCATTGCTACTTCATAACTGTAATTTTGCTACTGTTACAAATTGTAATGTAAATATCTGTTTCCCAATAGTCTTAGGCAACCCCTGTGAAAGGGCAATTTGACTCCCAAAGGGGTCACAACCCACAGGTTGAAAACCACCACTCTGTAGTGATACTTTGTTTGTGCTCTAACAAATAAAGATTGCCTGAAGATCAGAGGGTGGAGCTAACCATTAGTTAACCAATGAGGTCTGGAGGTGTACAGATAGACAGGAAGTGATATGGCTGGGTAGAGAGAGGAACATGAGGTGGGTGAAGACAGGAGCTCGGCCCCTTGTTCGGTAGGAGGATTCAGAGAGGTAAAGGTGATTTTGGCTGCTCCTTTACTTCTCTGATCTTTCAGCATTTACCCCAATATCTGACTCCAGATTTTTATTATTAAGACCAATTAGAATTTGTGTTACACTGCTCTCTAGGCTCAAGCATTTGAGCACTGGGTCCCCCCTTGGTGGTATGGTTTCTGAGGTTTAGGGGGCATGGCCTTGCTGGGGGAAGTACATCACTGGGCATGGGCTTTGAGAGCGGATGGCTCTGCCCTGCTTCCAGCATGCTGTCTCTGATTCATGCTGGGGATAAGGGGTGACCTCTCAGCTGCCTGCTCCTGCCACCAGCCTGCTACTCACTGGTGTGCCTAACCGCCCTGGCAGACTCTTGTTGCAGAATATTCCTTTATACTATGTGAGGATGTGTCACTGTGATTGGTTTAATAAAGAGCTGAATGGCCAGTCTGGTCTATAGAGTGAGTTCCAGGACAACCAGGGCTACACGGAGAAACCCTGTTTCAAAACAAAAACAAAAACAAAAGATGCAACTATAGTAATAAGTGAAAAAGAAGTTGCAAAAATGTGTATAGAATACCAGTGTACATGTTAAAAAATAATGAAGGAGAAGAATAGTCGTTTGTTTGTATGTATTTATACAAGCTGTGTTGGAAAAACACATAAGAGATTGATATCAAAGGCCAGTTCTGGGAGAGCTCTGAGTGGCTGGAGACAGAAAGGAGATTTTTATTTTTTAATTATATGTATGTGTCTGTGTCTGTGTGTGGGAATGGGCACATGAGTACAGGTTCCTGAAGAGTCCAGAAGAGGGTGTCAGGTCCCCTGCAGTGGGAGTTACAGACTAGAGTTGTGAGCTGCCCAACACAGGGGCTGGAACTCAGACTTGGGTTCTGTGCAAGAGCAGTGCTCACTCTTAACTGCTGAGCCGTCCATCACTCCTTACAAAAGGAGATTTTCCCCCTATGTGAATCTTTTTGTTGCTTTTTGTGGCTCACAACTGACCTCTGTGGGCATTGAGCATGCATACAGGCAAAAACACTCATACATTTATATATATTTATTATAATAAAATATTTTTTAAATTTCTTTCCTTTATTGTAAAATGAGGGATGGATGAGTGCTCAACTCTGTAAATGGGCATTTACACTTCACCTGTAAGGCTTAGTAAACACTGCAGAAAAGAGTAGAAAAAAATGTTAGAATCATATCATGGGGAGAAAGGCTATGAAATGCTGCTTTCTGATCATGACACAGCCATTGCAGTCTTGAACTACAACAGCAACCACTGCCTGTCCTGGGTCTTCAGAAGATGGCCAGTCATGGATGCAGAAGCAGCTCATTGGGCTCCACCCTTCCCTGATGAACCTCTACTGATTGATTCAGGGGGAGGGAAGGGAGTAATTATCTTCAGTTGTGCATCCACTGGGGAGCCCACCAGGCTCTAATAGATATCCCTAGAACCACTGTCCCACAGATGGCCCTGCTTCAACTCAGTGGGTCACAAAACAAAACAAAATAAAACAAAATGACGTGCACATGGGAAAATGGCATGTGGTGAGGAGGAGTTGTTGACCGTGGTGGGAGAAGGATAAGAGAGGACAGGAGAAGAACATTATCAGAACACATCCAATACATATACGACGTTGTCACAAAAGAAATTCAGTAATAAAAACACAGGTTCTGACTGTCACTGTTGTCTAAACACTGCACAAGAACCTTTTTCCTGCTTTACAATTTTGATATAATACTGTATCTGAAATATTTTGTTTTCTGTTAACAGTCTTATTGCTTATGCTTCCAGAAAAGAGTGATTATTATGTGAGCAAAGGAATACTGTCTGTTTTATTATTTTTTTAAGTTATTATTGCTTTTCAGTTCACTGTCTAGAACTTTAGTTTAAGCTAGCCTAGCATGCCATAAGTACATAAACACAGTATATGCAACTGGCAAAACTTTCAACTAGCTTATCAAGAAGTGAAATAAGTGCATATCATACAGACTAGAAACTGCATTCTAAAGAAATTTATTAAATAAAATGTCTAAATTTTATTTATTCTACTGTACTAATATACACCATATATTTTTCTGTATATTTGATTTACTAATATAATAATTAGAATATTTAATACTTTTAGAAAAGAGTGAATATGTATGAGATCATTATATCCTCAAAAAGATAGTGTTTTATTTCTTCCTGTCCCATCCAGATGACTTTATAAATTTTTTTTCTGATTGTTCAATATCAGCTGAACAGAAATCACAAAGGAAGATCATTCTTAGACTTTCCCTAGCTTTCAAAAGAAAGCATGGTCAACTTGTCTACTTTACTGGCTGAGAATTTTTCATATGTACTAGTTATCCTATGTGTATGTTTTCTTCTATTCCTGGTATGTAGAGTGTTCTTATTATTATGGTCTTAATTTTGCCAAATTTTTATTTGGAAAAGATACACATCATAATACAGATTTTGTTGTTTATTAATTTGATGAAACACTATAGTGATTTTCATACATTAAATCAGCCTTGAATTTCTGCAGTGAATCTACACGACTATTTTTTATATTTTCTTCCTAATATTTTATAATACTATAGTTTCTTGGTTTATTCCTGAGAAATTTTGTACTTTAAAGATACTGATTTGGAAACTTTGGTTTTTCTCTCATGATGTTTTTGAATTTTGTACCAGAGTAGTTACTGATCACAGAATTCAGGGAAAGTGTTTCTTTGTCTCTAGTCTTTAAAAATGGAGAAAATGGTAGTGTCAATTGCTTTGAAAATCCTAGAGATTACCACTGAAGCTGTTTGCCTACAGGAAGATATTAAGTTGTCAACACAGTTCCTTTTCAGACTCTGCAGCTCAGAGGACCTGCTTTGGTCCTCCCTGAAATCAGTTTTGGACCTGGTGTTTTACAAGGAATGCCTGAGTTCATCTAAGTTACCTTGCACTGCAGTCTCCCTGGAATCTCCTCTCTTATTAGAATTCCTCTTTGAATCTGTAATGGTAGTGATGAGATCTTTTCCTTCCTGATATTCATAATCTGGGACTTTAACTCCTGTTCTCTGTGTGTTAAGGATTGCTAGGATTCATCAGTTTATTCATCTCTTCAAGCCAAGCAACCTTTGGTTAGTTGAGTTTCTTATTGTTCTGGAGAAGAGAATGTTCTCTATGGTTTTAGAAACATATAGATGTAGATTTAGACATACAAATATAAATAAATACATTCATTCCAAAGGACAGATGTCATCAAAGAATGGATATAACTTCTGAGCATTGAAACAGGTTGTCATCTACATGTTAAACATTTAATGATTCTACTAAATTGATTGATTTCTTTGCTTCTGTGAGTCTTAGTTTTCATATCTGAAAAACAGAGCTCACTGTCTTACAGTTTTTTAAAAATACATTTATTTATTATGCATACAGTGTTCTGCCAGCTTCCCTGCAGGCCAGAAGAGGGCACCAGATTTCATTACAGATGGTTGTGAACCATCATGTAGTTGCTGGGAATTGAACTCAGGACCTCCGGAAAAATAGCCAGTGCTCTTAACCTCTGAGCCATCTCTCCAGCCCTTATGGTTGTTTAAATAACAATCAAAAGCATAAAGACAAAAGATATTATATATATATACATATATATATATATATATATATAATAGAAATATATTTGTACTTGGCAAAATAACAACTCCTTTACAAGGATGCAAAATTAATGTAAAGAGGCTTGAGTATTAGTATTCATTTTGTCATTAAAATTAAATCAGTCTTGACAAGTCAAATATTTTTTAAAGTTATACTCATACCATATATAGTTATTCAATATTATTTAATTTCTCATATTATATAATTCATAATTAGTATGCATTTTAAATTATTTAAAAATATGTCACAGTGAACTAGCTGAGTTGACATATTGTCCTTAATAATTTTAGAAAATTGTGTTAAAGAATAAACAACTCTACCTGAAACTATTGCCTCACAGTGCCATAGGACTAACCATCATTTCCTGTTGTCTTCTTCAAGGTCGATCAGCAGATGTTCTACACCTAATTAGTACAGGATATCCGGAGAGGTTCTTCTCCTCATCAGTTTCTACCATTAAAAGTCCCTTTCAACAGATTGTCTTTTGAAATCACAGATCATTTTTTTCTACTAGCTGGGGAAGAACCCTTCAATTCTACCACCTACAAATTTGTTCCAGATTTATTTTGAAATACTGGGCACAACCCACACAGTTTGAACACTCATCGACTTAACCTTTGTTTGAGTTTCCAGCTTTCTGTTACTGTGTTTGATATTCTGACACATTAAAAATGAAGAAAGAGCGCACAAGGCTTTTAAAGTTCATTTATCAAAGATGAATCATATTTATCAAAGAGAACAAATAAATCAAATAGCAAAAATTCCTTTTTGAAATACTAATTCAAAGATGTAATATTTTGTTCTTTTTAAAAATCATCTCATGCAATGCTTTCTACAAAGCAGTATGATATAACCCTCATCATTCATTCTGTCAAGAAAATAACAGTACACACAGTATTTTAGAATATAAAACATTTGAGGTATGTTTAATGTAATTGTTTAATGTCTCTTTAGAAATATGAATATCTCCTTATATTACTGGGTTATAATGAATAGTAAGAGTTCTCATATATACATACATATATATACTATATATATATTCCTTTAATGGTGATCTTTCCACTGGTGTGTGTGTGTGTGTGTGTGTGTGTGTGTGTGTGTGTGTGTGTGTATTAGAATTAAAGACTACTAAAATCAAAACACTTTAGAAAGTAGGATGCCATACCAAAAGCAATATTGTGGTGATTGGAGCATTAAAATGGAAACAACAAATAGAAAAATATTTGTAAGAGAAGAACAGGAGGACTGGAGGGACAGCTCAGCCACTAAAGGCCAGGCTCACGATCAAAAATAGAAGAGTAGAACAGGATTTCATTGGAAGCTTTTTTCTTAGGACAGTGTACCTACAGCATTCATAATTTCATTAAAAAATCAAACATGCTAAGAAAGAATAGATACAGAAGGGGGTGCACATGTGTGCATAGCATTTCACTGTGCTGGCTCTGCGAATTCCTTTAAATGGAGCTGTGTAATCCAGGAAAACCAAATTATATCTGACGTTAACACTTCTGCTAGAAATATCTCTTCCACTTCACCAAAAGCGCTACACTGATCCAAGACACATGTAGAGCTTTAGTCGGCTGTTTATGCCGTGCTAAGGAAGGCAAGACTCTACTTGAGAATAAGACCACAGAAGGGAAAGCAGCTCTTAGGGCGACAACCAAATGTCTCCTTATTAGAAACATTTCTGAAGCCAGAACCTTCTCTATATTGCCTAATTGGAAACTAGCAAAAAATCCTTTTTATTTAAAACTAAGAAACTTCATTTTATTTTAAACCCAATTGAGTTAATGTGGCCCAATTTAGAAATATTAAATAATACATGAAGATTGAAAATTATTATGCTGTATATGACAAACCAGGACATAAACCTAGTGTAGAACAAGATTCCATCTACCTTGGACTAACAGATTAGCTTTTGCTCAGTTTTCTGAATTAGTCGTATTAGACTAGGTCAGTGGCAAGTGTGTAATTTAAAGCCTTTAAGCAAAAGGAGAAATAGATGACTTAGAAGTGAACTTCCTGCTTTTTCATGGGCATGAATTCATTCCCAGCACCCAAGTGTGGTAGTTCACAACTGCTTGTAACTGGAGTTCCATCTCTCATCTTCTATCCTCAGCGCACATGCACATGCCCCCCCCCCACACACTAAAGAAAATAAATGAAAAGCAGATATTTTTAAGACAGTAAAAACAGAAAAGATGGGTAAAAGATAGAAAAATGAGGTAGAAAGCTAAAATGCAAAATTCAAATTAGTCTGTAAGGTGCCTCCTAGGTGTAGATGATAGAGATGGGGAGGAGACACCAATGGTTGATTTGTAAGAAATATTGCAGTCTGTGAGAACAGCTGTCATTCAGTTCGGACTCGGCATCCCTCTTCTCTAAGGCAAAGAACTAGCATATTTAAAAGACTTCTTTTATGTGTGTGGTGGTGTGTGTACAAGAGCATGTGCCTGCACATGCTTAGATGATGGAAGAGTGCATCAGATCACTTGGAACTGGAGTTGTAGCTCTTTATTGCACTTGTTATGTGAATTCTGGGATCCAAAGAAGCTTTTGGGTCCAATCACAGACCACATGATTGCATAGCAAGCACCCTTAGCGGCTGAGCAATCGCTCCAGCCCCTGACTTGTTTTCTTGGCCTCAGCAGCATCACATTCAGAAAGGGAAGTTAATCAACGACACCGTAGGGAGCAAGCTTTTAACTCGCTCACCATGGTCTGTCAGCCTCCAATGTGACATCTGCCATGTAACAAAGGAGAGCTCATTTCAATTCAAGGCAGAAAGGCATGGCAGATTGAAAAAGCAAGAAGAACAGACAATATGCTTCATAATCCAATATCATGTGACCTAATCTCTCATCAGACATATTTTAGAAAGTCTGGATATTTGAAATTTGTACTTGTGGTATCTTACATCAACATGGCATTAATTAGTCTGGATATCTCAACCTACCACATTTGTTATACATCTGGACTGATTAAAAAACCCATGCTACTTATTTTGTCTCTGTAGACATTTTTGGTGGGGACATTTGTTTTACATTCTATTTTCCATTTTATTATAGATAATTTATCAGGAGGATGTCAGACTTTTTACAAAAGCATTATTGTTAATGCATATGTTATATATTCATTATATTACATACATTTTTAATTTAATGTTAAAAATTTAGATTTCAATTTATTATCAGTATAGTATCAATATAAAAAATAATAGATAAGCATGCATTTGTCCAGAATAATAATGACTAGCAGTTTTGAATCTGAAATGGTATCTCAAGCTCTGGTCATGTTTACTTTAGCATAAATTCCATTATAATATCAAATGATTTCTATTTCAGTTTTAAAAGACAGGTCACCATTCTACACAGTTTAACAAAATGTCAGAATTCATTTAAAGCATTATTATGTGGGATTTCAGATTAGAATCTATTGGTCCTGTACAACTCAACCTCCAAATGAGAAACTAGTAACAGTTATGATAGTGTCACCTCCTGACAGAAGGGGGCTGTCTTCTGGGCTTCTGGTCCCGAAAACTGCATTAACCACTCCCAAGCAGGTTTGGCAGCTACTCTGTATGTCACACTAGCATGCTTGTTGAGCCGGAAAAGGCCCACGCTCCTATTTAATCTGGATTTCAATTGTATTTTCACTTTACCAGAAATATTTAAAAGAGAAGAGTGCATATCAAATTTCTTTTTTAAAAAGTTCTATGGTTTTAATATAGTCTCAGAGTTGTACAGTCACCATAACTGTCTGATTTTAGAACATTTTCTTAACCCAGACAAAACTCCCATCACCGTGCCTGTTATCATAATAACAAGTTCCTTCTTCCCTTCAGCCGACAACATCATTTCCAAAATTACACTTTCTGCCTCAACTAACTTGCCTATTCTGGATACTGAATATATGTAGAATCTGAGATGAATTACCTTTCATGTCTTTTGTGTTTTGGCCTTGTTAGGGTAAAATTCAAGTGCATTGATAACACAACCGTGCAGTCAGTTGATGGCCACTTGTGTAGTTTTTATTGTGTAGTTTTCACAATGAGACAATGCTGACTTAAACATGTGTCCACAATGTTTGTGCAGACCTGTGTCTTCACCTTGTTGAGTGTATCCATAGAAGTGAGATTTATATTTTGTTGTGGAGACTTGAACTTGGTTAGTCTTTTAAAATTTTACTTAAATATTTGCTTGACTTTTCTTAAATTAATTTTTAATTTTCCTTGTGTGATATTTAAAATATCACATATTTTATTTGAGTATCCTGCTTTGTTATTATTCCAGTGTTTCAATATTAAGAAGAAAGTTTTGGATGAGGTTTCTTAATCTGTATGAAATGTTTATGTCAAATATAAAATGGCTGTTCTGCTGGGCACTGCTACAGTGTCTCCTTGATAAAATGGTACAGCCTGCTTGGATGGCAATTCAGGTTGACTATTTTTAACCATTTAAAAATTTTAGTCACACAGGATCCTGAACAATGAAAATACTATCAAGAGAATAAGAAATTTATGATGCACAATGCTGCTATCATTATTTAGCTTAAGATATATTAATTTTCTCAACCTAATGAAACTTTAAAACTCCAGTTTATAGGTTTATGCTCTATAGCTTTTACATTAACCAATGTGCCTCTGGAGCACAGAGCATGTAAACTAAAAATAATTTGTGAAGATATTAAGAAAGACATACCCTACATTAATCCTATCAAAAAATAGATGTAAAAACAGGGATATAGCTTTACTTTGACCTTGAAAATCATGTCATCTTGAAAATCAAATTGTCTAATAACTTAATGTGATTTGGTTAATGTAAACATGCATGCTGCAGAGAAGAAAAGCAACCCTTGTGCAGTGAGGCAGCCTCCACTGGCTGCTCTTGGAGCTACAACACTACAGTAGAGGCAGAAATATCAGGTCATCAACCACAGACACATTGGAAATGTCACGTTTTTGAGATTATCTTGCTCCAGCCTAGCTTTCTACTAGGTAAGGAGTAGCTGAACTCCCAAATCAAACTTTCCATCAAACTTACAGAATTAGGGACAAAATATTTTAACCTATTCAACAAGATTAACATGCTTAGATTCAAAACAGCATAACTTATAATTGCCAAGTTAGATTATCTAAAGACTTTCATGATAAGGGCATGAGAATGATTAAGAAAAAAGGAAGTAGAAGTTACAGAATTTCTTAACTTTTGGTGGACTGTAAATGCACACACACACATGTGTACACACATAAGCATGTGCACACACATGTGCACATGGCTAACCTATTGGACTCACTGAGAATACTGTTGCTATGTAGTGGTGGTTTTTTTTTTGGTTCAGTATCATTTGCAACAATAGCACAGAAGCAAAATGGACCCGGCCAGTAAACTGGGCCAGACTTCATTGACCTTACCTTATGTGAGAGGCATTTATTCATGTCTAAAAGCCTAGATTGAGTTGCATTTTTATATTATATAGTCTTTTGTGTTGCTAGTATTCAAAACTAGCAATGAAACTTGTCATAGCACACAAATGGGACTGAGCAACACTGTGTGGATATTCTAAATACAGCTCGACTTCTGTAAAAAAGGAGTTAAACCTTTTATACAACAAACAGTTTTTTAGAGGGCATACTATAGTCTTTGAAACAAGAGTTACTTTATAGAGTTATTTTTAAAGTGCTGGCCCAAATCATCTTCATAACTGTCCTATCAATCAAAGTTAGAGAAGTTGGCTAGCACTTGTCATTTTAGCCAACAGCCCATCTAAAATAAATGAAACGAGAAATGACTAGATGGGCCACAGCATTTCAGTCTGGCAACCAGAATCTAACCAGAGATGACATTTCACAGGGAAAAAATCAGAAAATTAACTTTAAGACATTTGAAAATGAATTTATAAGAAATAAAATAGTGCGCTTTAAAAAAAATCAACAAGTTTATAAAGGTATAAGATACAATTGATAATCTGAGAAATCTTACATTACTCTGGTTTTCAATAATGTTGATGGTAGATGGCTATAAGCTGCATAGTGGTGTCATAAATAATGCACCGTGAGACTTTGAACTTTATTTATTACTGTAATTCTTGGAAACAGTTGTAAAAATCACACTATCTATAATAATGTCAGTCATGATCTAACTTCCTAATTTCATTTTCCTTAAAGTAGTAGAGACTAGGCTAAAGTATTAGAGAATGCAGATAAATTCATAGTGATTAGACAGCGGTCTTCTAGAAGAAAGGTTATCCAATCCTGGGTTCAGTCTACTGTAGAACAAAATATTTGTGAATGGACAAGGGTTGTATCAGTGGTAGAATACTGGTCTCTTAAGCATAAGGTCCTGAATTTGATCCACAGAACTGCAAACATTTCCATCTATACCAATCAAGCGTATTGGTTTTACTTGTATTCAATTTCATTATTCTTTATGTCCATAATTATAACAAACATTTCCATTGCATTTACTTTATATTTTATGTTTTAAACAATAGAACTTTATATATATATATATTTGGTTTTTCAAGACAGGGTTTCTCTGCGTAGTTTTGTGCCTTTCCCGGAACTCACTTGGTAGCCCAGGCAGGGATTAAAGGCGTGTGCCACTACCGCCCAGCCTAGAATTTAAAATATTAAGGGGGCTATAAAGGACATGATTTGGGTAGAACTCACAAGGAATGGGTTTGATGTTTTTGATGCACAGAGTTGTTATACATATATTTCCCACAGAAATGTGTGGAAATTATATATAGGTTAAATATAAATATTATGCCTTTTTCTTTAAGGAACAAGAGACTTGTATATTTTGGTGCTGGGGGGATATTGGAGTAATCCTAGAGATAAGTCACTGTGAATACTAAGGGATGATTATTATTCAATGTCTACTACATTTAGGCATCAAAGAATATCACAGCAAATCAGTAAGTAATAACTTTCTTCCCTTCATTACCCTCTTTCTCCTTCATTCATCCATTTTACTTCATTTCTTTATTCTTTATCCATATTTCATATTCTATTTTTCTCCTAAAAAATCTTGTGAGTACCAATTCAGTGAAAGTTAGATTTTTTTGCATCCATAATTACCATGGAACACTCTGAAACAAGTAATCCTAGAAAGTAAATGAGATTTACAAATCTCTTCAGGAAATACTCTCAGTTGGAAATCGTTTGCAATGTTATTTGACCTATTTTCTAATCTGAGTAAATAACAGAAAAGAAAGAATTTTTAGAGGGGCAAGAATAAAGAAACACAACTGTGTCCTAGGAGATAAGGGACAAAAAAGGAAACAAATGATACTGAAACAAGGCAAGTTTTAAAGATACGTCACTAGTTATAGAAGTTGCTGTGGTTGAAGAACAAGCTGTCAGTCTAATGACTTATGGCGGAACTGCTCTCCTCTCTACCTGAATTTGTGATAAATAATTTCCAGTAGAATCAACTCTAATGTGGCAGAAAACCTCAACACCTGATGAAAGAGAGCTAGATCCAGGCTCTTATTGGTAGCAACCTGTTATAGCAGTTTTATGAGTGGTGAGACTTCCAGATCTAGGTGAGCAGCTGGCTCCTCACAAGGTTTTCTAGAGAGAAGCAGAAGAGTATTGGGAGTCACTAAGAAATAGCTCTGTGAGTAAGATACTTGGAATGATGGAAAATAAGATCTCTGGGCATTGACGCCTCCTGTGAGGATCTCAGGGAAGTGTGGGCTAAATCGAAGGCTAGCATTAGCAACAAGAGTGGAGATTTGAGCATCCCAATGGCTATATTGGGAGGTGTGGTTGGTAACCTTCTCAACTTGACACATTTAGGAAGAGGAGATTCATTTAAAGAATTACCTCCACCTACTTGTCCTGTGTACATGTGTATGGGACAGTTTCTTGACGAAAACTGATTGACAGGGCCTAGCAGAGTGTAATCAGTGGCACTGCTGAGCAGGTGGTCCTGGGTTGTATAAGGAAGTTGAGGTGGTTTGGAAGAAAATGGCCCCCAAAGGGAGTGACACTATTAGAATGTGTGGACTTGTTGGAGTAGGTATGGTCTTGTTGGCGAAGCAGGCTTGAGATTTTATACATGCCCAAGCCACATTCAGTGAGACAGACTACTTCCTGTTGCCTGTGAGTCAAGATGTAAGAATTGTCAGTATCTTCTTCAGCACCATGTCTGCCTGCACACTGCCATACTCCTAGCCACCATGCTCCCTGCCATGATGATAATGGACTGAACTTCTGAAACTCTCAACTGCCACCACAGTCAGATGGTTTTCTTATAAGGGTTGGCATTATTATGCTGTCTTTTCACAGCAATAGAAACCTCAACTAAGATAGAAGGCAACTGAGTAAGCCAGAGCAAGCAACCCAATATGAAGTATTCATGATCTTTGATTCATTACTGCTCTTGGTTCCTGCCTTGAGTTTCTGCCTAGACTTCTCTTGATGGTGTAACATAAAGTATAAGCTGAAAGAAGCTGATTCTTTGTCAAGCTGCCTTTAGTTATGTTTATCAGAGCTACAAAAAATTAAATGTGTACAGAAAGCATTTCAAATATTATTTTTAGCAATATAAAGAACAAGTATTTAAAGGTGACTGTATCAACAGTTAGGTGAAGATTTCCATATATGTTAGTAAGTTAATTATAAAAATTAGTATTTAAATGAATGAAATGTGTAAATTGTTTTTCATTTATACTTGAGCTCATTAAGGGAGCAAAACTACTTGAAATCATCATGTTTAGTTTTTGAAAAGAAAATAAAACCTCAGCAATAAAATAATAGATGAGTGAATAAATGTTGTCAATAATAGTTCACAAGCCTTCACAAAGTGTTACAAGTAGAAAGTAAAAAATAAAGGAAATATTGCATGATTTAAATTGTGGTATACAACATTGAAACTTGATAAAACATTATACTAAAATTTTGTAAGGCAGATGAAATTGCTTGATATGAAAAGATCTTGCAGGTTCTTTCACGTTTTTTCAGATGAGTCTTTATGACTAAGAACTGGTGACATTTGCTCAAGTTGTAAAATGACATTTCAATATTTAGAAAGAACTATGATAAACATGGTCTGTGTCTTACTGTGATTTGAGTGAAATATCCCCCAGGCTCATGTGTTTGAAGACTTCCTTCTCAGCTGTTGGCACTATGTTGGGATGTTATATAACCATGAAGAGATGGCATATAACTGGAAGAAGTGGGTCACCTAGGCAGAGGAAGGTTGGTCATATTCTTTACAGTTTGACCTCACTCCGGCCAAGCTCTCTTCTTCCTGTTCAGTGGCAGGAAACCATCTCTGACTACAACACAGAGAGAGGCCGCAATGGGATCTCGTCCTAGGACCAACTGCATAGCCTCAGAAGTAAGTCAAATGTCCTGCTTCACTTAAGGCTTTTCTGTCAGAGATTTGGTCAAAGCATTGCGAGAAGAAAATAACACAAAAGTATTGTACTGAGAAATAGCTTTGTGGTGATAAACTTACACAAATGATGTGTGGACCAATCTAGAACTAGTTTCTAGAACACAGAAGGGTTTGTGTCTGCAGAAAAGAGATCCAGAGTCAGGTGATTCATGCCATTTGGAGTACAGAAGAGCAGAAGGATCATAGAAGAGCAGGCTGAAGAGGTTGTGACTGTGAGGTTACCAGGGGGGAATCAGGAATTTATTAGGAATTGGAAGAGAGGCCACTAAAGTACATCTTAGCAAAGCATCTGTCCACCTTCAGCCCACCTCCTGAAAACTCAAGAAAGAGTGAAATCCAGAACAATGACCTATTATATTTGGTGAAGGAAATTTCAAGGTAGCATGTTGTGGTGATATTGTGTTCTCCAAAATATTGTGCACCCTAATAAACTTATCTGGGGTCAGAGAACAGAACAGCCACTAGATACAGAAGCCAGAAAATGGTGGCACACACTCCTTAAATCCTAGCATTCCAGAGGCAGAGATCTGTCTGGATCTTGGTGAGTTCAAAGCCACACTGGAAACAGCTAGGCATTGTAACAAGAGCCTTTAATCCCAGGAAGTGATGGCAGAAAGCAGAAAGGTATTTAAGGCGTGAGGACCAGGAACTAGAACCTGGTTAAACTTTTAGGCTTTTGAACAGTAGTTCAGCTGAGATTCATTTGGATGAGGATGCAGAAGCTTCTAGTCTGAGGAAACAGGGTCAGCTGAGGAATTGGCGAGGTGAGGAAGCTGTGGCTTGTTCTGCTTTTCTGATCTTTCAGCATTCACCTCAATACCTGGCTCTGGGATTGTTTTTATTAATAAGTCCTTTTAAGATTCGTGCTACAGTGTGTACTTCGCAGCCTGGTGACTGCTTACTGCTTTTAGCCTGATTTACAATTAGACATTACATAAGAAGGAGTAAAAAACTATAAAAATGTGCAGTTTGATGAAGGATGGACTGAAACTCAATTAAAATGGTACTCAATGTGAGTTTAGACAAAGCAGGTGTAAATGTCAAAGTGATCAATGCAATTAAATGGAAACCTTGCACTTAACCTTGATAGTGGAAATGGTGTCTTGATGTTAAGATGACAATCATCAAGGTTACAGGCTGTGAAAGTAAAAGAAAAAAAAAAACAAACAACATAGAATGTATTCACTTGAAAGGTATATGTTCTTAAAAAGAGTTCTTTAATAGAATGTATCTGGAGGTGTCCCTTACTTAAAAAAATGCTTCCTATGAAACTATTTCCCTGGCTTAGTTGTGAAGGCACCAGACACCAAAGGCACAGTGCATGGGGCCAGGTTGTGCCTCCAGCTGGCAGCAGAACTTGTTGTCCTGCTCCATATAGCACTAGTTTTGCAGGCATTTAAAAATTGGGGGGCTGTGGGATCATGGAAGCTTGCACCAAGTTCCAGAAAGTGCCCAAGATCAAGCAATATGTACGAAGGATTGATTCTCTGAATGAAACTCCCAAGAAGGCTGAACAAGCTTACCAATGTGAGGATGTTGTTGATGTTAAAACAGAGAGACTGCATGATAAAACATAAAGCATCATGTGAAGCCAGCAAAGAAAAAGCACATGTTTGAGCAAGCGGCAGGGGTTGGGGACCAGGTCTATATAAGCCCATTGGTGTTCAGGCAGTGTCAACATGACTGACACAAGATGATAGAGAGCTGCAGGGTATAATGTTTGCCTTGTTGCTTTATGTGGGTGCTGGTGATGTGAACTCAGGGCCTCACATTTGTATAGCAGACACTTTGCTTACTATGCCATTAACCCAGTCCTGAATATTTCTTAGTAAAAGTAAGAAATGAGTTCTATCTAGGAGATTATATTATTTTTTATAACATACATTCAAACCTCAGCTTTATTTGTTGATTTTGTTATGTATCTTACTGATAAAATGATTGCCAGTAGAAATTGTTCAAATCTCTCTTGGATTTTTTTTTTAACTTTCAGAAAATGACTTATGAATGATATGTATATAGAGATCTTGATGCTGTCGAATTTATCTTATTCAGGGTTTCTGTTGCTTTAATAACATGTTATGACCAAAGGCAACTTAAGGATGGAATTTATTTATAGTCAGACTTTCTTTGGACTGCCAGCTCCCAAATAATTACATAGAGACTTTTTATTAATTATGAAAGCTTGGCCTTAGCTTAAGCTTATTCCCAACTAGCTCTTAGAACTTAAATTAACCTGTTTATAATAATCTATGTTCTGCCACATCGCTCATTACCTCTCCTCAGTACCATATGACTGACTGACTTCTGCTTCTCATTCCTGAATACACCCACTCTCATATTCTTCCCAGAGTGCCTGTCTCTGCCTGGAAGTCCCGCCTATCCTCTCCTGCCTAGCTATTGGACATTCAGCTCTTTATTAAACCAATCAGAAGGTACACAAGAGGTAAAAAACGGTGACACATCTTCACACAGTGCAATCAAATATTCTGCAACATTTCTTATTTCTTATTATTTTAGCCTAAAGTTCCTCATCATAGTCCTTCTTTAAGGAAAATCAGTCACTAGTTAAGAAAATGAATGACAGACTTGCCCTTGGAGGCATGTTTTCAGTTGAGTTCTTTTTCCCAAATGACTTTACCTTATGTCAGTCAAATTGACATAAAACTAGCCACCACTGAATGCTTCTTAATATTGATCATTTAGGAAATAGCAATATTAATATTGATTTCATTTATAGCCAGAATTTTAGAATTATACTTCCCTGTAATAATTTTTGAATGAATTATTCAGATTTTGTAAAAATATGGTAATTATAGCCATATAATCATTATTGTGCCTGACTCTCAAGTTACTTTTTTTGGATAAAGTCTCACTATGAGTATTAAACTGCTCCTTGTATGAACAGGCTGGCCTGAAACTCATTGTCCTCCATCCGTAGTATTCTGAGTGCTGCGATCATAGGTTGTTACAGCACTTGTGGCTTAATAAAATTCTTGAAAGATCCACTTGTATTTCCTGGAACAAGGTACAATTTATATGCAAATCTTTACCTGTGAAAATATGAAAGAAGAATGATCCCTCACCAAGCACATACAATGAAATTGAGTCAGAGCAACTATGAATGGCTATCACTGTATATACAGTTATGCATGTGGGTGTTTCAGAAAAATATGAGACTTACAAAAGCACCCACATTCATAAAAGAAACACTACTAAAGTTTAAAATGCACATCAAACCCCACACATTAGTAGTGGGAGATTTTAACACACCACTCTCACCAAAAGACAGATCTACCAGGCTGAAACTTAACAAAGAAATGAAGAACCTAGCAGATGTTATGACTCAAATGGACTTAATAGATATCTTAGAACATTCCATCGTAACACAAAAGAATATACCTTCTTCTCAGCACCACATGGAACCTTCTCAAAAATTGACCACAATCTTGGACACAAAACAAATCTCAACAGATACAAAAAAAAATTGGAATAACCTCCTGTATCTTATCAGACCACCATGCCTTAAAGTTAGACCTCAACAACAACAAAAATTATAGAAAACCCACAAACTCATGGAAACTGAATAATGCCCACCTGAAACATCAATGGGTCAAGGAAGAAATAAAGAAAGAAATTAAAGAGTTCCGAGAATTCAATAAAAATGAAAGTACAACATACCCAAACTTATGGGACACTATGAAAGCAGTGCTAAGAGGAAAATTCATAGCTCTAAATGCACACATAAAGAAGAAGGAGCAATCCCATACCATTGAATTAACAGCACAACTGAAAGCTCTAGAACAAAAAGAAACAAACTCACCCAGGAGAAATAGATGCCAGGAAATAATCAAATTGAGGGCTGAAATCAACGAAATAGAAAACAAGAGAACAATACAAAAAATCAATGAAACAAAGAGTTGGTTCTTTGAAAAAATCAACAAGATAGACAAACCCCTAGCCAAATTAACCAAAAGGCAAAAAGAGAGAGAGCATCCAAATTCACAAAATCAGAAATGAAAAGGGAGACATAACAACAGACAACGAGGAAATCCAGAGAATCATCAGATCATACTTCAAAAACCTGTACTCCACAAAAATGGAAAACCAGGAAGAAATGGACAATTTTCTGGATAAATACCACATACCAAAATTAAATCAAGACCAGATAAACCATTTAAATAGACCAATAACCCCTAAAGAAATAGAAACAGTCATCAAAAGTCTCAAAACCAAAAAAAGCCCAGGACCAGATGGTTTCAGTGCAGAAAGTACCAGACTTTCAAAGAAGAACTAATACTAATACTCTTCAAAGTGTTCCACACAATAGAAACAGAAGGAACACTACCAAACTCTTTTTATGAGGCTACAATTACCCTGATACCCAAACCACACAAAGATGCAAAAAAGAAAGAGAACTACAGACCAATCTCCCTCATGAACATTGATGCAAAAATACTCAACAAAATATTGGCAAACCGAATCCAAGAATACATCAAAACAATAATCCATCACGACCAAGTAGGATTCATCCCAGGGATGCAAGGATGGTTCAACATACAAAAATCAGTCAATGTAATACACCATATAAACAAACTGAAAGAAAAAAACCACATGATCATCTCCTTAGATGCTGAAAAAGCCTTTGACAAAATCCAACACCCCTTCATGATAAAGGTCTTAGATCAGGAATACAAGGAACATTTCTAAACATAATAAAAGCAATTTATAGCAAGCCAACAGCAAACATCAAATTAAATGGAGAGAAACTCAAAGCGATACCACTAAATTCAGAAACAAGACAAGGCTGTCCACTCTCCCCATATTTATTCAATATAGTACTAGAAGTTCTAGCTAGAGCAATAAGACAACAAAAGGAGATCAAAGGGATACAAATTGGCAAGGAGGAAGTCAAACTTTCACTATTTGCAGATGATATGATAGTATACATAAGTGACCCCAAAAACTCTATCAGGGAACTCCTAAAGCTGATAAACCCCTTCATTAAAGTGGCAGGATACAAGATCAACTCAAAAAAATCAGTAGCCCTCTTATACACAAATGATAAAAGGGCTGAGAAAGAAGTCAGAGAAACATCACCCTTTACAATAGCCACAAATAATATAAAATACCTTGGGATCACACTAACTAAACAAGTGAAGGACCTTTTTGATAAGAACTTTAAATCTCTAAAGAAAGAAATTGAAGAAGATATCAGAAAATCGAAGGATCTCCCATGCTCATGGATAGGTAGGATTAACATAGTAAAAATGGCAATCTTACCAAAAGCAAGCTACAGATTCAATGCAATCCCCATCAAAATCCCAACACAATTCTTCACAGACTTGGAAAGAAAAATACTCAACTTCATATGGAAAAACAAAAGACCCAGGATAGCTAAAAGAATCCTATACGATAAAGCAACCTTTGGAGGCATCACTGTCCCTGACCTCAAACTCTACTATAGAGCTATAGTAATAAAAACAGCTTGGTACTGGTATAAAATCCGACATACAGACCAATGGAATCAAATTGAAGACCCTGACATTAATCCGTGCACATATGAACACCTGGTTTTTGACAAAGGAGCCAAAACTATACAATGGAAAAAAGAAAGTATCTTCAAGAAATGGTGCTGGCATAACTGGATGTCAATATGGAAAAGATTACAAATAGATCAATATCTGTCACCATGCACAAAACTCAAGTCCAAGTGGATCAAAGACCTGAACATAAATCCAGTTACACTAAACTTAATAGAAAAGAAAGTAGGAAGCACTCTTGAACGCATTGGCACCGGAGACTATTTCCTAAATAAAACACCAACAGCACAGACCCTGAGCACAACAATTAATAAATGGGACCTCTCAAAATTGAGAAGCTTTTGCAGGGCAAAAGACACAGTCAATAAGACAAAAAGACAGCCAACAGAATGGGAAAAGATCTTCACCATCCCCACATCTGACAGAGGATTGATCTCCACAGTATATAAAGAACTCAAGAAACTAGACATCAAAACACTGAACAGTCCAATTAAAAAATGGGCTAAAGAGCTAAACAGAGAATTCACAAAACAAGAATCACAAATGGCTGAAAGACATTTAAAGAAATGCTCAACATCCTTAATAATCAGAGAAATGCAAATCAAAATGACTCTGAGATACCACCTTACACCTGTCAGAATGGCTATGATCAAAACACCAATGACAGTCAATGTTGGAGAGGATGTGGAGCAAAGGGAACACTCCTCCACTGTTGGTGGGAATGTAAACTTGTACAACCACTGTGGAAATCAGTATGGCGGTTTCTCAGAAAATTAGGAATCGAACTACCTCAAGACTCAGCCATCCCACTCTTGGGCATATACCCAAGGAATGCTGATTCATACCATAAAGATACATATTCAGCTATGTTCATAGCAGCACTATTTGTAATAGCCAGATCCTGGAAACAATCTAGATGCCCATCAACGGAAGAATGGATGAAAAAAATGTGGTATATATATACAATGGAGTACTACTCAGCAGAGAAAAACAATGAAAGCATGAAATTTGCAGGCAAATGGATGGAACTAGAAAAAATCATCCTGAGTGAGGTAACCCAAAACCAGAAAGATAGTCATGGTATGTACTCACTCATAAGTGGATTCTAGATATAAAATAAAGAACAATCAGACCACAACCCATAGAACCATGGAGGCTATATATATAGCATGGAGGTCCCTAGGACGACTGTGGCTTATAATAAATTTCAGTTTTACTCAATTATTGAAAAAAAATAGCCAAATGAATGGAAACACATGAACTATGAACCAAAAGCTAAGGGGCCCCCAGCTGGATCAGGCCCTCTGAATAGGTGAGACAGTTGATTGGCTTGACCAGTTTGGGAGGCAACTAGGCAGTGGGACCGAGTCCTGTGCTCATTGCATGAGTTAGCTGTTTGAAACCTGGAGCTTATGCAGGGACACTTGGCTCAGTCTGGGAGGAGGGGACTGGACCTGCCTGGACTGAGTCTACCAGGTTGATCGCAGTCCTTGGGGGAGGATTTGCCTGGAGGAGGTGGGAAGGGGGGTGGCCTGGGGGGAAGGGGAGGAGAGAGAATAAGGGAACCCATGGCTGATATGTAGAACTGAATGGCATTGTAAAATAAAATTAAATAAATAAAAACGAAAGAAAGAAAGAAAGAAAAAATTTCAATGATTTAAAAAGCATAGGTCCTAGCACAAACCCTTAAATACTTACCAATTCTAAACCAGTTTTATATTCCAAGATTTATTCCATGTGGAAAAGTCTTTACAAAGGTGTCTTTTAAGTTTTTAGAAATGACCAGAGGGTAATTTATACAAAGTATGAATAATTATAAAGTCTATTTTCTCCACATGATTTATAATATATAAATATTTATATAACATACAGGAATAATGCATATTTAATTTTAGTTTAATTTAATATTGTTGTATCTTGAAAAATGCATATTTTGCAACTTACCTATAAAGAGCAAGAAATCAGGAAATGTCCTTGTGGTTTTTTTTTTTTTTCATTTCCAAAGTCAGATGATATTAATATACTGTTATACTCCTGGTGGTAGATAATAGTATAAGTATCAAAAATAATCACATAAAAATTATCAAATAATTTTGTTTTAGTACGGTATTCATAATCAAACTTTAGATTTTATTTATATTTTACTAAATTGTACTTTATCTCATTTAAAACTAGTGCCAGACATTGACATATTTGACAATAATATCTCATTAGTTATATCAATAATAAAAATAAATAAGCAAATCATTATATCATAATCATATTTTTATTATGGGTATTACTTATTTTAATTTTTGAAAATTTAAGGAAAATGACAATTCTCAAATATGGTTAAAATGTTTGTATATTTCCTTTCTTTCTTTCTTTTTTTTTAAAGACAGGGTTTCTCTGTGTAGCCCTGTCTGTCCTGGAACTTATTCTGTAGACTAGGCTGGCCTTGAACTCAGAGAACTCAGATGCCTCTACCTCCCTTCCCCAGTGTTTGTATATTTTCATCCCACTATCTAAATCAAATATAGAATTAAAAGTTTATCTTTTCCCACACAATATACAAAATTCATGTATTCTTTTAAATAATTGGAGCATGTATTGTTTTCCATATGTTTTAAATATGTTGCTGTAGTTAAACAAAATATGTAACTCTTTCCTCTATTTTTCCAAGGTTTTGTACCAGTAATATCATTAAAATCTCCAAAAACATGTAATAACGCTGCAATCTTCATTAAATCAAAATTTCTATGATTGTGAAATAAATTGGTTGTTTTAACCACTGATAATCCTCAAAGAAATTTTCAGAAATTACAATGTTTTCCTTGGTACCCTTCCAGTTCACGTTTGGCCCTTGTAATTAGTTCAGATTCTCTCTGTAGGAGCTGTACCAGGGAAGGAGTATTTCAGGAAAGTGATTGAGCAGAGGTGGGAGAGAGCCTGCTGATAACGAAAGTCAGATATAGGGACCCAGAAGTCAGCAGCTTGGCAAGCAGAAAGCATAGGCAGAGAAAATAAAGCCATGCATTGAATATTGACGTAAATGATCTGCAAGAGGAGAGTCTATAGTGTTCAATGGAAGGTAGTGTGCACCTCTCGAGTCATTCATTGCAGGCATTAATTAGCCAATCAAGGTTTATGATGTGTGAACTGCTTTAGTCATGGACTAGAGCAGAATTTTTAAGTACAACCAGTCTGCTCTTTGAGAGTTCCCTCATTTGTATGGGATTTTCAACTCCTCTCTACGGCCATCCACTGTTTGATTGATTCACAGCTGCTTGAGATATTTGCTGTACTTTTCCATTGAGTTGTGCTTTACATGATTCCTATAAACATTCTAACATAATGTTTCTTGGGAACCTTTTCTTGGTAGTGGGAAAGTAACAAATAAAAAACAGATGTGGTTGAATATATAGATATAATTTATCTGCACTTGCTCTTATTTTTCCCATATCAATAAACTATCTGAGTATGCATATTTGCAGGAAAAAATGTGCTGAGCACTAATATCATCAGTGAAGAGACAGTTCAAGGGATTAAACAGAAAAAAAAATTAAAAGCCACTAGATTGGGGGGAGGATCACCTTTACATTCCTGCTTTATGTGTGTTTCATTATTTTAATTGTGTTCTGCCTGAATTAGAAATGTATTAAAACTGACAGCACAGTAGGCCTTTATACCTTTCAGCACAACATCTATATACCTAAACAACTGGATCAAAAATATTTTAAAAATCATGTTGCTTATACCAAACATGTATAGACTAGCTTTTCATCTCATTGTTCCCTGGATAATAGGGGGAATTATTTGTACAGTGTTATATTATAATGGTGGCTACAACTAAACTAGAGTGTGGTGATATTTTATTTGTATGTTAATAAATAAAGTTTGCCTGGAGATCAGCGGAAACAGCAAGCCATTAACCCAAGTCAGGCAGGGGTAGCACATGCCCTTAATCTGATCACTTGGCAGGCAGGGTCTTTGTGTGTTCAAGGTAACACTGGGAGCAGAGCCAAGGGTGGTGACACATGCCTTTAATCCCAGTACCAACCATAGAGACCTGGAGGTCTGTACAGATAGGCAGTAACAAGGAAATGAAGTAGCTTGGCTAAGAGCCAATGAGAGGACAGAACAGCAAGGCAATAAAAGCCTGGGTAGACAGGAAGTCATGGCATTTTGGAGGCTACAGAGCTGATGAGGTAAGGTGGTTAGTGGCTCTCACTTTTCCCCTGATCTCTAAGGCTTTCACCCCTATATTTGACTCCGTGTTCTTTATTTATTAAGACTGCTTAGAAATTTGTCTACACTAGAGATGATTTAAAATGTAGTCATGACCATGCAATATTTCAATCATCCATGTATCAAATATATATCAATGGTTTCATAAGAGTATAAGGAAACAGAAACATCCCAAAAGTATGTTGTCTTCAAAGCAGTGATACTGTTGAAAAAATTCACTATCAAAATGTTTTTAGTGATGCATCTATGTACAGATTAATGGTTTTGTTTTATATATTTTTCTATAAATAATAATAGCACCATCTATGTTATGCTCTATAGAACATTCATCAGACAAGACATAGAAAAGAGACACTATGATGTTGATTATCCTTGATATCAGCTACTTTTGCATAGGTGTGGCCCAAAATACCAGCAAGAAAAAATAATTTTAGCTCATCGTTTCTTAGATGTAGATTAGTCCATAGCTCTGGCTCCAAAGATTCTGAGCCGGTCTTTCTTTTCTGTTGCTGTGATACAATATCCTGACAAAAACAACTTGTTGGTTTACCTCACAGTTCTAGACTATAGTTCAATGGGGCAGAGAGGTCTCAGTGGTAGGAGCTTAAATTAGCTACTAATAATAACTCTGTAGATAGAGAAAGAGAACAATGAATACATGCATGCCAGCACTCGCCGGCTCATTCACTTTCCCTAGTCTTCACAGGCTGGGAATGCCTGCCTAGGGAATAATGCCCTCCATGATAGATATTCTTCCCATATCAAGTCAATCAAGACATCAACACAATAAAGACAGTTCCCCAAGGCATGTCCAGAGGCCAGTCTTCCAGGTGATTCTCAACTTAGTTCAGTTTACATTTAAGACTAATCATCGCAAGGTCCCTGGTGAGGCAAACACCATGCAAGGAGGAGTGAGCAGAGGAAAAACATGTTTATCACATGGTCGACAGGAAGCAGAAAGAGAATGGGAGATGGGGAGAGGGTGAAAAAGAGAAAAATAAGAGGGTGCTGAGAGGACAACTATATTCTTCAGAGGTACATCCCAGGGACTTCCTTTCTCCAGCCACTTCCCACCTCTTAAAGATCCTTCAACCCCCCCCAAACTATAACAGCATCTGGAAACAAAGCATTGCTCACATGAGTTGGGGAGAAACAGTTCACATTCAAAACATAAAAATCCCTATCTTGTATAAATTCAGTATAATATGTAATTTTTTTAAAATGGAAATATTTTGAAAGTAAGGAAACAAATTAGAATTGGGGAAAAGTTATAGAGAAAAAGTTTTGCTGCAGTTATTTAATAATATATTTGTTTTTTTAAACTGAGTTATTATAAAATGAAATACTTTACATGATTATAGCATTCATATTAAACATGTTAAGGGAAACTAGAGTTAATGCGTTACTGAAGAAAGAAATACCATTTTGAATACATTACGCATCCTAAGTAGACAGTTTCTGATGTCTTTATTATGCTTGGCATTGGCCTCAACCTTTATATTTTCACTTGTTATCTGATTCAGCCAGAACAACTTCTCAACTAGAAAGATCAGTTCATTGGAAGCCCTCCATGTAGGTGTATTCTTTCAATCTTTGGTGCAATGTATTCATTGTGCTTCCTCTAAAGTTTAGGTACCTATTCATCTTTGAGTTATGTGGTGGTATTGTGTTCCTCAAAATATTGTGCACCCTAGTTAACTTATCTGGGGTCAGAGAACAGAACAGCCACTAGATATAGAGGCCAGAAAATAGTGGCACTCACGCCTTTAATCCTAGCATTCCAGAGGCAGAGATCCACCTGGATCTCTGAGTTCAAGGCCACACTGGAAACAGCTAGACATGGTGACTCACATGCCTTTAATCCCAGGAAGTGATGGCAGAAAGCAGAAAGATATATAAGGCGTAAAGAACAGAAACTAGAAGCATTTGGCTGGTTAAGCTTTTAGGCTTTGAGCAGCACAGTTCAGCTGAGATCCATTTGGATGAGGACTCAGAAGCTTCCAGTCTGAGGAAACAAGATCAGCTGAGGAATTGGTAAGGTGAGGTGGCTGTGATTTGTTCTGCTTCTCTGATCTTCCAGCATTCACCCCAATACCTGGCTTCAGGTTTGATTTTATTAACAAGACCTGTTAAGATTCCTGCTACAGAGTTACAATTGCTTCTTGTATACAGTAACACAGAAAGGTTTATAGCCTAACAGCCAGCAGCAGGCTATGCAGACTGGGCATATGGTAAGATACAACATTTAGATTACTGGAGAGCCACCAGGTGTTTGCATAATGATGAAATAACCCACTGACCCAATTTCTCAAAAATATACCCTGCTACTTATGTGTCATGTGACTGCAAAGCTATTTAAAGATGTACAAGTAGTTTAAATGCAAATACTGTGTCAGCAGGCAAGTTCTCAAATTGATCCTCTCAGGATACCTCAGCATCTTCCCTTAACCTCTGGGTATGTCTGTGTACTTGGGTCTGTTTATAGTATCAGTTGTGCCTTTGGTCCACAAGAAGTGAGAGTTTGATGACAAAGGTGTTTTGTTCTTTTTGAAGACCCTTTATTGTGGCTCCATACAGTCCACCACTATTGAATCTCTGTGCTCTGAAGGACTGTTCTGTAGAGGAAAACTCTTTCTTAGTCTGTGTTCACTCACAAAATGCTTTAGTGTTGTTCAAACTAATTTTCTAGAGATTTTTTTAAGTATGGAAGTATTGCATCAAATAGTCTGAATGTAATTCCCAGACAACTAGGCATTTTATGTTTCTGAAAAAGGTGCTGTCTTGCTTGAATTGCATTAGGAACACAGTGATCATGTGGATTTCAGGACAGTAGTAGATAGATATATGTGAGGCATAAATAATATCTAGTGGTTGATTTATGAATAAATTCATGCTCATTTCTAAACAACTGTATGTAAATTCAATAATCGTTTTTAAAAATATTGTTTGCTTGATTTTGCTTGTGTATACATGTATGCTTGTGTCAGCATGAGTTTATGCAGGTGCATGCAGAGCATAGCATGCCTATAGAAGTCACATGTCAACTTTCAGGATCTGATTCCTTTCTGGAACCTTGTGGTTTCCAGAGAATTTCGTGCAGATCAACAGTATTGCATGTAAGCACCTCTAACTTCTGACCCATCTTTTGGGGATGAATTCATTAATATTTCTATTCATATCCTAAATAGTATTTTTTAAGTGTATTATCAAGAGTAGGTACACATAATTTGTGAACTAAATTCTGCTTTGGTTCTTTCAATAAAAAAAAAAAAGATTATATGTTATCAAAAGAGATTGCTCATGTTTCTGTGCTAGGTAATTTGCATGCCTTCCATTCATTTCAAACAGAATGTCTTCTAAGTACTAATTTTATACAAATTCTTTGTCCATCTTCTAGATGGAATGTAGGAATGTCAGCTGGTCTACAATATCAGCACTCAGGAGGCTGAAGCAGAGGAACAAAAATTGAAGGCCAGTCTTGGTTACTAGAAAGACTTTGCTTCAGCATCAGAAACAATGGGGGTAATTGCCAGTGTTCTCACTGACTGACACCCATGAGTCCTTTTGTCAACAACCTTCAACAACTGCCTTAAAGCTTGTAATAATGTGTGTGCTCTAGCCATAAATACAAACTGTGAATTTGTTCTAAATTCTGCTACAGAATTATTATTTTTTTGTTTATATTTTTTTTTGGTGAGGTGTAATGCATGAGTTTCTCTCCTCTTGTTTTAACAGTGTGTTTTGTATTCTCACTCTGTGCATAGTCATTATTTCAAGGAATCATTACAATAACTGTTCACATCACTTAAGATAAATGGTCAACTATCTAGTCATATTTTCCATTATTAGTATTACAGACATGCCATTATCTAAATTCAGAAATGGTCTAAGGGGCATTCATGATAAAATTCTGTCATGATTTCTCTTCTTGAAACATTACAGGAGATAGAAAAGTGGACAGCAAATGAAATATGAAAGTACAAGCCAAACTTTATTACCAAAATGAAAAATAAGTCATAGAGAAGGGAACTTCATTTGAAATTTCATAGTTTCATTTTATTTTAGTAGTTATTCTTGGTATTCTTTGTGGGAATATTTAGGAGCTAATGGCCAGTGTCGGAGGCCAAATTACCAAAAGAGAATCCATTATAACCACAGGGAACAGATGTATCAATATTAAGAGGCTCTGGCAGTAATGTTACTCTACATGTCTTTTATGACTCAATCATTCAAATATAATTCACTAAAACACAAGAATGACCCATGGGCCTGTGTGTGATTATGATATAAATCCCTTCATTTTGTAATAGTGCTATGAAACTAGTGGTAATAATTATTACAAAACACTAAAATTATATTTTCTTAGTTTACATCCTAAAAAAGATTAGCCTCAGATTTCCACATTTCCTTTTCATGCAGGATTAGGCCTAAACTAATTATACCACATCAGTTTGTGGGAGATATTCAAAAGCACAATGTTTAATAGCTAACCATAAATGAAACTGTACAAATAAGCTTCCTCCATTATAATAATTGAAGCAGTTTAAAATTTGACACAGTATGAAAAGTTTTGACTGTCAGCATCCTTAAAATCTTTTTATGCAGACATTAAAATAGAAAATATTTTGAGTCTATTGTTTTATTTTGATTATATTTTGAACTATTTTTTTTTAATTTTTTGACTTTTGAAATTCATTCTGATTCATAAAAATATATTAATCATTACTAAAATTTAATCTTGAGGCAAAATGAAGTTACTTCACTAATATATAGATTGTTTTACTTTCATATAAGTTGATACTTTCTTCCACAAATTGTAGAATAAAGATTAGATTCATTTATTTTTGTTTTCTTTTTTTGAGACAGAGTTTCTCTGTGTAGCATTGGAGCCTGTCCTGGAACTTGCTCTGTAGATTAGGCTGGCCTCGAATTCATAGAGATCGGCCTAGCTCTGCCTCCCAAGTGCTGGGATTAAAGGTGTGCGCCACCACTGCCCAACCTAGATTCATTAACTTTTTATTCCAACAAATTATAGGTGACAATTACCTGCAACAGGTGAAAGAACTGGCCCTGGGGTCACAAGGATGACAGAACTAGTCCTGCCCCCCGCCCCCACCCCGGCTGCATCACACAGAGCAGACTCTTCACCCCACCTGGGCAGCACACCAGAGTTGACACTGTCTTTGGGGACACAGGTGAGCCAGCTCTGGGAAGTGAAAGCAGGAGAGCTGACCCTATCCTACCCCTGGTATGTCCCTTACAGCATCTCGGAGAGAGGGCCCCGCACCTTGCCTGGCCATGGAAGTGTGGCTGCCCCAGATGTGAGGACCCCAGAGCAGGAGAACTGGCTCCACTCCTTGCTGCAGGCTGCACTGGGTGAGGTAGCTGAGGCAGTGCTGGAGAGCTCACCTTGGAGGTGATGATGAGGGAGAGCTGCTGGGCTGACCAACCTAGCTACCACCCGGGTCCAGAACCAGGGCTGAGTTGGCACATCCCAACATCCACTTCATCTACCAACTGTTGGAGCAGGTGAAGTGGACGAACCTACAGATCCAGAACAGCAGGATCTCCAGGACACAGGACACAACAGGATACCCAAGAGGAGCCCCAGTGAGAATCATTATCAGTGGTGTAGCAGAGACCAGAGGCCTAGAGCCAGACTAATGACTTATGGCAATGAACACTTACAAGTAGAGACGAATGGACTAAAGAGTAAACTGTGTGACTCAATGGGCCACACCACAGCTTTCACAAGGTTCATCTGTCTCTGTTTCTGTCTCTCATTGTTTCGTTTGGATTTTGATTTTTCTTTTAATTTTTTTTTTTTTTTTTGTGGTTTGGGGTTGCCAGGGCAGAGGGTAAATATGAGGGGAGATAACTGGGGTCAGAACGTATGATGTGAAATCCACAAAGAGTCAATAAATGTTTTTTAAAAAGAAGTATAATCCAAATAAACACTTTTCTTGAAAACTTGAGATTGGTCATAGTGTCATCACTATGACCAACACAACACAACACTATGATCATCACAACACTGTGATGTGGTGTTTCATCACAGCATGAGTAACCCTTTCTAGTATATATATTTATTAAAACCTTTAATAAGTTTAGGATTTTATTTCTGCATCTTTCTGCATTGAAGAATTATTTCTGCATCTCAGCATTAATATTTGGTGAATTGGTTGCTTTTCAAAAATGGTGATTTGCTCCAAGTACCTCTTATTTATAAAAAGAGATTTACCAGGCAAAGTTATAAGTACAGAAGTTAAGGATACACAGTACACACTTAAAGCAGTTGAGATATTTCCAAAAATAGCTTCTTTCTGTCATATAAGCACCTTGTATCTACAAAATCCCTCAATCCACATGCTAATACTGGACTTTCTGTGGCTGGTACTTTGTTGATAAGAAAACCTGTCCCCCTTGATCCTGCCAAACTAAGCTGGTTTTCTGATTGAGTAGTTTGCTAGTTTTTGCAAATAAATATACCATTAGAAGTTCAGATATGTTAATTATTTAGTTATTGCAAAATTATCTTCTGATTATAAAATAGTAGTGTTTATAATAAATGATTTTAAAATCTGTATGAAGAAGTTATTTCTGGAGCATTTACACAAGCAACAAATTGTGTGAATTCTTTTGCATCAAAAGAAAAATAAAAACTTTGAAAGAGAGTTCAAAATTTCTAAGGGACAATGTATCGTAATGGAGGGGAGGGAGAAAGAACTAGGAGGAGTAGAGGAAGGGGGAACTGTCACCAGGATATGTAGTATGAGAAAAGGGTCCATTTTCAATAAAAGGGGTGGGGGAGAAAAGGAGGTGCAGGAACTCTAGCCAGCCCAAGCAAGGCAAACATGGATCTGGCAGGTCTTGCCCTTCTCCCCCATTCCCCTCTGACTTGCTAAAACCATTAGAATACATCCCTAAAGTTAGCCCCCAAGGTCTATTCCCTAATCGGGCCACTTCATCGTCCTGAGGCTTAACAGATTCTTTCCAGGTACCTGACTGGAAAGAATTCTCCCAGTGCTCTGAATAGACACTATTAAGCAACGAAGAAATTAATCTGAAGGGTATCAAATGAATCTAAGCATACCCAGCTTTCTTTAGTCCATTCACTTTATTCTTCTAAGTCAATTCTATCTACACAGCTTCTTTTCCGTTCTCCTACTTAGCTCCTCTCTGTCCCTTCCACTGTTCTCTCATTGTTCTTTCTTAGTTCTCCTTCCCTTGTTCTCCCCCCAAGCATGCATATATATCCATTCATTAACAACTTGTTAGTAAAAACTACAAAGTAAACTCTCAGGGACAAGTATTCTGATAAAAGTCACACTTGGCAAAGACTTAGTCAGTTTAGTTGGTGACTGACAGAGAGCTGTAAGTTACAAAAAGTTCTGGCTATCTCTTAAAGGGGTAGCTACAAGGGTTACAAGGGAGGAAATTAAACCAGTGAGAGATTTAATGAAAAGGCAAAGGATATGTGTACTGTTTTACATGATTAATAATATCTAGACATGGTTAATCAGTTAGCAGCCTTTTTCTGTTAATCACCTGAATGTCAGGACCTATACATAATTAGTCTACTGAGCCTAAAATCTTGCATTAAAAACTGGTATAGAAATAAATACAAAGTGTTAATTGTTTTTTGAATCAGAATGGAGAGGTGCTGGTAGAGAAAGCTTAGGACAGCATAGATGCCTTTGATCTCTTGAAGAACTAAGATATACCAAGGCCAGACACCTGCGATTCTGCTCTGTGCAAGTTCTATGAGAACACTTTGTCTGACCAACTTTGCCTTGTCAGTAGCTAAAGATGGAGAACAAGACCTCTAAATGTCTGCAGTCCACATGGAACAATAGACCTAGTTATGAAGCATATTTTAGTGTGTTTCTAAAATCACTACATAGTTTTAGATTACTACATAGAACATATAGTTATGTTCTAAAACATCTAAACTTACATGTCCACATTACATGGAAATGCATGGCAAATGGAGAGATATCATAGCTGTTATTGCACAAGAAGTTTACAACAAGCCAATTCATTCAAGAGGCAGTAATTCCATATTGCCTTGTGTGATGTTTTCCTCCAACAGAACCCTTGGTTCTGATAGGTTGACCTTCTGAACACTAGTTATCACTGCTGTATACTCCCGTGGTCTTTTGCTACCAGCAGCTTTCAATAGAGGCTAACTACCAAGGTCCAGCAATAAAAAGCTCCCTTTGGCTCACTTAATTAACATGCCCAATCAAAATTAACCAAGTTATCCTAACACAAGGCTTCTCCCTTTTTCTCTATAAACTGCCATCTGCTTATGAGCCCTGTCGGTCTCCTCTCTATCCAGAGACAGTCCTTTGTCCCCAGGACAAATATATTTTCCCCCTGTCCCTTGTTCTCTTCATCTTCTTCTTAATCCTTTACTTCCTGGCTTTGTCTGTTATTCCCTGCCCTTTGTTTCTCTGAGGCAGATACATCTTCTTTATACTGAAAACTTAGACTTGGGGAGTCTTGAGCCAATGTTAGTCCCTTCAAGAATAAAAAAAATAATAAGTTCCAGCAGAAAAGAAAAGGAGTGAACTCCTTAAGGGGAACAAGTGTATCCCTTCTGTTGAAGCTTATGTTGAGATTTTATTTTATAGAAGTTTCATTTAAAATTTTGGAAATTTCATTTTTAAAATTAACAGTATTTTTGCTTGTTACTGAATTTCACATGCTGTATTGGTTTCCTTGTTTATTATTTCATTCAGATGTCTGTATTTTCCTTGTATTGATTTAGAAATTTGTGTCCCTTTTGATTTTGTTAGATCTATTAATAATCATTTATTTATTTGGGACTTCATCTCATTCACTGTGATTGGAATCCATTACTATACAATTGGTGATTTTTGTTGTATTTATTTCTCTTGTTTTTTGCTTCTCTGTAATTGAGACTTGTTCTGGGATTAAATCCTTGATTAGATGTAGTTTTAATCACCTGCATTCTTTCAGCTGGAGTATTTGAAATGTTTAAATCGAACTAGATTGTAGCTGTGTTCGGGGTCATTTATTCTCTACTGGATTGGAGTGTAGCTTAATTATCAAACTCATAGCCCATCTGCTCAGAAAGCCATTCCTAAACTCCAGCATCACTCTGAAAGTATGAAGCAACCAAGACTGATGGATAAGCCCATTATGAAAACACGTACCAGACACTCAAAAACGATTACCGCTCAACTTGAGCGGAAAAGTAATAATATAATGTACATGGTGTATGCTGAGATATCACTTTCTCTGTGTAGAAATGTAAAGAAAACATATGCAGTCTGATATGCAAAAGCAGTAGATAAGCCAGCTTCAACCGGAAGTAGAGTTTGAGAGAGAGCAAAGGTGAGTGCAAGGGAGTGAAGGAGTGGGGAAATGATGTAATTATATGGTAATCTTTTAAAACTTAGTAAAAAAAATGCTAAAAGTAAAAAAGAAGCAAAAAGTAAACCAAAGTCCCAACAACAATGTAAAAGCAAAATCAATACCAAGGGAGAAATGCATTTGGATCACTGAAAACAAATGGGTAGCTCCGAAGGCTGGGGCAGAGAAAACTGCAGCTTCGGATCAGCATGAGTCCATGGGAAAGTCTAGTTAAAGCAAGCAAGAACAAAAACAAATACAAAACAACCACCCAACTGAAACTAGGAAAAGAGAGCATGGCACTCTGGATGAGCTGTATTGAAATAGATATGAAATAACAAAGGTGTGGGCATGGACAGTGGTGCATCTGTCCTGTGGGCCCTCATGTGGGCAAAAACAGGATTGAGCTCTTTGTGGTTTCCAGCATGAGTGTAGAGGCAAAGCCTACTTCTATGCAGTTCCTGGTACAGGGATAGTTGCAGAATGAACTCTCTACAGTTCACTGGAGTCTAAACCTCAGACCAGATTTTCAGCCTGTAGAAAGCTCCTCATGTTCTGACATGTTATCCTCTTTATGTGGTAATATTCTGTAGGACAATTCTCGGTGTCTAGTCCCATAGTACTTGTCCTGGGTTCTCAAAGTGAACCTGCAGAGAAGGAATGTTGCCTCAAGGGCTATCAAGACCCCAATTCAGCATGGGTCTTTTTAAAACTGGCTTCTTGGCATCTGCTCAAGTCTGAGCCATGAAGAGAATTCCTTGACACATAGGTAGTACACAGACCCCAGAACTCTGTCTGGCTGGATTTCAGATCTGCTCAGTGACATGTCCAGGGCTTTGACTACGTGTCTGGACCAGTTTCCTGACTTCAAAATTTCTCTTTGATGGATGAGGAGTGTGGGGTTCCCCTGACCCCACTGAAGAATTAGGCCCACCGCCAGCAGCAGACCTTGACTGAGGAGGGGTAGTGTGCCACTGGCCTGTCACCTGGCCTGCCTCCTGGTACCTAGAGACAAGACGCAGTGGGGAGCCATGTCAAGCAGGAACTCATTTATTAAGCATCAACACACCCTTTAGGAAGCATCAAACCACAAGCCAGCTTTCCTTCTACCAGTCACAGAGGAGGCCGTGCACCTACGTCATCTCTCCTGATCCCAAGAGCCAATCATAAAATTTGGTAAACAAGTTAGTTCCCCCCAGCTCACTTCCTTTCAGCATCGTCTTTGGCTTTTGCAGCTTGACATGTGTTGGGCATACCCACAGAGGAGGGGAACAGATCCACCTGTGAAGGTTCTTGGATTTTAGATTGACGCTAGTGCATTAAACGGGGATAATCATTTTTGTTGCATTTGGACCATTTTGCAAATTTGTCTATTTAAAAAAATTCTTTAGTTTTAGATCAGAGGTCATCCCTCCACACTCATGGAAGCATTTTTCTGATAAAAGTTTTTTTATTCTGGCTCCTTGTGTGCATTCATTTTCTATTGATGTTTTGCAAATTACCACAAACTCGGCAGCTAAAAGAGCAATTTATTCTGCTTCTGTGAACCAGGTGTTAGCCTGCTGTGTGCCATTCTGTGTTCAGTCTTAAGAAGACTACTAAGGTATCAGTAGCTTCTGTAAGTTGATCTGAAGCTGGAGTCAATCCTATGTCGTTAATGGGAGAGAAGCCCTCGACTGCAAGCTCCATCTTTCATTTTTTCCCCAGTGAGCCTTGTTCATGGGCAGTTTACGCCATCGAAGCATGAGATCCCAAGGCTAACAGACAAGTTTTTCAATCCAGGACACACTGCACATACAGAAACAGGGTAAATATTGAATGCATGGGAAAGATTAGAAAGTTCTAACAGGATGACTAATATTGCATGATTTGAATCACATTCTACCTCTAAATACAATCTTTAAAAGGCTCTTTTTTAAAAAATTTAGTAATGTAAGACAAATTGTTAAATGGTCTTATTAATAAAAAAACCTGGAGCAGATATTGGGGGGAAAGCTGAAAGATCAGACAGGCAGAAAGAAGCCAGTCACATTCTTACCGCTAGGAAATCCTCAGCCCAAGAGAGTGCTACTTCCTGTACATTCACGCCTATATACCTTTCTGTGCCCTGCTGTCTTACTTCCTCTCTTCACCCAGCTACATCACTTCCTCTTTCCACCCAGCCCTATCATTTCCTGTCTGTCTGTACAGACCTCCAGACCTCTGTGGTTAGCTAGTGCTGGGATTAAAGGAGTGTGCCACCATGTCTGTCTCTGTTCCCAGTGTGGCCTGAACAGAGAATCTGTGCCTCCTGAATGCTAGGATTAAAGGCATGTGCTACCACTGCCTAACTTCTATCTTTACTATAGTGGCTGGCTTTGTCCTCTGATCCCCAAGCAAGCTATATTTGTTAGAGTACAAATAAAATATCACCACATAGTAAGACCCATGACTTCAAGAAAAGGGGCATTTGAGTGCCTAGTGCTAAACAGGACATTGATGCCATATCCTAGTCTAGTGGAGCACTGTAGAAGAGGAGTAAGAAAGAATATGAATCACCTGAGAGAAAGAATGGCTTTAAGATGCTGTCCCCTGGGCATGACACAGTCATCGCAATATTGAATTCACAATGGTCTTAGTTGCCTGTGCTAGGTCTGCTCAAGACTGTGGCTATCAACTATCAGTCATGGATACAGAAAGGGTGAATGGGCACTGCCCATCTATGCTGAAATGTTGGCTATTGATGGATTCCTGGGGACTCAGGAATTATTATTTTCACATAGGTTCCTGCAAGCTTATTGATCAGTCTCCAATGACTGTCTTCAAAATCATGGTCACTGAGATTGTAAAACCAGACAAAAAGACATGAAGATAAAAAATGTACTTGCATGGAGGGTGGTATTGAAAAGGGAGGGAGAAACTTAGAGAAGTTAATATGATAAGAGTAATCAGAATTATATATATATATATATATATATATATATATAGTATGCATATATTATTTATACATATGAAATCCTATATATGTGAAAGTATCAAAGAAAAAATTAATGTTTTCCTAAAGAGAAGACAAAATATGGCAAGTATTTCAGTTTTAAAACTGTCCTTTGGAGTCCATATTCCATAAGATAATTGCTACAACTTATGTATTTCATACATATCAGGATCCCTTCCAAAAAAATCTCATCTTTTTCCTCATTTAATTCCAACTTTCTATCCATAATATTCACTTAATAGTTTGAGTTTTACTATATTTATGAAATTTCATGGCAAAAGCATAAATCTGGAACACATGCATTATTTAAAAGATAATAAAATCTTCACATTTCTCTCTGACAGCCTGTGTCAAGTATTTTTGATACTCAGCTTGCTAATTTAAATTCCATCCCACACATTCCTTTATTAGCTAGTCTTTTGTCTAGTACCCCAAGAAGTATTACTCTCAACTTACTGTTGAGCAGATTGTTTTTAAGGTATGGTATTTCAGATCTAATGTTCAGTATTATGAACCAGGAAAAATCACCTGTCTGAGGTCAGTTGAAGACTGAGAAAGAACAGACATGGCTTTTAAAATTACATGCCACATTTCAGACCACCACAAAATGTACATTGATTCACCTCTATCAGTCCTCTGCCTTCTAGTGGTTGTACCTCCTTTTCTAGTTTCCCCTAGTCTCATAACCACCATGCTTTAGGTTTCTTTTTTTTTTTAAATAGGGACAATATAAAAGTTCCAACTCATCAACACTGATGTAGAACAATGTGGATGTCAAAAATGTCAGTCATGAGATTTTCAAATTATTGTACATACTCTGTGTCTTTGACTCTCCCAACCTGCCACTTTCACCGCCAACACCAGAAATCAAACACAAAGAGCCACAGTTATGTTCCTGTGTTCACCTGATGTCTTTCTAAGCATAAAGGACAAAGGCTCATTGGTATTCAATGAAGAGCTTGTTTTCTGGTAAAGTAAAAAATTTTCTAAGTCAGCCTCTTCCTAAAGTGTCTCAAAGACCTCTGGTGATAATTATTGCTTCATCACAGCTGTCAGCCTTTTATTCCAGGTGAGTCACGCCTTGGTTTTGTTCCTCAGATCTGCATTTACTGGCAGGTATTTGACGGATCCAGCCCTCTGGTAACTTTACATCTACTTATTCTACAAGAAAAATGTTAACTTGAAAATCCAAAGTGAAAAATTATACTTAATTAAAAATGATCAAACTATATATTATTTATGAAATCAAATTTTCTTCAGTATGCTCATGGTAATTTTCCCTCAAAAATTAATAAATTTAGAAAATTAAAACAATTACCTGTTATACCATTGAATTAAAACTTTCAAATAAAAGACAGCATGCTAAGCAATAACATTTATAGTCCAATTAAGTAGCATTCAATAATAGTTTTATGAATTTTTACATAAATTAATGGGATTATACTACTTTGAAGAAAGATATTCATGACTAGATAAATATATACCTGATGTCTATTCCTTGGAATCAAATGCAGATACATATGTTTTATTTTAGTATTTAAATAAACTTTTGACCTTAAGATTTCAGACATACACATATAGAAGCACACACACAACTGTAGGAAGCTATTTCAGTTCACAGATTTTATCTTTGAAACTTCTGCATTACCCAGCAAGAAGACAGTTCAGTGAAGAGGATAGCTGAGCATGAACAGAGAGCTTGAAAGGATGGCATACTGCTTTTGGTTGCATTTGGAAGAGACATATGTTTTCAAATTTTCAACAGACTGCTCTCCTAACCCGAGAGAAACATGTGAGTAGAATAAGAATATGATTACCAATTCTTGTTTGATCTAAACTTATTCTTCGGCTTTGTTCTTTATTTGGTAAATATCAAAAATGTTTTGTTTGCACTCTAAAGTTGTATTCCCTCAATGCTGTGCAAGCAGAGAGAATCATAGTCTGTTCCTCTGGCACCCAGAACTACTCACTAGGGCATGTACTTTTAAAATTTTTGCTACTGTTCTGTATATTTTTATATTTTTTAATTTATTTGATTAAGTACTAAAATTTGGTCTTGAGAAATGGCTCAGTGCATAACTACATTTGCTGAGAAAGAAAGAGAACCTGATTTCAATTCCCTAGAACCTACAAAAGCAGGGCACAGATACGTGTGTCCATATTCTCATCATTGGGTAATAGAAACCTATTGATCCAGGAATTTGCTGGCCATCTATCCCAGATGAAATACCAAGCTTCAGTGTCAGGACAAAACCTTATCTCAAAATACAAAGTGGAGAGTGATATAGACATTGGGTGTCCTCTTCTGGTCTCTGAATGTGAACTATGTACATAATGTGTATAACAACACATGCACACACACACACACACACACACACACACACACACACACACACATCACTATACCGCTGCATTTTATAAGTATTCAATATGTTTTTCATTTTATAGGGGGTCACAGTTAACGTATTGTCTTGAGTCTCAGAAGAGAAAGGGCTGGGCTGGAGAGATGGTTCAGTGGTTAAAAGCATTTGTTACTCTTCCAGAGGACCCAGTTTCAATTACCAGAGTGCACATGGCAACTAACAACAGTCTATATCTACAATTCCAAGGGATTCAACATCCTCTTTTGGCTTCCACAAACAATACATATGTGGCTCCCAGACATACAAGCAAGTAAGGCATCAATACACATTTAATAAAAGTAAGTATATTTGAAGGGCCTCTGGACTTTTGAACAGTGTTGGGGCTGTTAAAGATTATGGGGACCTTTGAAATTAGACAAAATACACTGTACATCATGACAACCACACAAGGTTACGGGGAACAATGCACAATGTTGTGGTTTGAAAGAAAAGTGTCCTGCACAAGCTCATGTGTGTAAAAATCTGGCTTCCAGTTGGCTGCACTATTAGGAAAGTTATGAACTGTCTTACATTGGGAGCAGTAAACCACAATAAACATCGTCTTGCCTAAGCTGTCTTCTTAGTATTTATCATAGCAGCAGAAAGTTACTGATGCACTATCACGTCTTAAAATTTAGACTTCAGATAACAAACATTTCCTATTTCTCCAAAGGACATCTCTAGATGTAACCAACCGTCTTATTAAATAAGAAACACAGAAACAATGCAAAAGAGAAAGCCGAGAGGTCAGAGCTCAGAGCTAAAATCTCACCCTTCCGCCTGCGGTGTCCCAGCTTCCCGAATGAGGGTTCCATTTTCCTGTCTGTTCGTCTATTTAAAGTATTTTGTTCTGCCTTCTCATTGGTTGTAAACCCAAACACGTGACTGCCTCGTCACTGTCTGAATGTACAGCCCCCTAGTTCTTAAAGGCATATGTCTCCAATGCTGGCTATATCCCTGAACACACAGATATCTATGGGATTAAAGGCGTGTGCCACCACCGCCACACTCTTGCTATGGCTCTAATAGCTCTGACCCCCGGGCAACTTTATTTATTAACATACAATCAAAATCACATTTCAGTACAATTAGATTACCACCACATTTCCCCTTTTCTATTTTAATAAAAAAAAGCAAAAGGTTATAACTAACAAAAGAAAAACTATATACAAAAGTACAATAACTATATACAATATATACAAATAATAAATACCTAAACAGGTATTGGACAAATCAGAGAAAATAATTCCATTATCTATCCTATTTTGGTAAATCTAAGATGTATCTAATGCACTTTCTATCCTAATTAATTTTCAACTATAAGTAACTAATCTTCAACCATAACTAACTAATCTTCAACTCCCTCAGAGACTCAAGAAGGAAATAATATTAGCTAACAAAAATAAAAAAACAGGAAGTGCATGCAAGCAACTTCCAAAAAATTTGTGAGTTGACAGAAACAGCCAGCTGCCTGGGCAGTCACCTGAGGTTTCTCCGCAGTGTTGGGGCATCATCTTCAGCCTATAGGCTTAGTGTATCTGACAGACTCATTTGTGAAGTAGGATGTACACAATGTCAACAGTTCAATCTCACATTGGGTGAGAGAATACCAGAAACACCTGAATTCCACTAGTGTCCTGTCATGATTCAGGATTTTAAATTCTGAAAATTGTTGACAGTTTTTTAATTCAGCTGTCCATTCTTCTTGGCTGTGTATATATGGCTTCATCTCAGCATCCCCTTCTTCTCCACATCCCTCTATTAAATACAAGTCTACTTTCGAGAGGCATGAACTTTCAGCTGCTGTTCCATTGCACAACAGAAGCCATCGGCCCTCTGCCTGTTAAGCTGCCTTCGAAGAAAAGGGCACCATACCTTTTCCCGTTGCGAAAGCCACTTCAGGGATGGGGCCATATTGTTCTGGCCTCAGAAGATGCCTTTTGATAAAGCCATAACCACACTTGTTTTGGCAAGAATCAGTATTCCATTGTTTCGTGTTCTGTCTGTCCATTTTGTCCTGTTGATTCGAGGATACTTTGTTGTCCAGTGGCTAACATTTGCCACAAGGAAAGATGACTCCATATGCAGTTTCTTCAATGTCCATATTTTCTCTGAAGTAGATTAGTACTGCCAGGAGCTGACATGTCTCAAAAAAGAAAAATTTTCTAAGTTATTAAAACATTTTAAATGCCATATTCTGTAGATCTCTGAAGGGTTTGAAGATGACCTGTCTAAAACATCTCTGCTCAATTTTTAAAACATATCTAATATGACTACAAGTTCTATTGTAATGTCTAACTACTAACTTTCATTTCTTTATATCCTAGTAGTTGGTAATAATAACATTCAAGGATCAGAAATTTGTATTACATTGTTAAATGAATGATATAAATACAAGTAGAAATATACATATAGCATTTTCTAACAATATCAGTTTCAAATTTGTATACAATATAAAACAATTCAATACAATGTAAAGTATTAGTAATTGTCTTTTTCTTTTCTTTCTTTCTTTCTTTCTCTTTTTTTTAATTTTAAACAAGAACCTTAAATCTAATCTCCTTTGCTTAGCCTTTTTCCTAACCCTTGACAATAACTTGTAACCAACCCCCCTAAATACTGAAAATTATCCCAGACCCAAAACCCATTAAAAAGACCAAAAAACCACCCGCCCCACACCACCTCTTTGGGAATGTGGGCGTCGTATTCTTAAAATTGCTTCCTGCTGGGTATGGGCGAAGTTTTCTTTAGCCTGAAAGAAAAATTTTAGGTTAATTGTCAAATTCTAGGAGAGGTAACTATATCCTTCATTATCCAGTCCATGTATAATGCCAAAGTTCAGGGTTTATCTCAAGTCCTTATTCAAGTAGTCTTTGAGACTGGATCATCTCAGCTAGTCATCTCAAAATTGCTCTGAGCACCTTGTAGTTCAAAGCTGATCTGTGGATGATGTTTGTCAGCTTAATGATATTATTATTGTCCACGTGGAATTGTTGTTGTTGTGGGGCCCCATCTTCTTTCTGGAGACTTCAGTTGATGTTAGGCCTGGCCATGATTTCCTGCAGAAAACTGATAAGAGACTCGAACACAAAAACATATATATGCAGCTAGCCTTTTTTCTAGAATTAATTAGTACTCTATATGACCATTCATATCTTAACAAAGTTTAAAATGTATATATATCTATATATCTTTATATGTTAATCTTGTAAATTTTGATATAAAATTCATACTTTAAGAAAAGTTTAAAGAATCAGAACAGAACAAAGAGTTGAGATTAGTAATAGAATAGCCCCTTAATTAATTTTGCTTTTGTCCTGTACCATAGCAGAAGATGGCTCTTATTCTGGCATGATACAGGGAGTTTGCATTTTCCTTTTAACAACATGCTTGAGTTTAAAGAAGGAGAGAGCCATTCTCCAACTCCAAAGTCAGCTTTAAATTTTAATTGAACTGGGACTATTAGAAAACCAATAGTGTTAAATCTTTAGAGAAAAGCAGAAACAAACATTTAGGAAGACATAAAATTTTTTAGATAATATATACCCATACACCGTTTCACTCTGTTTCTTGGGATAGATGATTTGTCCCTTTTCTTCAGTTGTCTCATTTGTCCAGTGTTCTTCAGATTCCTTAACCTTCATTCTCCTAAAAGACAAAAACAAAAACCTTTCCCCAAGACTAATTTTGGGGATGTTTCCTTTTGACAAGTTATTATCTGATTAAATGAAAAGGCATGTGTTATTGATACAAGTTAGTTTAAATTGGATGTTCATGCTGGTTGATGAACTATCACCTCCTCAATTAAGAGGTCTCTCTTGTTCAAATCGAACCTTTATCAATTTTGATGGTACCCACAGCTTATCTTCTCCTGTAGAAACAAAAGCAAAACTTCGTCCCCAATGTAATACATACCCTGGTTTCAATTCTGAGGTCAGCACATCCTTAAAGTATATAGGCTGATTTAATTCTGTAGTTTTTTCTATTATCCAATGTCTCTCTGCAGCTGTTGTTCCTTTCTCATTGGCATTCAGAAAATTCAAAGTTAGAAGAGCATTATGCAGTCTATTTCTGGGGGTTTTTGTTACCCATTTCTGTTTATTTAGCATATCCTTTAGAGTTCTGTTTGATCTTTCTATACCTGCTTGACCTGTAGGATTATGTGGTATGCCTGTAATATGCTTTATATTGTAATAAGCAAAAAACTGTTTCATTTTAACAGAGACATATGATGGAGCATTGTCAGTTTTGATTTGTGCAGGTATACCCATGATGGCCATAACTTCTAGCAGATGAGTAATTACAAAATCAGCTTTTTCAGAACTCAAAGCAGTTGCCCATTGAAATCCTGAATAAGTATCAATAGTGTGGTGTACATATTTCAATTTTTCAAATTCTGCAAAGTGAAACACGTCCATCTGCCAGATTTCATTCCTCTGAGTACCCTTTGGGTTACATCCTGCTGGTAATGATGTTTGATTGTAGAAGGAACAAGTAGGACATTTCTTTACTATTTCTTTGGCTTGTTGCCAGGTTATGGAAAAATCCTTTTTTAAACCTTTACTATTGACGTGATGTTTTTTATGAAATTCTGAGGCCTCCAGCACATTTCCTATCATATGTTGACCAAGAGTTCAACATTTGCTTTACATATGGGGAATGCATGCCATAAGATACTATTGCCTCCTTAAACCTTTTTAAATCCAACATTTCAATTGGAGCCCAATTATTTTGTGTAGCCATCATTTGATCAGGCATCTGCTGTACAGTTACAGGATAAATTAAGGGTGACTGTGTGAAAACAGGCTTTCTTTCTACAACCTTATGATCCAAACTTGAACCAACTTCACTGTTAATTTCTTCTGTCTGAATTTTTACAGGTTTAACAGATTTTTCTAAAGCTGTTATCCTGGCACTTGAATCGACTATCTTTTTAAATAGTAAAATGAGAATAAGCATGGTGATAAACTGCATAATTCCCATAATACTAATCTTTTCATATAGTTGTTCCATTGTCAGACTGCCTAAAATTTCAAACAAAACCCATTCTTCCAATGTACACAGGAAACCCATTTTTTTTTAATGTGGAAAAAAATTGTCTTTTAAATAGTTTCCTTTATGACTTACCAAATCTGCGTAGAACAGTAGAAATCCCAGCGAATTAAATCTGCGTAGAACAGTAGAAATCCGAGGGGATTTTTAAAACAGCCACCTAGTGTCCCAGGTGTAAATCCAAAGAGAAAGAAAGAGAGAGAGAGAGAGAGAGAGAGAGAGAGAGAGAGAGAGAGAGAGAGAAAGAAAGAGAAAGAGAAAGAGAAAGAGAAAGAGAAAGAGAAAGAGAAAGAGAAAGAGAAAGAGAGAACAAGAAAGCGTAGCTGGCTAAAGTTTAAATGCAGCCACGTGTTCCCTTTTGTGCCTAGTCAAGGCTTGGGTCTGGCTTCCTTAAACTCCGACCACGTGCGTTGGCTTTACAGGCAGGGCCCTGTTCGGCAGGGCAGGTCTGAGTTGTTTGTAGCACCGGCTTTAAGCAAGCTGCTCACAGACCTAGGCCGGGGCTAGAAGCTGCTGCTCGGACTAGGAAGCCGGCAGCTCGGACTAGGTAGCCGGCAGCTTGGACTAGGAAGCCGGCAGCTTCCTGCCGCCGCCTGCCGCCGCCTGCCGCCGCCTGCCGCTGCCTGCCGCCGCTTGCCGCCCTTGCGGGAAAGCGGACCTGCCATCAAGCCAAGCGGTTTTTTTTTTTTTTTTTTTTTTTTTTTTTTTTGGTTTTTCGAGACAGGGTTTCTCTGTGTAGCTTTGCGCCTTTCCTGGAGCTCACTTGGTAGCCCAGGCTGGCCTCGAACTCACAGAGATCCGCCTGGCTCTGCCTCCCGAGTGCTGGGATTAAAGGCGTGCGCCACCAACGCCCGGCAAGCCAAGCGGTTTTTAATGGATTCTTGTCACGTTGGGCGCCAGATATAGATGTAACCAACCGTCTTATTAAATAAGAAACACAGAAACAATGCAAAAGAGAAAGCCGAGAGGTCAGAGCTCAGAGCTAAAATCTCACCCTTCCGCCTGCGGTGTCCCAGCTTCCTGAATGAGGGTTCTATTTCCTGTCTGTTCGTCTATTTAAAGTATTTTGTTCTGCCTTCTCATTGGTTGTAAACCCAAACACGTGACTGCCTCGTCACTGTCTGAATGTACAGCCCCCTAGGTCTTAAAGGCATATGTCTCCAATGCTGGCTATATCCCTGAACACACAGATATCTATGGGATTAAAGGCATGTACCACCACCGCCACACTCTTGCTATGGCTCTAATAGCTCTGACCCCCGGGCAACTTTATTTATTAACATACAATCAAAATCACATTTCAGTACAATTAGATTACCACCACATTCATCTTTTAGAATTTTCTTTAATGAGAGTTATTAGTGTTATACTGTCAGTTGTTTTCTTAAAACTGTCATTTCTCCCACTCTGTATTGATGGGATTACATTTTCATCTGCAATATTTTATTTTACTGAAGCTGTATACATTTAATATAGTTTCAGTTTTTTTATTTAAAAGTTGCAGCCTTTTATTTCTTTCCTCATATACCTTTTCTTTCTGAATATTTTCAGTTTATTAATGTAAGAGTCATTTTGTCTTTCTTGGGATTCGGTGGGATATCTGTTTGGTAGGATTAATATCTTCCATAGGTACTGCACAGTGCTCATCTCCCAACAGTTATCCCGATAACATCCTTCACTCCCTGTGCTCTCTCATTCCACTTTGTGTAACTTCACTCAAATCCACATTAGACCTCTTTTTAACTATGAATTTTCTAAATTTATATGTATATTTATATGATTTCATCTTTCCAGTGTATGGTGCACAGCAACATTTACTTGTCTCTTATAGTTCACGTATTTTTTTTAAAGTGTTTTTAATTGAAATATAATTGTACCACTTTCCTCTCTACCTTTTCTCCCTCTAGCCCCTTCAATATTCCATCCTACTCTTCACATTGATAGCCCTTTTCTTTGCTTATTATTGTTCTCTGTGTGTGTATGTGTGTGTGTGTATGTGTGTGTGTGTGTGTGTGTGTGTGTGTGTGTGTACATACGCACGCATGCGCAAATGTATCACTCTAACCTTCTGAGTCCATTTTTGTTGTTTTTGTGTATATGATCTCAGAGCTCATCACTCTGCATTGGATAACCATGAAGGAGGCTCAGTCATCCCTGGGAGGGGTCAATTAACCTTCTCCCAGCTGTGATGGTTGCTTGTAGGTCTTTGTGTGTGGCTGGGACCCTGAGAATCATTTCTCCTTCCATGCTAACATGTCCATTGATACTGCCATTGTTCTGATCTGGTTTATGTGGTCATTTCTAGGAGAGACCGTTTCCAAGCAGAGTTCCAGGTCCTCTGGCTCTTCCACTCATTTGTCCCCCTTCTGCAGTATGCCCTTAGCAGGACACAAGATTTATGATACAGGTGGATCTGTTGAGACTGAGATTACTGTGACTTACTGATCTCATTGTTGTGTCTAGTTGTGTTTTTAGTGATGGTCTTAATTTGCTGAAATGAGAGGCTGCTTTGATAGTGGTTGCTACCCTTCTCTGTGGGCATAAGGTTAGGATGTAGAATGTGGTAAGGAATTCTGCTAGTCTAGCAACACAGCACTGGTAGATTCTAACATCTATGGCCTCACTCTCTCCAGGAAGTTGGCTAACTTCCCAGTACCAGGCAAGATTTCTCTCCTGTTGAGTCAGCATAAGTGTGGACAGTTTTTGACTGTCACCAATATGAGTGCCGTTTCTTTCATCTATATTCATATTTTGCCATGTTGGTCATTGTTATGGTTCATAGATTTTGCAACTGGATTTATTCCCTTGGTACTTTGCACAGTATTTTATGGTACCATGAAATATAGGAAAGAAGCTTTTGTAACATGAATCTTAAAAGGTCTTATTAATAGAAAACCTGGAGCCAGATATTGCTGTGAAAACTGAAAGATCAGAGGAATAGAACAAGCCAACCACAAGTTCTTGCCACTAGGAAATCCTCAGCCCCAGAGTGCTGTGGATATCGCTCTATATAAATAAAGCACTGATTGGCCAGTGACCAGGCAAGAAGTATAGGTGGGACAAGGAGGGAGGATAATTGAGGAAGAAGGAAGGAAGGGAGACACTGCAGCCACCTCCAGGACAAGCAACATGTAAAGATGCTGGTAAGCCACCAACCACGTGGCAAAGTATAGATTTATAGAAATGGGTTAATTTAAGATAGAGGAAGTAGATAACAAGAACCCTGCCATGGCCATACAGGTTATAAGTAATATAAGCATCTGAGTGATTATTTTATAAGTGGACTGTGGGACTGTGGGGCTTGGTGGAACCTGGAGAGAAGCTCTCCAGCAGCAAATGGCGCCCAACGGCTCGAGTTTCCACCTTAAACATGAGAATATTTAATAACCAATTCTAAACAGAGCCAAAACCAGGTTCCTGCTTCATGTCTCATACCGGCAGCTAGACGCCGCAAAACCAGGGTTTGAATACTGGTAGGTTCCTGGCGTGTGTGTTTGACCGGCAATATGGTGGGAATGAGGCGTCTGCCAGTGGCACATTATGCTGTGTGGTAGATTTAGTCTTTCCTAGTATTAAAAAAAAAAAAAAGAGGTTTCTGGGCTACACGCTGCATTGATAAAAGCATAGACCCATTATGTCTGAGACTTGATGGCTCACAGAACTGGTGGAAAATGTATCGCCACCTTGTTGGGAAGCTGAAGTGGGCAGAGCCAGCAGCCACAGCGCCGTTTCAGTCTTAGAATGCTGCAGTTTAAAGCTATAGGCTCACAAAAAGACTGATTCAGATGAAATAGTTTACAATGTGTGTAAAATATACATAGGCTTGAAAGAGACAAAAAAAGATAAATTAATATAAAAAAGCCACGTAAAGATGAATATTACACAGAAAATCTGGATTGTGTTGTCTTTGGGATTTTTAACTGCAAAAAAAACTTGATCAAAAAAGATGTTAAATTAAACCAATATGTATATTTTAAAGGTACCTTGACTTCAAAATTTGGATGTAAGGATATGTTGCTTTGGAAAAGAGGTTCTGCTTTTGTCTCCACAGAAAGTCAGAGGCTATGGATTTGTTCCAGATTAAGATACATCAGGTTTCACCAGCCAAGACCCCCTGAAAGGTCTCTGATGACACCATGGCCCAGATAATCTAACATCCAGAACGGTTTCAAGGCAACTGGCTCACACAATACAGCCTCACGGACTACCCCATAAGCCTAAAATTTTCTTTGCATCCCCATAAGATACAGCGCCCCCCTCCAGCAAGAAGTAGTAAGAGATGCTACGCCCAAATTTCCAAATATACCAAGCTGGCTTTAGAGGTGGAATTGGCTCACTCCCCCTCTTAAACCCAGATATATTGCTTTAAAAAAAATGGTTAAGAGATTCTTGTGTCCCAAATCAAAAGAGCCCTCTGGTGTGGGACAGAGAAAAAACAATATTTTTATTTAAAACAGGTTGATTATAAATGAGATCTCTTTCTAAAAAAGAAAAGGGAATATGCTATAGATATATAGGAAGATATAGAGATGATAAGATAAAAGGGTAGATTAATGAACCTACTTTTAAAGAACAACTTGTTTAAGATGTTTTACATTGGTATAGATTTTACATTGGTATAAATTTTAGTTTATTGATACAAACTTAAAGTTAATTTTGTTATACTGTATATATATTTCTATTCTTGTTTAAGGTATTATGTTCATGTAACTCATTTAAAATTGTAATGGATAATCAAGAAATAGATGAATAATTAGTCATCTATGATAATCATATGTATAGCCATATTAGTTAAGTCTTCTAGGTATACATAGATATATTTCAGATAGGTAGTCTTCAAACACTTCAAAGACCTACAGAATATGGCATTTAAAATGTTTTAAAAATTTAGACGTTCTGGACAGTGAGACACGTCTGCTCCTGACAGCACTGGATTTACTTCGGAGAGGAGGATGGGCATCGAAGACACTCCATATGGAGTTTATCTTCACCTTGGCAAAGATAGCCATTCAGGCAAGAAACTGTTCTTGCCTGGACTGCTTGATTGACTGGACATGCAAGACCCATGGAAGGATGACCACTGAACTTTGCTTGACAAGATGGTCCTTCAGGTTCCTGTTTCACAGAGAAAACTGCCAGACATTCTACAGGACACTAAAAACAAATGACAGAGAGACTCTAGGCCTGCGGGCTGAAGACTGATGCCCCAACTTTACAAGAGAACTTTGGATGACTGTCCAGGCTGTTAGCTGCCTCTGTCTACCCTGCAAGACTCCCAAAAGTTGCTTTCATCCTTCTCCCATTCTTAGGTAGTATTATATCCTTCTGAGGTCTTTAATGTGGTTAAAGACTAGATACTTACAATTTTCCTTAGTTATGATAAAAGATAAGTTAGATATAAAACCTTAAACTCACAACTATAAGATAGATATCTTCTTTAATATTGAAACTGTAATTGTTACTCTATAATTATTTTGTTATATATAATTGTACTATATTGAAGTTAAAACCTTCCTTTTTTAAAAAGAAAAAAAAGGGGGAAGTGCTGTGGATATCACTCTATATAAATAAAGCACTGATTGGCCAGTGACCAGGCAGGAAGTATAGGCGTGACAAGGAGGGAGGATAATTGAGGAAGGAGGAAGGAAGGGAGACACTGAAGCCACCTCCAGGACAAGCAACATGTAAAGATGCTGGTAAGCCACCAACCACGTGGCAAGGTATAGATTTATAGAAATGGGTTAATTTAAGATAGAGGAAGTAGATAACAAGAAGCCTGCCACGGCCATACAGTTTATAAGTAATATAAGTGTCTGAGTGATTATTGTATACTTGGATTGTGGGACTGCGGGGCTTGGTGAACCTGGAGAGAAGCTTTCCAGCAACACCAGAGACCTATTTCCTGTATACTCATGCCTTTTATACCTTTCTGTGCCCTGCCATCTTACCTCCTCTCTCCATCCAGCTACATCACTTCCTGTTGTTTTGTACAGATCTTCAGACCTCCATGATTAACTAGTGCTGGGATTAAAGACATGTGCCACCACGTATGGCTCTGTTCCCAGTGTGGCCTTTAACTCACAGGGATCGGGATGAACCTGTGCCTCCTGAATGCTAGGATTAAAGACATGTGCTACCACTGCCTGACCTCTGTGTTTAATATAGTGGCTGGCTTTGTCCTCTGATCCCCAGGCCAGCTTTATTTGTTAGAGTACAAATAAAGTATCTCCACATGTCCCTTTTTTTGGTCTAAAATAAAAAGTTATAACTAATATCAGAAAAACTATATATAATAAGTACAATAGCTATCTACAATATATACAGGCAATAAATACATCAACAATGTCTAGTCCATTTGCATTTGACAAGATCAGTGAAAATATTCCATTATCTATTCTATTTTATAGGCTTTTAGGTCTGATACAGCTTGAATAGTCCTAGTCCTGAATCCTAAGTGTGTCTTCAACAGTACCAGCCCATTCTCAACCCCTGAGATACAGCTGGAGACTTCATGGTTAATCTATATCATTCTGGGGAGCACTTGGACTACTTTCACTAAATGTTCTAAAAGGAGCTATTTTAAAGCTGGTACTGGGGTTTAGGTTAGTTTATGGTTCTTGTAGGGACATTGTCAGATCAAGTGGCTTAACTTCTTTTAAGATTGTGTGTATGCGTGTGTGTGTGTGCCCATGTGTTATTTTTGCTCAATCCTCCTTCTTCATGTGTGTTGACCTCCCTCCCTTCTCCCCATTGGAGCCTCCTCCACATTGTTTTGTTTAACTTTTCCTATCACCTGTGTCCTGCTATTCTCCTCTTAAGCCCAACTGTGTGACCCATCTTTTTGTAGTATTTCATCAGCTTATGAACCCTTAATTTTTTATATATTAAATTTATATTTTATATCCAATATCTTTTTCATCCTCATAATGTCTTTCTTTACACATATTTATATTCATTTTTCAATCTAAAATTATTTAATTACTGGCGGGTGGTTGGATGGGTACAGGGGTGTATGTGAGTACACACATACCACAGCCTGCATGTGGAGGTCAAAGAATAACTTGTGATAGTTGGTTCTCATCTTCTACCTTGTGCTTTCTAGAGACCAAACTCAGGTCGTCTAGCTTGGAAGCAAGTGTCCTTATTCACACAGCAGCCCTAAGTTCACTTTTATAGCTCTAACTAAAGGGGTGATTGCTTAATGTACACAGAGCAATTTTAGAGTAATAACACATGACAGGACCAGATTACACGTACAGCTGCTCAGAGGCAGTTTCCTACCTCCACTGTTTAAGATTTTCCATGGGTGGACATGATTGTTACTTGTTCACTCTTTCATACTGTGTACTTCCAAGAGTTCTTTAGTTTTAATTAGAGCTAATACAATATTGCATTAGATGCTATACATCAAATATTCTTGCAACATGAAAAATTGTTATTAGATTATTTATTGATTGATAATCATGTGGAGACTTATTCTTACTTATAAATTGTTGGCCTTAGCTTGGCTTATTTCTAGCCAGCTTTTCTTAACTAAAATTATCCCATCTACCTTTTGCCTCTGGGCTTTTATCTTCCTCTATTCTCTATACCTTTCTTAACTTCTTACTCTGTGGCTTGCTATATAGCTGGGTGGCTGGCTTTTGATCTCCTCCTCTCCTTTTCCTTTCACTCCAATTTCTCTTCCCAGATTTCTCCTCCTTGTAGTAGGTGTCTGTTTGAGCCATGCCTTAAAGCATCACCTCTAGTGAGGCAGATGTAGCTGTTACATCTGCTTGTGATCTTGACATATTGGCCTCTGGGGTGTGGCTACCAGGGACCTTAAAAACTGGGATGCATGTATGCTGTTTCTTTTGTGACTACCTCGTGGTTCTGGATGCTGAGATCTTGGACCAAGCCATTCAGTATGGGACATAGCTTAGCTTTCCCAAATCCTATAATAAATCTCCCATAGTTATGAGTTTACCCCCAAATAAATTCCTTTCATCATTAAATAGACTCCTTGGGTTAATCCCAATACCTCTTATTTATTCTCTCTGCCTGCCAGCCCTACCTATCCTTTCTCCTGCCTAGCTATTGACCATTCAGCTCTTTATCAGACCAATCAGGTATTTTAGTCAGGCAAAGTAACACAGCTTCCCAGAGGTAAGCAAATGCAACATTGTATAAATGCAATTCCATTGTATAAATGAATAAAACACATCTTAAAATAATATTCCACAACATTGCTCCAGACAAGCTTGTTGAGATGAGAAAGATCTGCAGAGTTGGCATCATGAAGAAATTGTGATATGTTGACATTCAAACAAGTGGCCCTGGATATCTTAAGCCATCTTTATGTATATAGTTTCAATGGGTTGCATAAATAATTGTATAACCAGCTTTTACTTCCTAAGTTTTAAAAATGGTTACAACAATTACCAGCTTGTTCCTTTCCTCTTTCACCTGTAGACTCCCAACTCTCCAATCAGTAGCCATTACTTTTTTGATCTATATCTCTACTATTAGAAGCATAAGCAGTTTTGCAAGCTACAAAGGAACTTTTCTAACTAGGCACACCTACAGGTAGAACAGTGTGCCCAGTTTGCAGCACATTTGGCTACAGCATCATGCAGGGTGAGAGATAGTTTTGTCACTAGTGGTTAATATTTACATCTGGTAGGGTCTGCATTCTCATGATCAACTCACCAGCCAAATCTGGATCAATCCATTCTTCATTTTGTACTACTCTATCTCCGCTGGGGGCATACCAGGTTTTTCTATTTATCATATGGGTAACATAACTTGGAAAACTTACTCTTTATACTTTGCGCTACTTGTTCCTTATCTTTTTGTCCATCTCCCTTAACTTCTTGGGGGTATTGGCACCATTATTAGAAATGAGGGAACTGTGGTTTTCTCTGATTCTGCTTCATTCCCTGTTCCTTGAATGTTCCCATTAACTCCTAATACCATCTATTTAATAACATTTCTTTAAAACTCATGTGGTTAAAACCATTCTTTCCAGAACAGTTATGCAAATGCATAATATTAAACTTCATGACCAACTGTGACTTGTTCAGGCAGGCAAGGCAGTACGGCTAGCATGTGAAAGCAAGAAGAGAAGGAACACACATGCTCCAGGGGTCGTGCCCAGAACTACGCAGTGAACTGTCCACAGGTCCTTGCCAAGTGGGTCAGCGTGTCCAGGGCCTTGCCACAGGGAGAGCCACTCATGCTGTTCTCAGGCCTTGTTCCCCAAAGAAGTCACATGATTCCTGCCAATTTTCCATACTCTTAATCATCTTTTTATATCTAACTCAGATGTAACAAATTTACAAGGCATCTTTTTTATACCAGTGAACAAGACGGAATCAATCATTTCTATTTACATACCTCTATCAAACAGTGTATATTAAAAAACAGAACCTATATTTTATAAACATTTTTATAAGTATCTTCTTACCTCAACACTGTAATCAAAAAGAGTTCTAATATTTTAAGTTGCATTCAAATTACCTAGTAGCAGTTTTATTTCCAAAAACAGATCCAACAACTTCTTTGGATAGTAGTTTTAAAGAATGTATATGGAAATAATTTATATTTCTCTTTTATTAAAAGTTACCAATTAGACTTTTTAATAAATATTTTATTCTGTAGTGCACTAAGTAATACTTCTTAACTTTAAAGTAGTTTTATAATTTGACATGAAACTTGTTATCAGTTCTATAGGTGTAATATAACATTCTATCAACAAATAATTTCTCAAGTACTTACTATAAGTCTTATTGTGTGCTGTATGATAGAATTACAGAAAGAATCTTTATAATGTAAGTCAAATGAAATGAATTAAAAGCACACATTTCCTACATCTACTGTTCTGACCCTGAGATAAAATCTAGGGCAAGTCCTACAATTTACGCAGTCATGCTTAGATGACAGAAATCCATGCTGTCACTTCTGATCACTGGCATAGTCTCTTCAAGAGTGAAGTCTACAGACTTTTTTTTGAATGTAACAGTTTCCTAGAATTCTACTTTGTGAGCACCAGGAAAAGAAGGTTTACTACTTTGTTATTTCTTCAGAGAACATTTTTTCTTACTAACCAATTGTTAAGTGGAGTTTGCCTAAATAATAAAGAAGTGTTAAAATCCAGGAAAATTCTTATTAAATTAGTACAGATTAGAACTAACATTGATTGCCTTCAGCTACAGAAGATGATGAACAAAACATTTTCCCTTTCAGTGTGCCTATGGGATCATTTGAAGTTTCCCACAATGGTAGTCATTTAGCTAATGAATTCTGTAGTAGGTAGAACGCTCTATGTACTGTACAACAAAACTATGACTCATTTCTCCAAGTCCTGCTAATCATGGCACATGCTAACACCCAGAGCTTCTCTTGACAATCCACAATGCAAAAAGTTTTTAAAGTCAAAAATCACTTAAGTCAGTTGCAGGTACTCATTTTTTTCTCTTATGGCCCTGTATGCCATTGGGAAACACACCTTGGAATCACAATCAGCACAAATATTTTTACTCAAATAAACACAGTTGTCTATCTGTGACCATATGTAATTTCAATCAAATTTGTCTTTCACATTTCTGTACATTTAACAGAGTTCTTGAATACAAATGTGATGCATATGAAGCGTGGAATATTTCTCAGCAATAAAGGGAAATAATGAAATTTGCAGGTCAGTTGATGCAACTAGAAAAGAGTTTTACCAAGCATAAATCACCCAGGTGGAAAAGACAAACATCATATGTGCTCTCTAATATGGGGGTTCTGTCTGAACTATTCATTGTCTAAGATTAACTTGGAGTCCATGAAAAATCCAGTAAACTATATATGGGCTATGGGAAGTGTGTTAAGAAAATGAAGGTAATAGAATATAGGTAAAATGAAAGTAGAGATGGGGATACTGAGTATAGAATGTTTTATCAGGTAATAAGGATGGGGAAGAGCGGGAGTGGAGAAATGTTTGACTAAAATGGAGTGTGTTAAAAGCCTACAAGCTAACTTAGCAACTTAAGACAAATATAGTAATAAGAAGGTTTGAAAAAATGGAGGACAATCCTGAGAGCTAAAGGTTTAAGCTGAGATAGAGCAAGAGTTTGAGCACTGGTTCTTTGCATAGGTGAACAATATGGCTTCCAGAAGACATAAATTATTAAATGAAAATCTCAATGCCAAGAAACAGGATACCTCTGTAACAGTTACTAGTCGGGGAATCCCCAGAAACAATCAAGACAATGCAGGATATGTAATTAGATGGTAAGACTCTATTCCTAAGGACACCACACATTTTGGTTATAGGACATAGATAAATCAATCTTAAATAACCAAGAACATTCCTCCTTGATGGTGTTTTTCATAATGTGGGAAGGTGCTATTCAGGCTACTGAGTGAATAAAAACATCAATGGTCTTAGAAAGTTCTGGGCCCTGCATACTAAAACACTGATCTGCCAGGTAAGATTTTTCAATTGGTGCAATAATGCAAAAGACCATCTGGGAGAAATCAACCACTTTTGACTGGATTAAGAATGTGCCATAAGTGGAAATTTAAGTCTGGTATTGTGAATATGGTCAAAACCATTGCTAGGGAGGTCATTAGCCCTACAGGGGAATCTATTGTTTTTTAACATTTGTGTTTTCAAACTGACTTCTAAATATTTGTGTTTATATCCATACCTGTTTGCTGCTCCCATCTTTAGTCAGAGAAATTTATATTGCAGTGGGCAGTGGACACTGTTATGAATTCTTCTATGTTGATACAAATGTAAGCTATTTTTATATTCCTGTTTAAGATAATTTTATATTGATACAAATACAAAACTATATTTGTTATAATGTACATATATTTCCAAGCTTATTTAAAATATTTGTATATTGATACAAATATAAATTTGTATCTGTCATACTGTATGTATGTTCTACTTCTTTTTAGGGTATTCTGTATATTGATATATATTTAAGATTATTATCATATTACATATTATACTATACATTCCTACCTCTGTTATAAATATCCTGTGTATTGTCACAATTTTGAAGACATCACCCTTTACCATACATTTACTTATAGACTGTTTACCTTGTTAATGGAAAGCCTTAGTCCTTAGATTATTTAGGTAGATAAGACTTATAGATTTATAGTCACCTATGCTTGTCATCTCTATAGTTATGTGAGTTATCCAGATTCACAGATAACATAGGTTGGATGGACAGGTAGTCTTCAAACACTTCATGAACCTAGAAAATATGACATTTAAATAACTTAAAATTCTGTTGATGTGAAACACAATTGCTCCTGACAGCACCAATTTGATCCCGAGAAAACGTTGAGCTTCTAAGACATTTCCATTTAAAAGTTTGTCTTCTTGACACAAAATGGCCCTTTGGGCAAAAAACTGCCCTTGCCTCAACTGCTGTCCTTCTGGACAAGCTGGACACAAGAAATAGTGACTTCTAAACTCTGCCAAGACAGGATAAGATGGTCTTTCAAAATTCCTGCTTCTAAAAATGGTCTGTCAGATACTCTAGGCCTGTAGCCAATTTGAATAAACCAAAAATACTAATAAAATATTAGGTGACTGTCCAGGCTGCCAGCTGTCTCTGTCTACTCTTGCAAGATTCCCAAAAGTTGCTTACATCCATCTTCTATTTCTCAGATACCATTATATTCCTTCTCAGGTCTTTGATGGGATTAAAGACTAACAGTTATAGTTACAACTTAATATATATAATATCTTAGATAAAACATATTAAATATTAGATTCAGGTTCTTTAGGATAGGACACCTTTTGGAATGATCTTTGTAACATGCCATTTACCTATGCTCTAGACTTCTCTGGATTTTAGTATGTGTTCTTGCTTGATATTGTTCACATTAGTTATAGTTCCATCTTATCTAGGTCATTATCCCTCATTACTCCTGGACAATATTTGATAACCATTCCTTTATATATAGTCTTGTATTAGGTTAGAACCTTCTTATTTAGACAAAAGGGGGAGATGTAGTGGATAGCCATTCCAGCTTTGATGAGGAAGTTCCAACCCCCATTGAGGCTTCAGTAACTGTCATGCCTACAAGGCGGGGCCGAGAGAGGACCCTGAAAACCCAAGATCCAGATGCTCCGGCTCTCTTGGTTCCTGGACCCTGAACACTGGAGGTAGACCGAGCAGAGTTCTCCAGAGAACACTGCTGGACTGCACTACACCTTTCCCAGACCCTGTTAGCTATCCCTTCACTTGTAAGTTACCCTACAAAATAAACCTCCCTTTTAACTACATGGAGTTGCCTTAATAATTTCACCAATACAGTGGTTAATTCAGAGATGCTTTATTGTTCAAAGTACTGAGACCAAACAACAATGAGTGCTCAGCTGTAGATGAAACATCTATATCAACCCCCACATCAAGGTTCAGGGACCACCATGGAAGAGTAAGAGAAAGAATGTAAGAGTCAGAAGATGGGAAGCAGTACTACAAAATGCTACTCTCTAGACATGATACGACTGTTGCAAACATGAACTCACGTCAGCTATTGTTTCCTACATAAAATGAAGTCCTTTACAATTTCCAGCATTGGTGGGAGAGGGGATACAAGAGTGCTGAGGTACTGGCACTTGATGCCTGTGGGGAGAAAGTCACTTTTCTTTGGCCAAGTGGTCATTAGTCATATGTTTATGCCCCATTGAATGACTCCACACCTATGTGCCTATGGGTAGTACTAACTGGACTCAATGGGTTCAAAGTAAATCAAATGTAAATAAATTCCAAAACAGAGGACAGAAAGTTGAAAGGTATATATTTCATGATGATTATGGCGGCATTTGGAAGAGTAGAGTAGAGGATGAATATGATAAAGATACTACATATATGCATGAATGAAAATTTCAAAAATACATAAAAAGTATTTAAAATGTAAAATCTTTAAACATTTTATAGAAACTATGAATATTGAAAGCAAACCTTCTTGGTTTCCTGAAGTAATGATACAGAGAGAGAGAGGGAGAGAGAGAGAGAGAGAGAGAGAGAGAGAGAGAGAGAGAGAGAGAGAATTACTTAGAAAGTTATCTTCTTTATGTGAAAAATTTGGAGAGTAATCTTGTTATTATTATTATTATTATTATTATTATTATTATTATTATTATTCTCTCATACATAGCTTCTGGACTGCAGTTTCCCCTTACTTCATTCCTCCCAGTACCTTTCCCCATCTCCCCTTTCTCCTAGATCCACTCCTCTGTTTTTCTTTAAAAAAATGAAAAGATCAGGCCTCCCAGGAATATCCCCGAAATGTGGCCAAAAAATTTACAGTAAGACTAGGCACAAATTCTGACATCAAGGCTGGACAAGGCATGTCCCTTCAGTTTCTGTGATTCCCTATGAGCCCTGCTTAGTTGATTCTGTGGACCACATTCTCCTGGTGGCCTCAACCCCTCCCGCTCCTAAAATCCTTCCTCCCCTTGTTCTTCAGGGTGCCCCTGGTTCCCCCTACTGTTTGGCTCTGGGTCTCTGCATCTATTTCCATCAGTTACTGGATGATGTCCCTCAGGTGATGCTTGGGCTAGCATTGATCTATATGAGTACAGAAGAATATCACTAGGCATCATTTTATTAACTTTTTTTGACAGTCTTATTTGGTTCTATCTTGACTCTCCAGACTGTCCAATGTCTGGTTCCTGGACACCCAGGCAGTATCAGGCCTGGGTTCCCTCTCATGCTGTGGGCCTCAATTTGGACCAATCATTGGTCAGCTATTCCCACAAGTTCTGCACCACAGTTACCCCAGCACATCTTGCAGGCAGGACAGATTGTAATGTCAGGTTTGGTGGCTGGGTTGATGTCCCAGTCCTACTGCTAGGAGCTTTTTCTGGTTATAGAAGTTGGCCAGTTTGGGCTTCATATCCCCCATTACTAGGAGACTTTGCTAGAGTCACTTTCCAAAATTCAAGGCAGTTTCCATTGCACTGGGTTTCTACATGGCTCCCCAAATCTCCCCCAATTCCAGTAATTTCCCCCAGTACTTTCTGCCTCTGTCCCTCTCAGCCCCACCTGATTCCTTCTGTTTCCATCCTCACTTGCCTGCAGCCCACCACAAAATCTATCCTATTTCCCCTACCCAGGGAGAGCCATGTGTCCCTCATTAAGGCCTCCTTGTTATTTAGCCTTTCTGGGTCTATGGATTATAGCATGATTATCCTTTACTTAACAGCAAATATCCACTTATAAAATAATCACTCAGAGGCTTAATATTATTTGTAAACTGTATGGCCTATGGCAGGCTTCTTGCTAGCTAGCTCATATCTGTGGTGGTATTCTAATTGTACTGAAATGTGATTTTGATTGTATGTTAATAAATAAAGTTGCCCGGGGGTCAGAGCTATTAGAGCCATAGACAGAGTGTGGCAGTGGTGGCACACGCCTTTAATCCCATAGATCTCTATGTGTTCAGGGATACAGCCAGCATTGGAGACATATGCCTTTAAGACCTAGGGGGCTGTACATTCAGACAGTGACGAGGTAGTCACGTGTTTGGGTTTACAACCAATGAGAAGGCAGAATGACTGGAAAATCGACTTACAGACAGGAAGTAGCTCTCTTTCAGGAAGCTGGGACACCGCAGGCAGAAGGGTGAGATTTTAGCTCTGAGCTCTGACCTCTCGGCTTTCTCTTTTACATTGTTTCTGTGTTTCTTATTTAATAAGACGGTTGGTTACATCTATACATATCTTAACCCATTTCTATTAATCTATAAGTTGCCACATGGCCATGACATTACCCGTCTGCTGGTATTCATTGGTGGCTACTGGCGTCTCTCTCTCCTCTCCTTTCTTCTCTCCATATATCTGCTTGGATTTCCCATCTGCCTCTAAGCTGCCTTGCCATAGGCCAATGTGGCTTTATTTATTAAACAATCAGAGAAACACGTATTCACAGCATACAGAGAGACATCCCACAGCAATCACTTGTCTGTTTTTGTGCCAATATTATGTGGTGATGATTTCTGTAGTTCTGCAGTAGAGCTTGAAATCCAGGGTGGTGATACCTCCAGATGTTCTTTTAATGCACAGGATTGTTTTAGCAATCCTGGGATTTTTGTTTCTTCATATGAAGTTAACCATTGTTCTTTCAAGTTCTGTAATGAATTTTGATGGGAATTGCTTTGAATTTGCAGAATGCTTTTGGTAAGTTGGCCGTTTTTCCTATGTTAATCCTGCCAATCCATGAACACAGAAGATATTTTCATCTTCTGGTATCTTCCTCATTTTCTTTCTTCACAAAATTGATGTTTTGTCATACAAGTCTTTCACTTTCTTAGTTAGAGTTACCCCAAGATATTTTATATTATTTGTGGCTATTGTGAAGGGTGTTTATTTCCCAGATTTCTTTCTAGGCCAGTTTATCATTTGTGTATAAGATGACTACTGATTTTTTTTGGATAATCTTGTAGACAGCCACTTCACTAGAGGTGTTTATCAGCTGTAGGAGTTTCAATGATAGAATTTTGGGGTTGCTTGTATATACTATTATATCATATGCAAATAATGATACTTGGACTTCTTCCTTTCCAATTTGTATCCCCTTGATCATCTGAAGTTGTCTTATTGATCCAGCTAGAACTTCAATTACTATATTGAATAGATATGGAAAGAGTGGACAGCCTTGTCTTGTTCCTGATTTCAGTGGAATTGCTTTGAGTTTCTCTCCACTTAATATGATGTCAGATACAGGCTTGCTATAATTTGCTTTTATTATGTATCATGAAGGTGTGTTGGATTTTGTCAAAGGTTTTCCAGCATCTAATGAAATGATGATGTAGTTTTTTCTTCTTCCAGTTTATTTATATGGTGGAATCTATTGACTGATTTTAGTATGTTGAACCATCCCTGCATCTCTGTAGGGATGAAACCTACTTGATTATGGCAAGCGATCTTTTTGATGTGTTCTTGGATTCTGTTTGCAACTATTTTTGAATTGAGTATTTCATGAGGGTAAATGATTTGTAATTCTCTTTGTTGAATATTTGTTTGGTTTGTATATCAAGCAGATGGTGGCCTCATAAAATGAATTTGGCATGCTCCTTCTATTTTTACCTTCTGGAAAAATTTGAGGAATATTGGTATTAGCTCTTCTTTGAAAGCATGTTAGAATTCTGCACTAAAACCATCTGGTCCTGGGTTTTTTTTAGTTGGGTGAATTTTGTTGACTACTTCTATTTCCTTGGGGCTTATAGGTCTATTTAAATGGTTTGTCTTCTTGATTTTTACTTTGGTAAATGGTATCTATTGAGAAAATCATCCATTTATTTTAAATTTTTCAATTTTTGTGGAGTACAGTTTTTTTTTTTTTTTTTTAAAGTATAACCTAACAATTCCTTGGATTTCCTTGGTGTCTGTAGTGCCCTTTTTCATTTCTGATTTTGGTAATTTGGATAATCTCTTTTTATCTTTTAGTTAGTTTGGATAATGGTTTGTCTATCTTGCTGATTTTCTCAATGAACCAACTCTTTGTTTCATTGATTCTTTGTATTGTTCTCTTTGTTTCTATTTAATTGATTTCAGCCCCAAGTTTGATTATTTCCTGCAGTCTTGGGTGCATTTGCTTTTCTGTTGTTGTTGTTCTAGGGTTTTCAGATGTGCTATTAAGTTACTAGTATGAGATCTCTGTAATTTCTTTATGAAGGCACTTAGTGCTATGAACTTTCTTCTTAGCAAGGTTTTCATTGTGTTCCATAAGTTTGCATATGTTTTGCATTCATTTTCATTGAATTCTAGGAAGTCTTTAATTTCTTTCTTTATTTCTGCTCTCACCTAGCAGTCATTCTGTAGAGATTTATTCAGTTTCCATGACATTGTAGGATATATGTTTTAATTGATATCCAGTTTTATCCCTGATGGTCTGATAGGATGAGTCAGGTTATGTCAATTTTATTTTATCTATTGAGACTTGTGTTGTGACTGAGTATGTGATTAATTTTGGAGACTGTTCCATGAGGTGCTGAGAAGAAAATGTACTTTTCTGTTTGGATAAAATATTCTGTAGATATCTGTTAGTTCCATTTAGTTCATAATCTCTGTCAGCTCCAGCATTTTTCTCTTTAGTTTTTGTCTGGGTGACCTGTCTATTGATGAGAGTGGGACACTGAGGTCTCCCACTCTCAGTGTTTGAGGCCAATGAGTGATTTCAGCTTCAGTAGTGCTTTCTTTACATAAGGAGGTGCCTTTGCATTTGGGGCATAGATGTTAAGAACTGAAAAATCATCTTGGTGGATCTATCCTTTGATGAATATGAAGTGTCCTTCCCAGTTTCTTTTGATTAATTTTGGTTTGAAGTCTATTTTGTTAGATATTAGAATGGCTACACCAGATTGTTTCTTAGTTTCATTTGCTTAGAAATCATTTTTTCAACACTTTACTGTGATGCAATATCTGTCTTTGATGTTAAGGTGTGCCTTTTGTATGAAGCAGAGAAACACCCATCTATTAGTCTGTATCTTTTTATTGGGGGAAGCCAGTTCATTGATAGTAGCAGATATCAATGACCAATTATTGATATTTCCTGTTATTTTGTTGTTGTTGGTAGTGTGTGTGTGTGTGTGTGTGTGTGTGTGTGTGTGTGTGTGTGTTCTCCTCCCCCCACCCGCTGGTGTAAGATTATTTATTTCATGTGTTTTCATAGATGTAGTTAACATTCTTAGGTTGGTGTTTTCCTTCTATTACATTTTATAGAGATGGATTTTTTGATAAATACTGATTAAATTTGACATTATCATGGAATATTGTGTTTTCTCCATCTATGGTGAGTGAAAGATTTGCTGGGTATAGTAGTCTGAGCTGGCATTTTGTGGTCTTTTAGAGCCTGCAGGGCATCTCTCTAGGCCCTTCTGAGTTTCACAGTCTCTGTGGAGAAGCTGGGTGTAATTTATATAAGTCTGCTTTCATATATTATTTGGCCTTCTTCTCTTGAAAGTTTTAATATTTTCTTTGTTTTGTGTGTTTGGCATTTTGACTATTATGTAGCAAGAGAACTTTCTTTTCTGGTCCAATTGATATGGTGTTCTGTGAACTTCTTGTACCTTTTTTTTAACACTAACTTTTTTTTTATTAAGACATTTTTAATTCATTTTACATACCTATCACAGATCCCCCTCTTTCTTCCTCCCATCCTTCAAGCCTCACCCCCAACCCCTCCCCATTCCGTTCCCTCCTACAAGAAGGTAAGGCCTCCCAAGGAGAGTCAACAGAGCCTGGTACATTCAGTAGAGGCAGGTCCAAGCCCCTCACCCTCCTTGCTTCAAGGCTGTTCAAGGTGTCCCACCATAGGTAATAGCTCCAAAAAGCCTGTTCATGGACTAGGGATGGATCCTGATTCTACTGCCAGTGGGTTCTCTTAAGCAGATCAAGATATGCAACTGTCTTGCTTTTATAGAGGGCCTAGTCCATTCCCAGCGAGGCTCCACAGGTGTTGGTATTAACAATGGTTGAGCTAGAACAGGGATAGAGTGGGAGAACAAGAAAAGAGATATCATGATAGAGGGAGACATCATGGGGATAGGGTGAAACTGGGTGCTAGGGAAGTTCCCAGGAATTCACAAGGATGACCCCAGTTTAGACTAATAGCAATAGTGGAGAGGGTACCTGAACTGGCTTACCCAAGTGGTCAGATCAGTGAATATCCTGACTGTCACCATAGAGCCTTTCTCCAGTAACTGATAGAAACAGATGCAGAAATCCATAGCCAAACACCAGGCTGAGCTCTAGGAGTCCAGTCAAACAGAGAGAAGAGAAATTCCATGAGCAAGGGGCATCAAGATCATAATGGGGAAACCTAAAGAGAACCAAACCAAACTAGTGGGAACTTGCTATGGGGTGGTCTGTATGTCAAATCCTCTGATTGGTCAATAAATAAAACACTGATTGGCCAGTGTCCAGGAAGGAAGTATAGGTGGGACTAACAGAGAGGAGAAAGGAGGGAACAGGAAGACAGAGGGAGTCACTGCCAGCCACCACCATGACAAGCAGCATGTGAAGACGCCGGCAAGCCACGAGCCACGTGGCAAGGTATAGACTTATGGAAATGGATTAATTTAAGCTGTAAGAACAATTTGCAAGAAGCCTGCCACGGCCATACAGTTTGTAAGCAATATAAGTCTCTGTGTTTACTTGGTTGGGTCTGAGTGGCTGTGAGACTGGTGGGTGACAAAGATTTGTCCTGACTGTGGGCAAGGCAGGAAAACTCAAGTTACAGGAACTCATGAAACTTCTTGTACCTTTGTAGACATGTCTTTCCAAAGAAAAAAATTCTTCTGTGATTTTGTTAAAAATATTTTCAGGGCCTTTGAGCATGGATGATTCTTCTTCTTCTTCTTCTTCTTCTTCTTCTTCTTCTTCTTCTTCTTCTTCTTCTTCTTCTTCTGTTTCTATTACTCTTATGTCTGTTTTTTTTTTTCATAGTATCCCAGATTTCCTGGATGTTTCATTAAAGGAACTTTTTAGATTTAACATTTTCTTTGTATCTATTTCTTCTGTGATAACCTCAATAACTCAGATTCTCTCTTCTATCTCTCATATAATATTTTTGATGCTTGTGTCTATAGATTTTGTTTGCTTACCTAGATTTTTTCCATATCCAGGATTCCCTCAGTTTGTTTTCTTTGTTGCTTCTATTTTCATATTCAGCTCTTGAACAGTTTTACTAATTTCCTTCAACTGTTTTTTTTCTTGGTTTTCATTAAGGGACTTACTCATTTCCTCTGAAAGGACCTCTATCATCATCATACAGTTGGTTTCATGATCATTTTCTTGTGTTTCAGCTGTGTTAGAATACTCAGGGTTTGCTTGAAGAGGTTAGCGGTGACATATTGTCCAGAATGTTTCTGGTTGTGTTCTTCTGCTTGAGCCTAGGTATCTGGATTTGGGATAATTATAGGTCTAGGTGCTGATTTCTGAGTTTGTCTGTGAAGGATGGGTGTTTTTCCCATTTGGTTTCTGTGTTTTGTTTTGTTTTGTTTTTGTTTTTCTGGTCTTCTTGCCAGAGTGGCCTGGGGATTTTGGTGCCCACATAGCCTCAAGTGGAGCAGGGGGGTCTTCTTCTGGAGTTGTGGGCCAGAATATGGTGAGGAGAGGGGCAGCTGTGGGGGGTAACCTGGATGGCTTCTGAGGGAGTGTTGGTGGTCTGTGAGTAGGGGGCTTACCTGGGATTCTGAGTGCTTGCATGGCCTCTGTTAAAGCAGGGGTCTTCCACTGGAGTTGTGTCTGGAGAGTAATCTTAATTATGGAAGTAACTGTTGGGTTGATATGGAATATTAATATAGAAATTTTATTTTATAATCTATCAAAGGACAAAGTGATAAATGATGGAACTGGAGGGAGGATTCCCACAGTAAAGTGCCTTCTCTGCAAGCAAGAGGATCTGAGTGCAGATCCTCATCACTCACATAAAAGCCTCTCGTGTGAATTATGAATGAATTATCACTGAGAAGACAACTCAGTCAACAGAATTTTCAGACTTAGTTTGAAATTGAGAAGCATATATATATATATATATATATATATATATATATATATATATATACACACACACACACATATACACTCACTCAGTACGGAGTTGACTGAGAGAGGTGGGTTACTGGGACTTTCATTTGCCAACTTAGCCTACTCAGCAAACTGTAGGTCCATTTGAGACTATCTCAAAGAAAAAAGTGGTTTATTCCTTTAGAATGACATTTGGCATTATCTTTGATACACATGTGCACGTGCACACACACATACACACACACACACACACACACACACGTGGGTGGGGAGAATTATATCTCTATCCCACACTCAGCATAGTCTTACTGTTAGAACTCCTGGTCACTCCCAAGCTGCATGACAGCACATGTGCAGTTGAGTAACCAAGCAAGGGTCCTTACATCTTACATCATCCGTGCACTGCGTGGTCAGACAATCTGTGTGTGCTTGGTGTAGCTCCATAACTTACATGTTCATGTGTAGGAAAATCCTTGAAAAGCCAGTCACAGACACCTCTTCTCTCTTTTGCTCTCTCCTCCTCCATCCTCTCTCCCCTCTCCTTACATGTCTTTCCAACAGGCCTGGCCATGCTCTCTTCTGTCCCCTGCTTCCTCCTAGTAAAGCTCTGATACTGGGTTTCATCATGCTTTGTGACCTTTACTCACAGAGTAAGAGTGCTGCATTTAAAACCAACACTTATGTCTTGGGAAGCTTTTTCTTGAATAACAACAATTTCAAATTCTTTAACCTAATTCTCAGATTTACAGAATAACAGTCCTGCCTACACTGCAGGTCATATCTATAACTGGTATCAGCCACACTGAATGTTTCTTTCTGATAGTATCTAGTTCCTGAGAGTGGGATTTCCAAGATTTTGGAAATGCCAGTTCTTTCATTCTGGAAAAAAATACTTTCTATTTTCTGTTGAAAGCTACATTGTGCCTTCTATTTCAAGTAGCTGTGCTGACTGTACATCTGAGAAAAAATAGATTATATAGAAAGGCTTTTTATCAATGCGCAGCTGACCTTGCAAACCATTGAGGGAAATCCTCAGAAATAGAAACTGAAAAAAAGAAAAAAGCTGAAAATATCCTGCTAAGTGTGTCCTGTCATTCTAGTGCCCTGAGGACATTTCCTGAGTTCAGTTACTCAAACTGTGCATTTTGATGTCTGCAGAAAAGAAAGATGAGGAAGACTTTGGCATATTAATGTGGGAAAGGGATACCTAAAGCTTATAGTTCAGCCTCAAAAAGAAGATTAAAAATTTTCAAACTGAGGAATGTAGATTTAAATGAAAACTCTTCACACAGTCATTGCTCAATATCAATAATGCATTTCAATATCAGTCATGAGTCAAGGTAGACGTTCAAAAGTAGATTAAGAATATAAAATGTTTACTAATTCTAAAGATATTTCAGGTTTCACATAGAGTATTTTTTGAGTTTATAATTCCTGAGTAGCTTAGTAGGTCAAAGATCAATTTACACCAAGTAAATATTTTATAGCATTTTAAAGTACCTAGAAGAGATAAATGGCCTCTGGAAATTGATGTATTTGTGCCCTTACAAAATTATTAAAAGTTATGAGGATAAATAGACACTTGGAAAATAAAGAAGAATTGTACAATTAAAAAGGGAAATTAAAGCAAACTTGAAAGTTAGTATGCATTTCAAACATTCTACAAATCAATGAAATATCCAAGAATATATCTGTATATCACCATAATAGAACATAAATATTTTCCAATGATTCTTTGTTCAAAGAAAGGTGATAACAATTTACAAATACAATGTCACTCATAAAATATACAACCAAAGACTATGCGATACACCTGGAAAAAATAGCTATTCGTATTCTATTACATTTTGATGAAGTAAGAAAAAGAAACAATGAAGAAGTCCAAAATTGCCCAATTTCTGTTACTTGATACAATAATAAGATAGACAAAATGTAAGAGATCCTAAAAGATGGAGTGAAAGTCAATTCTAAAAAATTATATTCTAAGTTTTACAAAAAGCCAGAGGGAAATTCCCCAAAGTTAGAGTTGAGGAGGGTTTTGTTTTTGCCTTCCCAGGAAAACATATATAACTATCTTGAGGAATTTAAAGACCTTTGGACCAATAAGCATTCAAAGAAGAAGGCAGAACTACCCAGAAAAAATTACCAAGAAAAGGAATAATATGGCCTAATGTGATCTCTCAAGTCTCAAAAAAGATGATGGGATCCCATAACAATGATTTCAGCTGGACTATATTAATGCCACTAAGCTGACAAATACCACATAAAGATCCACCTTTGTATTAGAAAATGCTCACGACAATTTCAAGGTGTCTGACTGAGATGATCCAGCCTTACAGACCACTCTGGCCAGGACTTGAGACAATCCCTGCACTTTCCCATCTCACAGAGACTAGACAATAAATGATGCAACTTGCCAATTATCCCATTTTTTCAGCGTTCCCCAAAGATGCCATCACCCCCAGACATCAGGGAATACTTTTAAAAACGTTATGCCCACATTCTCAAGACATAGGGTGGGTAGTTTTTGTCATTCAGTTGGTTATAGATATTTGTCATCATTTAGGGTAGTTGGTGACAAGTTGTTATTGGTAATGATTAGGAAAAAGCTGAACAAAGGAGATTAGATTCAGGAATCTCATTCTAAAAAGAAAAATAAGGAATATAGAAATAGGACAAAAGGGTAGATTATTAAAAAGCAATTATTAGTTCTAAATATTTTACCTTGGCTTGGGTTTTTATATATTGATACAAATTTGAGGTTATTTTGGTCTGTACATATGTTTCTACTCTTGTTTAAGGTATTGTATCTATACAGCTCACCTAACAATGTAATATAAATTTCTAATCCTTGAAAGTTATTACCAACTATTTAGGATAATAAAGAAATGCAGGTTAATAGTTATTCATCTATTGCAATCAAACTTGTAGTCACTTTAGAGATCTACAGAATATGGCATTAAGATGTTTTAATAACATAGGTTCTTTTTTTTTTTTTTTTTAACAATGAAACATGTCTGCTCCTGGCAGCACCAATCTACTTTAGAGAAGATGATGGGCATCGAAGAAATTCCATATGGAGTTTCCTTTCTCTGTGGCAAAAGTTAGCCACTGGGCAAGAAAATGACCTTGTCTTGACCACTGAAAGTATATTCTTCAAATTGGACAAGCAGGACACAAAACAAAGTGACTGCAGAACTTTGCCAAGACAAGGTGGGACAGTCCTTCAAAAATCCTGCTTCACAGATAAGTCTGTCAGATATTTTAAGCCTGTAGGCCAAAGAAGGATGCTCCATCATTGTAGAGGAACCTTGGGTGACTATTCAGGCAGCCAGCTATCTCTGTACTTATTTTCTATACTATTTCTATACTTATTTTTGGAAGTTTTTGCTCTATACTTCTTGTTTTCAAATAACATTATATCCTTCTCAGATCTCTGATGGAGTTGAAGACTAGACAAGTATAGTTACAGTTTTCCTTCTTAACAAATTCAGAAAAGACACTCACTAAAGAGGTGTAAAATGTATAAAATTGAGAGACATAAAATTATAGTTTTGGATTGGTCATGCAAGTTAAGACAGTAAGTGAATCAGGTAGAATACTTTGGACTTACCAAGACAGGATATACAATGAATTATTTTTCTCTGACTTTGTCAAATTATAATGGACGAGACATTGTTAATTTAATTATTGCCTTTGTATATTTATATACAGTTAATGTATTCATTGTATATAGTTTTTCTATGTTAGTGAAAACCTTCACTTTTTATTTTAGACAAAAAAAGGGGGAAATGTTGTATAATAATATGTTTGTGCTCTGACAAACAAAGCTTGCCTGAAGATCAGAGGGTAGAGCTAGCCACTAGCTAACCATAGAGTCTAGACAATGGTGGCACACACCTTTAATCCTAGCATTTGGGAGAAGGAAACAGGAAGATCAAGAGTTCAAGACCACCCTTGGCTACATGAGATTGAACCAGTCTAAAAGAGAAATAGAGCTATTTGATGATGGCTCACACTTTTAATCCCAGCCCCAGGGAGGTAGAGCCAGAAATATAAGGCAGATGGAGACAGGACCTTTATTCATTCAGTCTGAGTATTCTTATAGGTAAGAAGTCTCTCTAATGGCTGGATGCTCTGATCTTTCAGGTTTCACCTTCGATATCTGACTCTGAGTTGTTATTAGTAAGACTAATTAAGATTTCACTACAAGAAAGAATATATACAGTCTTAGATTAAAAAATATAATTTTAAAATAAAGTCTTTAAAAAAGAATAGAATAATAAAGAAATATAGTAAGCCATGTGAAGATGGGAAATACACACAAAGTCTGGATCCTATATCTTATCGTGTTGTCTTTAGATTTTTGACTGTTAATGAACAAATAATAACTGCTAAGCGACTGGCTGATAAGATCCAGCCTCACAAAACACTCCTGTCAGGACTTGACAATAATCCTAAATTTTCTCAGGTCCCCCAAAGATAAGAACACTCCAAACACAACAGGAAGGAATATGTATAATGATACCCACATCCTCCCAAAATAAATTATAAATATTTGTCATTGTTTAGGGTGTTTGGTTACAAATTGTTATTAGTCATAGTCAGGAAAATAGCTAAAAAAGGAGTTAAATTCAAAGATCTCATTTTAAAATAAAAAAAGGGGATATGATATAGAAATGGTGAGATAAATGGGTAGATTATTGAATCTACTTTAATGTAAAAATCAGCTGTTAATTTCAAAATATTTTGCATTGGTATGGATTTTATTTTATTGATACAAATTTAAAGTTATTTCTGCTATGCTGTATGTATGCTTCTCCTCTTGTTTGGAATATTGTGTTTATGCAGCTCATTTAAAAGGGTAATGTACAATAAAAACAAGTACAGGTTAGTAGTTAGTCACTTATTACAATCAAACTTAAAGTCATGTTAGGTATGTTTTCAAGGTCAAACAGAGATATATTTTATTTAGACAGGTGATGTTCAAACACTTCAAAGATCTACAGAATATGATATCTAAAATGTTTTAATAACCTAAGGCTTTTCATGACAATAAGACACATTTTCTGCTGATAGCACCCTACTTCAAAGAAAGATGATCAACATTGAAGAGACTTCATATGGAGTTTGTTTTCTTCATGGCAAAAGCTAGCCATGTGGGCAAAGAAACTGCCCTTGCTTTGGCTGCTGACAGATACTATCCAAACTGGACCAGAAGGACACACAAAAAGGTGACTGTTAAATTTTGCCAAGACAAAATAGACTAGTCCTCCAAAATTCCATGGTTCACAGGAAAATCTGTCAGATATGCTAGTCCTATAGGCCAAAGTTGAATGGCCCAATGTTACAGAGAAACTTTGGGTGACCGTCCAGACAGGGAGATGTCCCTATCATTATGTAAAATTTTGACCTTCTGGGGTCTTTGACAGAGTTGAAGATTAGACAGTCATAGTTGAATTTTTCTTAGTTATGATAAAAAATAAGTTAGATCTAAAACTTTATATGTGGTGGTATTGTGTTCACCAAAATATTGTGTACCTTAATAAACTTACCTGGGGTCAGAGAACAGACAAGCCACTAGTTAGTCAGTGATAGCACACGCCTTTAATCCTAGTATTCCAGAGACAGAAATCCCTCTGGATCTCTGTGAGTTCAAGGCCACATTGGAAATAGCCAAGCATGGTGACATGCCTTTAATCCCAGAAAGCCAGCCTTTAATCCCAGGGAGTGGTGGTAGACAGCAGAAAGATATGTAAGGCGTGAGGACCAGAAACTAGAGGCATTTGGCTGGTTAAGATTTTGGCTGGTTAAGCATTCAGGCCATGGAGCAACACAGTTCAGCTGAGACCCATTCTGGATGAGGACTCAGAAGCTTCCAGTCTGAGGAAACAGGACCAGCTGAGGAACTGGCAAGGTGAGATGGCTGTGGCTTGTTCTGTCTCTCTGATCTACCAGCGTGGACCCCAATAACTGGCCTCGGGTTTGATTTTATTAATAAGAACTTTTAAGATTCCTGCTACATCTGGCGCCCAACGTGACAAGAATCCATTAAAAACCGCTTGGCTTGGCGGCAGGTCCGCTTTCCCGCAAGGGCGGCAGGCGGTGGCAGGCGGCGGAGGAAGCGGCAGGAAGCGGCCAGCGTCTTAGTCCGAGCTGCCGGCGTCCTAGTCCGAGCTGCTGGCTTCCTAGTCTGAGCTGCCGGCTTCCTAGTCCGGGTAGCAACTTCTAGCCCGGGCCTAGGTCTGTGAGCAGCTTGCCTAAAGCCGGTGCTACAAACAACTCAGACCTGCCCTGCCGAACAGGGCCCTGCCTGTAAAGCCAACGCACGTGGTCGAAGCTTAAGGAAGCCAGACCCAAGCCTTGACTCGGCACAAGAGGGAACACGTGGCTGCATTTAAGCTTTAGCCGGCTACGCTTTCTTGTGTGTTCTCTCTTTCCTCTCTCTCTCTCTCTCTCTCTCTCTCTCTCTCTCTCTCTCTCTCTTTTTCTCTTTGGATTTACACCTGGGACACTAGGTGGCTGCTTTGAAAATCCCCTCGAATTTCTACTGTTCTACGCAGATTTGGTAAGTCATAATATATCAGATATTTTAAAGGAAACTATCTAAAAGAGAAGTTTTTCCACATTAAAAAACAAATGGGTTTTATGTGTACATTGGAAGAAAATTGGTTTTTGTTCGAAATTTTAGGCAGTCTGGCAATGGAACAACTATATAATATTAGTATTGGTGGAATTATGCACCTTATCACTATAATAATCCACATTTTAATATTTAAAAAGATAGTCAATTTAAGTGCCAGGATAACAGCTTTAGAAGAACTTGTTAAACCTGTAAGAATTCAGACAGAAGAAATTAACAGTGAAGTTGTTTCAAGTCGGGATCATAAGGTTGCAGAAAGAAAGCCTGTTTTCACACAGTCACCCTTAATTTATCCTGTAACCGTACAGCAGATGCCTGATCAAATGGCTACACAAAATACTTGGGCTCCAATTGAAATGTTGGATTTAAAAAGGTTTAAGGAGGCAATAGTATCTTATGGCATGCATTCCCCATATGTAAAGCAAATGTTAAACACTTGGTCAACATATAATAGGATAGTACCACAGGACTGGCGGGACCTTGCACAAGGTGTTCTGGAACCCAGCCAGAGACTTCAATTTCTGACTTGGTTTAAGGAGGAGGCTAAAAACATAGAAAAACAATGGAGGGATAAAGGAATACAAGTTTGCCAGGATCAGCTTATGGGCGAAGGCCAATATGCTTCAGCACAAACACAATGTTTATATGATGTCCAAACCCTAATTTTATGTCGAACGGCAGCCTTGAATGCATGGGACAAAGTTGAGGAACCAGGAAAAAAATCTGAGTCATTTACAAAGGTGAAGCAAGGCCCAAAAGAGTCTTTTACAGATTTTTTACAAAGACTGGCTTCAGCAGTAAAGAGAATGGTCTCGGATTCAGAAGCTAGTAAGGCAATAATTGAATCTTTGGCCTTTGAGAATGCAAATGCAGCATGCAAAAGAATAATCAGGCCATTAAGGGCAAGATCTGCACCTATGGAAGATTGGATTAGAGAAACAATTAATGTTGAAGCTGATGAGCATGATGATACATGGGTAGGAGAAGTAATTTCAAAAGGTTTGAGGAGTGTTAGATGTTTTGGATGTGGAAAGCAAGGACATTTGAAAAGGGACTGTAGACAGGTCATTCCCAGAAACAATGTTTCTTCAAGGAACAATGGCAACAGAATGCCCCTTCCTTCTGGAGTATGCAGAAGGTGTGGTAAAGGAAAACACTGGACCAACGAATGTAGATCAACAAAGGACAGACAGGGTAATCCTTTGCCTCAGTCTTCGGGAAACTCCCAGAGGGGCCTCAGGCAGGCCCCCAGTGCAAATCCAGTTCAAACCTTTCCTGCAGCCATAGAGGAAATGCCTGCTCTGGAGAGCGATTAAATAACCAAATGCCTATTGGAATAAATCATGCTGGTCAGGATGATGAAACAGAGAGAATAGAAAATTCAGGAGAAAACATAAAGAAAATTTTTTGGCAAACTTCTATTAATGAACAAAGACCAAAATTAACAATAAAAATAAATGGTGTTTTGTTGTCTGGTCTGGTAGACACAGGTGCGGACGTTACCATAATTGCAGCAGAATTTTGGCATCCAACTTGGCCTCTTCAGGAGGTAAACGTTCAACTGTTAGGAATTGGGACATTATCTCAGGTGAAACAGAGTGCAAGATGGCTCGAATGTATAGGTCCAGAAGGACAGAGAGGAAAATTAAAACCATATGTGGCTAACATAACTATGAACCTGTGGGGTCGAGACTTGTTGCAACAATGGAATACTCAGATTAACATCCCTCCAATCTCAGAAACAAATCATAAACTAGCACATGTTACTGAGAGAAATATTAGAAGATATTGTTCTAATGAGTGGTCACCAGCCATCCATATTATACAAGAACAGGGCACAATAACTGATGATCTTCCAAAGACACCAACAGCTCTACCTTTAAAATGGTTAACAGACAAGCCTGTATGGGTCCAGCAATGGCCTTTAACAAAAGAGAAACTCCAGGCTTTAGAAGAGCTGGTAGAAGAACAGTTAAATGCTCAGCATATTGAAGAATCAACCAGCCCTTGGAATTCTCCTGTATTTGTTATTAAAAAGAAATCTGGTAAATGGAGAATGGTAACAGACCTTAGGGCAATTAACAAAGTAATTCAGCCAATGGGTTCTCTACAATTTGGGATGCCTTTGCCTACTCTGTTACCAAAAGGATGGCCTCTCATAGTTATTGATTTAAAAGACTGTTTCTTTTCAATACCCTTACAAGAAAAAGACAAAGAAAGATTTGCTTTTACAGTGCCTACTTATAATAATTCTCAACCGGTTAAAAGATTTCAATGGAGGGTCCTCCCTCAGGGAATGTTGAATAGCCCAACTCTGTGCCAATATTTTGTACAACAGCCATTGGAAGTGATATGTAAAAAATTTCCTAAATCTATAATTTATCATTATATGGACGATATTTTACTAGCTGACTCAAATGCAGATACTTTAGAAATAATATTTGAAGAAGTAAAGAAAATTTTGCCTTGCTGGGGATTACAAATTGCTCCTGAAAAGATACAAAGAGGAGATTCTATTAATTATTTAGGATATAAAATAGAGCTACAAAAAATTAGACCCCAAAAGGTGCAAATTAGGAGAGATAGACTACAGACTCTTAATGACTTTCAAAGATTATTTGGAGATATTTCTCATCTACGAACTATTGTTGGGGTAAAAAATGATGAACTGACTAATTTGTTCAGAACCTTAGAAGGTGACAAGGACTTAAATAGTCCAAGAGAATTATCACCTGAAGCTGAGAAAGAATTGGCCTTGGTAGAAAAGAAAGTGCATGAAGGACACGTGGATCGTATTGATCCAAAGCTGGATTGCATTTTGGTTATTTTACCTTCTAGGCGTTCTCCTACTGGAATATTAATGCAGAGGGAAGATATTATATTGGAATGGATATTTTTACCAAATAAACCAAATAAAAAATTAAAAACTTATGTGGAAAAAATCTCTGACTTGATTTACAAAGGAAAACTGAGACTTCGTCAATTAGCAGGCATAGACCCAGCAGAAATTGTCGTACCATTAACTAAGGAGGACATTGAAAAATTATGGACAGAAAGTGAACCTTGGCAAAGAGCTTGCAGTAATTTTTTGGGATAAATTAACAGCAAATATCCCAAAAGCAATAGAATTGATCTTATAAAGAGAGCTGATTGGATCTTGCCTCGAATTGTACAGCAAAAACCCATATCTGGAGTTCGTACATTTTATACAGATGCCAAAAAAGAAGGAAAGGCAGGTTACAAATCAGAAAATTTAAGTAAAGTGGTTCAAAGTCCGTATAATTCAGTTCAAAAATCAGAATTGTATGCTATTCTGTTGGTATTAATGGATTTTTCAGAACCTCTCAACATAGTAACTGACTCTCAGTATGCTGAAAGAGTGGTGTTACATATTGAGACTGCAGAATTTATCCCTGATGCTTCAGAATTAACTTCACTATTTATTCAATTACAAGATACAATCAGGAAAAGGAATCATCCTTTATATATAACTCACATTCGATCCCATACTGTTCTGCCAGGCCCTCTAGCACAAGGCAATGATGAGATTGATAAATTATTGATAGGAAATGTGCTGGAGGCCTCAGAATTTCATAAAAAACATCACGTCAATAGTAAAGGTTTAAAAAAGGATTTTTCCATAACCTGGCAACAAGCCAAAGAAATAGTAAAGAAATGTCCTACTTGTTCCTTCTACAATCAGACGCCATTACCAGCAGGATGTAACCCAAAGGGTACTCAGAGAAATGAGATCTGGCAGATGGACGTGTTTCACGTTGCAGAATTTGGAAAATTGAAATATGTACACCACACTATCGATACTTATTCGGGATTTCAATGGGCAACTGCTTTGAGTTCTGAAAAAGCTGATTCTGTAATCACTCATTTGCTAGAAGTTATGGCCATCATGGGTATACCTGCACAAATCAAAACTGACAATGCTCCATCATATGTCTCTGTTAAAATGAAACAGTTTTTTGCTTATTACAATATAAAGCATATTACAGGCATACCACATAATCCTACAGGTCAAGCAGTTATAGAAAGATCAAACAGAACTCTAAAGGATATGCTAAATAAACAGAAATGGGTAACAAAAACCCCCAGAAATAGACTGCATAATGCTCTTCTAACTTTGAATTTTCTGAATGCCAATGAGAAAGGAACAACAGCTGCAGAGAGACACTGGATAATAGAAAAAACTACAGAATTAAATCAGCCTATACACTTTAAGGATGTGCTGACCTCAGAATGGAAACCAGGGTATGTATTACATTGGGGACGAGGTTTTGCTTTTGTTTCTACAGGAGAAGATAAGCTGTGGGTACCGTCAAAATTGATAAAGGTTCGATTTGAACAAGAGAGACCTCTTAATTGAGGAGGTGATAGTTCATTAACCAGCATGAACATCCAATTTAAACTAACTTGTATCAATAACACATGCCTTTTCATTTAATCAGATAATAACTTGTCAAAAGGAAACATCCCCAAAATTAGTCTTGGGGAAAGGTTTTTGTTTTTGTCTTTTAGGAGAATGAAGGTTAAGGAATCTGAAGAACACTGGACAAATGAGACAACTGAAGAAAAGGGACAAATCATCTATCCCAAGAAACAGAGTGAAACGGTGTATGGGTATATATTATCTAAAAAATTTTATGTCTTCCTAAATGTTTGTTTCTGCTTTTCTCTAAAGATTTAACACTCTTGGTTTTCTAATAGTCCCAGTTCAATTAAAATTTAAAGCTGACTTTGGAGTTGGAGAATGGCTCTCTCCTTCTTTAAACTCAAGCATGTTGTTAAAAGGAAAATGCAAACTCCCTGTATCATGCCAGAATAAGAGCCATCTTCTGCTATGGTACAGGACAAAAGCAAAATTAATTAAAGGACTATTCTATTACTAATCTCAACTCTTTGATTCTATTCTGATTCTTTAAACTTTTCTCAAAGTATAAATTTTATATCAAAATTTACAAGATTAATATATATATACATTTTAAACTTTGTTAAGATATGAATGGTCACATAGAGTACTAACTAATTCTAGAAAAAAGGCTAGCTGCATATATATGTTTTTGTGTTCGAGTCTCTTATCAGTTTTCTGCAGGAAATCATGGTCAGGCCTAACATCAACTGAAGTCTCCAGAAAGAAGATGGGGCCCCACAACAACAACAATTCCACTTGGACAATAATAATATCATTAAGCTGACAAACATCATCCATAGATCAGCTTTGAACTACAAGGTGCTCAGAGCAAATTTGAGATGACTAGCTGAGATGATCCAGTCTCAAAGACTACTTGAATAAGGACTTGAGATAAACCCTGAACTTTGGCATTATACACGGACTGGATAATGAAGGATATAGTTACCTCTCCTAGAATTTGACAATTAACCTAAAATTTTTCTTTCAGGATAAAGAAAACTTCGCCCATACCCAGCAGGAAGCAATTTTAAGAATACGACGCCCACATTCCCAAAGAGGTGGTGTGGGGCGGGTGGTTTTTTGGTCTTTTTAATGGGTTTTGGGTCTGGGATAATTTTCAGTATTTAGGGGGGTTGGTTACAAGTTATTGTCAAGGGTTAGGAAAAAGGCTAAGCAAAGGAGATTAGATTTAAGGTTCTTGTTTAAAAAAAAAAAAGAAAAAGAAAAAGAAAAAGAAAGAAAGAAAAGAAAAAGACAATTACTAATTTTAAATACTTTACATTGGATTGGATTGTTTTATATTGTATACAAATTTGAAATTGATATTGTTAGAAAATGCTATATGTATATTTCTAATTGTATTTATACCATTCATTTAACAATGTAATGCAAATTTTTGATCTTTGAATGTTATTATTATCAACTATTAGGATATAAAGAAATGAAAGTTAGTAGTTAGACATTACAATAGAACTTGTAGTCATATTAGATATGTTTTAAAAATTGAGCAGAGATGTTTTAGACAGGTCATCTTCAAACCCTTCAGAGATCTACAGAATATGGCATTTAAAATGTTTTAATAACTTAGAAAATTTTTCTTTTTTGAGACATGTCGGCTCCTGGCAGTACCAATCTACTTTAGAGAAAATATGGGCATTGAAGAAACTGCATATGGAGTCAACTTTCATTCTGGCAAAAGTTAGCCACTGGACAACAAAGCATCCTCGAATCAACAGGACAAAATGGACAGACAGATCACGAAACAAGGGACTACTGATTCTTGCCAAAACAAGTGTGGTTATGGCTTTATCAAAAGGCATCTTCTGAGGCCAGGACAATATGGCCCCATCCCTGAAGTGGCCTTCGCATCCGGAAAAGGTACGGTGCCCTTTTCTTCGAAGGCAGCTTAACAGGCAGAGGGCCGATGGATTCTGTTGTACAATGGAACAGCAGCTGAAAGCTCATGCCTCTCAAAAGTAGACTGGCATTTAATAGAGGGATGTGGAGAAGAAGAGGATGCTGAGATGAAGCCATATATACACAGCCAAGAAGAATGGACAGCTGAATTAAAAAACTGTCAACAATTTCCAGAATTTAAAATCCTGAATCATGACAGGACACTAGTGGAATTCAGGTGTTTCTGGTACGTGGACTGCTCTCACCCAATGTGAGGTTGAACTGTTGACCTTGTGTACATCCTACTTCACAAATGAGTCTGTCAGATACACTAAGCCTATAGGCTGAAGATGATGCCCCAACACTGCGGAGAAACCTCAGGTGACTGCCCAGGCAGCTGGCTGTTTCTGTCAACTCACAAAATTTTTTGGAAGTTGCTTGCATGCACTTTCTGTTTTTATTTTTGTTAGCTACTATTATTCCCTTCTTGGGTCTCTGAGGGAGTTGAAGATTAGTTAGTTATGGTTGAAGATTAGTTAGTTATAGTTGAAAATTAATTAGGATAGAAAGTGCATTAGATACATCTTGGATTTACCAAAATAGGATAGATAATGGAATTGTTTTCTCTGATTTGTCAAATACCTGTTTAGGTATTTATTACTTGTATATATTGTATATAGTTATTGTACTTTTGTATATAGTTTTTCTTTTGTTAGTTATAACCTTTTGCTTTCTTTTTCTTTTTATTAAAATAGAAAAGGAGAAATGTGGTGATTAAAAAAAAATGGGTGAGATTTTAGCTCTGAGCTCTGACTTCTCAGCTCTCTCTTTTACATTGTTTCTGTGTTTCTTATTTAATAAGACGGTTGGTTACATCTACATCTGGCGCCCAACGTTCGTGTTACGAATTCATGAAAAAACTGTTTGCCTGTGGCCTTGTGAGCCCCAGCTCAGGCCCAAGCTACACTCAGCCGGTGGTGGTGGTGGCGGTGGTGCACGCCGATAGGATTTGCTGAAGCAGACAGAGGCAGGAGGATCTTGAGCTTGAGGCCAGCCTAGGAGGCTTGGGAGAAGCTCGGACGGAGCCACAATCAGTGGTGGGACCATGGAAGCAGTGGCTACTGCTCCACGTTGCCAGCTCCTTTTCATCGTGCTGGTGACTGTGATGATGCTGCTACCTGGGACGAAAGGTTTACTGCTGCTGGTTCAGAGAAGAATTTCCAGGACAATCGTGTTACAAGAAAGCATCGGCAAAGGTCAGTTTGGAAAAGTTTGGCATGAAAAATGGTGGGGAGAAATTGTTGTGAAGATTTTCTGTTCTAGGGAAGAATGTTCATGGTTCCGAGAGACAGACATTTATCAGACTATGATTGCTCCAAACCACAGAGGAGGCAAAAAAAAAAAAAAAAAAAAACAAGTCTGCAGGAAACCATGACCATGCCTAACAGTGACTTTGAAATCTTCAAAAAGATGACAGGATCCTACAACGATGATTCCACATGGACTATGGTAAAGCCATTAAGCCGATTAACACCATGGAAAAATCAACTTTGGACTACAAACTGGTCAGGACAATTTCGAGAGGACTATTTGAGATGATCCAGTCTGACAGACTACTCAAACAAGGACTTGAAACAAGCCCTGAACTTTCCTTTTATGCAGAGACTGGACAAATGATACAGGACTTGACAATTAACTTAAAAATTTTCTTTTCAAGATTCCCTAAAGATATCTTCACCCCTAGAAAGCAAAAAGAAAAAGAGAATATAGATATGAGATAGATCATCGAATCTACTCTGAGAAAAAAGATAAAGAAATAATAGGATAAATAGGTAGATCATTGAATCTACACTGAAGAAAAAGGGGAAGATATAAAAATGACAAAAGGTAGACTACTGAATCTATTATGAAAAGAAAGAAGAGAAAATATGGATGTGATAAGGTAAAAAGGGAGATTATGGAATCTACTTTTAAAAAGGAACTACTTGTTTTAAATAAGATAAGTAATGAAAATTTTTTGGTCTGAGTTTATCAGATGTTACTGGACTGGACATTGTTAATATATATAATGGAGTTTTTATCTGAATCTGTCAAATGTTAATGGACTAGACATCATTAATGTAATTTTTGTCTGTATATATTGTATATACTTATTAGATAGTTTTTCTTGTATTAGTTATAAGCTTTTTTAATTTTAGACAAAAAGAGAGGATATGTGGTGGTATTGTGTTCACCAAAATATTGTGTACCTTAATAAACTTACCTGGGGTCAGAGAACAGACAAGCCACTAGTTAGTCAGTGATAGCACACGCCTTTAATCCTAGTATTCCAGAGACAGAAATCCCTCTGGATCTCTGTGAGTTCAAGGCCACATTGGAAATAGCCAAGCATGGTGACACGCCTTTAATCCCAGAAAGCCAGCCTTTAATCCCAGGGAGTGGTGGTAGACAGCAGAAAGATATGTAAGGCGTGAGGACCAGAAACTAGAGGCATTTGGCTGGTTAAGATTTTGGCTGGTTAAGCATTCAGGCCATGGAGCAACACAGTTCAGCTGAGACCCATTCTGGATGAGGACTCAGAAGCTTCCAGTCTGAGGAAACAGGACCAGCTGAGGAACTGGCAAGGTGAGATGGCTGTGGCTTGTTCTGTCTCTCTGATCTACCAGCGTGGACCCCAATAACTGGCCTCGGGTTTGATTTTATTAATAAGAACTTTTAAGATTCCTGCTACATTTATACTCATCAAGTTATGATAGATAATAGAATATTTTCTCTAATTTAGCCAAATACAAATGGATTGGATATTGTTACTGTAATTCTTACTTAATAACTTTTTGTTATATATAATCTTACTATGTTAAACTTAAATAAAGCCTTTCTTTTTTAATTATACAAATAGGAGAAATGCTGTGGATTACTCTAATTGTTAATAAAATGCTGAATGGCTGATAGCCAAGCAAAATGAGAGAGATCAGACTGAGGATGCTGGAGGAAAGAAGGGTACAGTCAGAGAAATGCCAGCCAGCTTCTGGGGGAACAAGATGTGAAAGAGGACAGGTAATGCCACAAGCCATGTTGCAAAACATAGATTAATAAAGATGGGTTAATTTAAATGTAAGAACTACTTAGTAATAAGCCTGAGCTATTGGCCGAGCATTTACAATTAATATAAGTTTCTGTGTGATAATTTGGAAGCAGCTCCTGAGACAGGAAAACTCCACCTACAAGAGAGACTATCAAAGATATTAGAAGATCAATTCATGTCCTGAAATAATAAGAACTTAGTAGCCTAGACTGCATCCCTTCCCCTAGGATCCACACAAGGACCTGCAGCCCTGGTAGCTTAACTGGAGGCCAGTGTGGTCATAAGGACCCCAGGTAGGATACCTCTCATCACCCACTAACATTCTTTAAAGCCTGCCAAACAACCCCAGACTGAACACATCCCTGGCTTCCATAGTATGGCCCACAGCTTTGCAGCTGTATTGGAGGCTGGTCCTAGGGACCCCAGGTAAGACACTGGTTAACCCCACCCCCCCACTAACCCCCTACAACTTGCTTAACAACCCTAGACCATACCCCCTCCCCTGGGCTCCATATCCTGGTCTATACCTTCAGAGAAGACTTTAGCCTTACTGGAGGCTATGCCGGATGTAGGGACTCAAAGCGCCCCAAAACCCAGAGGAGACACCCTAGTGGACCCGAAGACTCTCTAGTCACCAGAACTCTTGACCACTTAGGCCAGAAGACCAAATAGGAAAGAGAAACCAACAAAGAAAATCCACATCCAACAAAGACAAATGCAGGAATCAATACCTAAACCTATAATCATCCCAAATCCAGATGCCTAGACACCAGTTTAAGAACACATTCAATAACAGAAAGGGCAATATGGTGCCACCAGGGCAAGCTATCCTAAAACAGCTAGACCTAAACAATCCAATACAACTGAAACATAAGAAAATAACTTTTAAAATAACTTTATGAAAATGATATATATCTCTAAAGAGAAAATGAAAAAAACCCTTAAGGAAATTGAAGAAAAGACAAACAAATTGGATGAAATTAATAAATCCCTAAAAGAATGCCAAGAAAGCAAAAAAAAAAATTCCAAAACCAAACAATAACAACAACAAAACCCCAAAGAATGAACAAACAAACAGCCCTCCTAACAAACAGGTGAAAGAAATAGTTCAAGACCTGGAATTGGAAGTAAAAGCAATAAAGAAAACACAAACAGAGGGAATACCAGAGGTGAAAAATCTGGATAAATGAGCAAGAACTACAGATTGAAGCATCACCAACAGAGTACAAGAGAGGGAAGAGAGACTCTCAGGTGTTGAAGATATGACAGAGGAAATAAATTCAATGCAAGAAAGCATTACTTTAGTAGAATACATAATGTTAAAACATATTTTAGCACATTAAATTAAAATGAACATGCAAATAATTTCAGGCTTTTAACTAATGTATGAAAAATATATGAAATATGTCATCTGTTATTTTAGTTAGGATTTCTATTGTGAAGAGACACCATGACCATGGCAACTCTTATAAAGGACAACATTTTTCTTGGTGCTGGCTTACAGTTTCAGAGTATTAGTCTATTATTATCATGGCAAGAAGCATGGTGGGCATGCAGGCATACATGGTGTTGGAGAGGTAGCTAAGAGTTTTATATCTTGACCCACAGGCATCAGGAAGAGATTGCCATACTGGACTTGGCTTGAGCATCTGAGACCTCAAAGGCCACCCCCAGTGACATATTTTCTCCAACAATGCCACACCTACTCCAACATGGCCACACCTCCTAATAGTGCCACTTCCTATGATCGTATGGGGACCATTTTCTTTCAAACCACCACATCTGTCCATAAAAATATCACTTATTAAAAGAGTAGGATAGGACTTTTTTTTCCCAGAAAAACATGCTTTCAATTTGTATTATTTTAATAATAACATATCAAAGGTATTCTACAAACATCAAATAAAACTATGCTTGCTCACACCAGGCATTTTGGAGTTAACATCAACAAGTAAGAATAGTTGGCACACTAATACAAGAAAGAATAATTAATAGTAGTAAGAGAAAAATTAACATAAAATGTGTCCAATTGTCAATTAAAAAATTCTATGACTTATAACAGCATGGTTTTTCTATAAAGAAAACTAAGAAAAACTGAAGAAACTATTAAATATTTAAATAAAAATTTTAAAAAATTTACATAAACATTTATAATGCAACAATCAATTATACGATTATATACCAGCTAAGAGAGATATGTAATTTAAAAGAATTAGTACCATAGTCATTAACACATGCACTTGCTGGTAATTTTATATATGTGCAAAATGTATATAAATCATATCCTTGCCATATTCCCCTGTATCCACCTTTAAGCCTAATGCTAAGAAACAAACAGGAGTGTCCTGGAGTTCACTACCAGCTTGTCCACTGTATTGAGTTGCAAGTTCAGTAAGAGACTCTCTCTTAAGAAGAATAAGTTGGGGAGCAATAAAGAAAGGCACCTACCATTTACCCTGACCTCCACATACATGTGCACATATACATATGCATCCTACATACACATACACACACAAATGGTAGGTACATCACACACATGCAGACAAAAAAGAGTGAAAAATAATGTGTTAAACCAGGAATCCAGGAATTACTCATCTAAGAAAATCTACCAAAACAAAATAGTGATATCTAAAGAAAGCTCAATTTGTTGCTAAGGAACAATGGAACATAAGGATGACCGAAAGAGATTTTAAGTTAAAAGAAAGGGACACTAGATGGTCACTGAATTCATGTTTAGAAATGGTGACTATCAGAATTGAACACATAGAATAAGAGTCTGTTCATGTCTTCTCTTTCTTAAACTTTATAGAACTATGTAGCAGAGTAAATTTAATACTCTAGTGAAGACTTTAACATATAGACACGTAATTCTATAGCAATAAATCACAAAGGAGAGAAAAAATACCTGAGCACTGAGTTTCTACATTGTATCAGAATGAGGTCAGTATTCCTCAGAGGAGTGCAAGGTCTGGTCTACTGATCTATTTTTAACTCAGCAACTAACAACTAAAAAAGTAGCTAAAAATAGGTCTATAAAAGAACAGAGGAAATACAGGGAAATACAGTGGAACAAACAGGATATTTTCACACACATGTACACACACCACAGACACATAGGCATAACACACACACACACACACACACACACACACACACACACACACACACACATACACGAAACTAAAGAGGAAAATAGGACTATAACAGGGATGGGTACAATACGAAGCACTATATAATGACCTGAAGTTTACCCATAACAAAACACACAGAGAGACATGTCTAAATATTTTCATGTAAATGCTTAAATATGAAAACTATCAGGACCTAAAGGATAAAACCCAATCACCCTGGACTGGCTAAAAGTTCTTTATATATACCAAAACAAGAACTTTGAAAATGAAAGAAAAAATGGAAAATTACAATAAATTTAAACAACAACTTTGAACTTCAGAAGATATTGTTAAATAAATATAAATACATATAGCAGATTAGGAGACTGGATTTGTAAATAACAAATAATGAAGGAGCCTTAGGGGACCACAGTGGTCCTCCATCATTTCTACAAGACTTTTGAAATAGACTTGAAAAAGACGTCCTCCCTGCTAGCTTCATGGACTAGGAAGCCATGATGAATGCCCACTTCAAGCAAGTATGGGGACCTTTTAGATCACTTCTAGCAACAGTGTGCAGCTTCCAAGAGCAGTAGGTAGCTTCAATTCTAGGCCAGCCTCCTGCCCACAGCCAGCAAAAGGCAGACGTTCAGTCATCCGTGAAGAAAATGAAATCCTCCAACGAGTTGGGTAAACTTGAATGCAGATTAATTTTTTAGAAACCAAATCATGCATGTGGGTATATTCCTAACATTTAAAAATTATATTAAAGTACAACCAGTAAAATGGAGGAATGTAAAATGTGTCTTCTGTGTTGCCTAGTTTATGGCAAGCCTTCACAATAACTACAAATGAGCATTCCCTTCATCTGATGATGGAGAGTTGGAAATGTCCTCCCTAAAATGCTCCAAATAATAGAAACCTCTAGGATTTGAATCTTGACAGAAAACTCACAAGCTGAACTCAGTTTGAACTCTATTGTGATCCTGTCTGCACCTTCTTTCTTCCACAGAAGTCTGAGTGGGATTGGGATTCTCTAGTGAATGGAGTAGTGAGATTGCTTCTAACAACTTAAATTTCCCCTACTTATTGTGTTTTTTTCATGATTACTAATCAAATTCAGCCTATCTAATATAAAATTTCAATTTAAGTAGAAATTCGTAAGTGTTATATATTAATTATACATTATAAATCACTAGCTATCCACACTTAGGAGAATATCTGGGCTTGGAGTCACTAGGACTCAATAGCTGTAAACAAAAAGTGTGTTTTCCCAAATAAAGGAAATTTGTTGTAGGTTTCTAACAATGAATTTCTAACAAAGAGATCATAGAAAGAATATTAAAAATAATATTAGTAGGAGGACATGGCCATTTATAGTGAGGTGACTTAATAGTTTGTGTCTTCTACTAAAGGATAATGGAAAACGTTCATGTCATTTAAAACAATATGGGGGCACATAAGGTCAGCAGGGAAAGTGCTGACTGCCAGGCTGAGTTCAGTCCTCAGTGTTCACATATTAGAGAGATCAACTCCTGCATGTTGCCGTTTCTACAGAATTGACAGGGCATGGAACACACACACACACACACACACACACACACACACACACACACTCAGGCACACACACTAACACACAAATGCACACACACTCACAAAATCATACACTACTAATAAGCAAAATAATATTAAAACGAAACAGCTTTGAAGCTGGGAATACAGCTCACTGGTAAAATGCTTACCCAGCATTCATGGGGACCTTTGCATGATTTTTTTAAACATCACAGAAATAACTGAACAACATTAACAACAAGAACAGCTAAATAGTTTGATAGCGTCTTCTATATCTCTTGTTCTTTTGTCTACATTTATCTGACACGTTCTTGCCTTTCTTATAATGGTCTATTGAACACATTCCAACAATTTTCAAAAGCTTTACTTCATTTATTCCAATCTATGGATTTCATAGACTTACTCTCTTTTGTGTTTTAATCAAGAAGGTTCTATTTAATAAACGTGACTTCCTTTCCTATTTAAACTTCTCAGAACCCTGGGATAGAATTTAAAAAGCACATTAGGCAAAAGGTAAAAGTTAAAAACACAAGGTCTAATTTTAGAATTTAACAATCTAATGTTATTACTGTCTCTGAACATCAGTTTAAATAACCCTTGAGCTATAGTAATTGACCCATTTAAGGATGAAGGAAGTGATAACTACTAATCCCATACTCAATAAAATGGTAAATAATTTTTATATATCTTATTTATCATAAACTTAAAATGAATTATAATTTTCACTTAAAAAGTATTATAATTTTCTGTATTTTATATTTTAAGAGTATATACATTATTATATAGGGAGAAGAGACATGTTGATTGTCTGCAGTATAGCAATGCTTTAAGACTAACATAATTTAATCTTTGTGAAACTCAATGCACTTAGTGAACTTGGGATTATCAGTCACCTTTAGAGAAACAAAAGGTTGAAAGATGTTAAGCCATTGGTTAAGAACCATTGAATGGCAGCCTTGAGTGGGAATAAAGACAAGATTGTGTGGGATCTCAATTTCTAAAGCCCTAAATTCTAAACTTACAGTCATACCATGAATGATAGCTATGAATTGACAGGAATATAGCTATAAAATATGCATTTTCTTTTGAAATTTATGCCTTTCAGTATCTAGAATAGTGTGTTTGGTGGGAGAGTGGTGAGGAGACTGACCATAAATAGTGTTTCTTTTTCCTGTGTTCTTTAGGTAGGACTAAGAAATTTGGTTGGAGAATTTGATGGAATAATGTTTGGTGTGATATTGCTGTACTATAAATGAAATGTAATACTGATGGGATATAAAGAGAAAACATGTCTTTCTCATGCCATTTGTTTCTATGAAACACATTTTTGGTTTTCTCCTTGCATGCCAACAAGGATAATTCAGGAGGGCCAAAACCAGTGTTTATACATATTGGCTCTGTATAAGCTTTGATGACTCCAAATTACTACTTCCTTGATCCTGATTTTCTCTGCTTTTTAAAGCTTTATTTGTGTAGGATTCATCTCACAGTGTAAGGTATGATGCTCTACATTGCTGCTATTTTTGCCTTTGTTCAGAAAAAAAGTTCATAACTGTAATTGTTTCAAGCAATTAATTGTAATAACCACATAATGTAATTTTGTAACATAAGAGTGACTTTCTTTCCTTTGGATGAACTAATTTTCTCAGACATTTTAACCTTCACTGAAACTTTCCACAATTTTATCCAAGCAGAACTCATAAGGTAAATATGAAAGATGGATTATACTCTCATATGTGGGAACTACTTAGATATAAGAAACTTTTGATAAATGAATAAGTAAATATAATAAAATAAATAGACTATCTAAACAATTGGAGAAAATGTGTTGAAGAATGAAATAAGCTAAAACATTTAGAAATGCTGTCTATTTCTAAAACAGTGATACTGAAAAGAAGAGAATTGGATTGCAGTTGCAGGTTATTCGTGATTTGATTGAAAACAATTTTCAATCTATCTTTTATTACAAAAGGCAGACATACATTTTCCAGAATATACGTGGATGGAGAAGTGAATGGAGCTCCTTCTACCTGGTGCTTTCTTTTCTTTTCCAGTATCTTGGCAACACCAGAGCATTCTACAAAATAGTGTTAAAACCAGTAAGAAGACTTATTATAAACCCCAGACAAAAAATAAAACTCTATAATCAAAACTTGGATGTATCCGCAAGGGACAGACAGTGCTGGGAAATATAATAAAAGAAAGTGTTTTCATGAGGATGAAGAAAGGAGTAAGAATTTGCACTGAAGCGATCCCTATTGCAACTAGTAGGGGATGAACACATCGATGGTAATAGGTTCAACTATTGAAAACCAAATAGTGAAATAACATTGTCCCCTAGACTCTTCTACATGTACCCTAATTTTTCCCCCAAGCCTTTTAAGTTAATATTAACACTAAGTTCTGGCAGGTTATACCTCCACAATGGCTATAATAGCCAAAGGAAGTGTCATCTTCAAGAACAGAAAGGGCCAGTGAATAGCTGTTGACCCTGCATGGAATCATGTCTAAGCAGAAATTCTCTATTCTCTCTTTCTGCTACTCTGTCTCATTTTAATCCCTGTGTCATGGTATAGCAACATACCATCTAGATAGAGCATAATTTTTAATCTAAGTATCATAGTCTCTGGGGGAATTAGAGTGTTATTTTAATATTCTTTTTGATATGAATTCTCTTTTAATGAAAACATATATTTCAAAAAATATTATCTTCATGAAGGTCCACTGTAACACAAATTAACAGCTCTTGTGAAGTAGAATCTTGGGTAATTGATATTATACACTGAGCTCTAACTGTCAGAGATATTGTAATTCTCTTTTTAAAGAATAGGTTTTCATTCTTTAAAAACAAAAACACACCATTTTCCTGCTTTCCTACATATTTCTATTCAACCTAATAGCAATTCTATAAAAACGTGTACCTGAAATAAGGTGCAATTAATATCACTATGAATCAAAAAGCCATCTGTAATAATTTTTTTTTAATTTTTCAGATATTTATTTCTTTTCTTTTCTTTTTTTTCTTTTTCTTTTTTTTTTTTATTTTACAACACCATTCAGTTCAACATAATAGCCACAGATTCCCCTGTAAATTAAATGCTCTCTTTTTGTTTGTTTTGAGTTTTCAAGACAGGATTTCTCGGTGTAGCCCTGGCTGTCCTGGAACTTGCACTGTAGACAAGGCTGGCCTTGAACTCAGAAATCCTCCTGCTTCTGCCTCCCAAGTGCCGGGATTAAAGTCATGTGCTACCACCACCAGTAAAATTAAATACCCTTAAAGCAAAAATTAGACTTCTTCAATTTTCACTTCAATGAATTGAAAAATCAGTTACAAGATCCACTATTATAATTCAAACCAATGAATGATGTTTGCTAATACATAAAACATTTATCATGTTTGTGTTTCTGTGACAATTTTCTATCTTATTCTTATAATAATTTCCCGACTTTTACATAAAATAAGATATTTTACTTCAAACGACTGACAACAATACAGCTGCCCTACAGGCACGCAAGATTATTTACAATAAGGACTCGTTTTTATGTTTGTTTAGAGAAGAGCTTCACCACAGGAAGAGAAGAAAAATAAACATGGATCATCCAAAGACAAAGACGTTGTCATCTTTCTACCTGGTGCCTCTGCTTCTATTTCTTTCTTTATTAAAGTAGAGCAGTTCCTGATTAGTTTATCAATGATGCTATCCGTTGGTGCCCCATTGATTCTTAGCTTATCTAGTGTTGATCACACATTGCACACAAATAAAAACATGCTTTAACAGTCTGTGTGATGTACCTAGGGTAGTACTCTGCCATTTTACCTCCTCCCCCATTTTACCTCCTCCCCTTCTCCTTGATGTAGGGTTTATTTTCCTCCCAAGCAATAATTATTGAGATTTTTATTTGAGATTAAAATATAATACCATTATTTTCCCTACCCATTGTCTCCCTCAGAACACTCTGATATATATCCCTCTTTGTTCTCTTTCAAATTCATGGCTTTTTTTTTATTAATTGTTGTTAATACATATATGTACATATATGTATATTCCTAAATATATAAATACAATTTGGCCATTCTGTATAATATTGCATGTATTGTATATATGTTTTCAGGACTGCCCATTTGGTATTGGATCACCAATGTTATCTCCTTCCCTGGGGAAGACTGTTTCTCCATTCTCAGCATTTCTTAGTTGCTGTAGTTTTTGTGTAGGGTTGAGGCCTCATGGGTTTCCCCCTCTACTTTCACATGTCTGTTGTGAGATTGTATCCAAGTAATGTCAACAGCTAATTACTAGTTTTAAATGTGTTTAATTTCAATTAAATGCAGGTCTTCAAGTAAAAGTGGTTTGAAGTTTATTACCTATTTGGAGCCTTAAAATGTGAGTTACATGTAATGATGTTTCAAAATAAATCCAGTTTACCCATCGTTGAAGTAGAAGTTTACTGTGGCATCAACTTACAGGTGATACAATGGATGAATTCACACACTGTTAAACTCTAAAGATGACCACATCACTGATAATTTAAATCTCCATGCATACTGTTATTGATTTGTCTGGCCTGCAGCTGTGCCCAGTTACCAGGAATTACCCTCATCAGTGACTAGTTATATTTTCCATATTAAGTAGAAATGTAATTCCATTACCTTTGCATCTATAAATGGTCTATGGACATCTGGTCTATGTAGAATGAACTGTCTTCTTTGGCTGATGCCATTTTACCTCTTTATAGCTTTAGTTTTAACTTATGCAATGTTTTCAAATTTTTATGTCAGATCCTGGGAAGTGTGCAGGAAACGTTAAGGAGAACGGGGAGAGAGAGAGAGAGAGAGAGAGAGAGAGAGAGAGAGAGAGAGAGAGAGAGAGAGAGAGAGAGAGAGAGAGAGAACACACAAAGAAATGGGAGTGTGGGAATGCTGCCCATTTCCTGCCCCTGAGCCCACTTTATCCACAGTTTGTTCTTTTGACACTAGAATCTTATATTCAACTTTACTAACGCATTAATGGTATATGGTTTTTTTGTTTTGTTTTTGGTTTTTCGAGACAGGGTTTCTCTGTGTAGCTTTGCGCCTTTCCTGGAACTCACTTGGTAGCCCAGGCTGGCCTCGAACTCACAAAGATCCACCTGCCTCTGCCTCCCGAGTGCTGGGATTAAAGGCGTGCGCCACCACCGCCCGGCAATGGTATATGTTTTGAATACAACTGTAGTGGGTAGCCATTCTAGCTTTGACCTGGAAGTTCCAACCCCCATTGAGGCTTTGGTAACTGTCACGCCTACAAGGCGGGGCTGAGAGAGGACCCTGAAGATCCAAGATCGTGATGTGGGGCCTCTCTTGGCTCCTGGACCCTGGAAGCTGGAGGTAGACCAAGAAAAGTTCTCCAGAGAACACCGCTGGACTGTGCTACACCTTTCCCAGACCCTGTAAACTATCCCTTCACTTGTAAGTTACCCCACAAAATAAACCTCACTTTTAACTATGTGGAGTGGCCTTAATAATTTCACCAATATACAACCCTTAAACATTTTCAAGTTATACAAATTGAATCCTGTGGCTTATTGACAGTGATTTCTCTCACAATATTAAAATGTAGCCACTTCAAAACAGTAAAATCAAAGTGTATTTCAGACCTCAGGTGTGGAATAAAAATTTCGTTTTTGAAAGCAATGTTGTTTTTTCACGTCTTTAAAATACTGTTAACTTCCATTGGCAGTCTCCAAGTAGTTCATTAAAAATAATTATCTTTTTTTTGTTTGTTTGTTTTGTTTTGTTTTGTTTTTCGAGACAGGGTTTCTCTGTGTAACTTTGTGCCTTTCCTGGGACTCACTTGGTAGTCCAGGCTGGCCTTGAACTCACAGAGATCTGCCTGGCTCTGCCTCCCGAGTGCTGGGATTAAAGGTGTGCGCCACCACCGCCCGCCTTAAAAATAATTATCTTTGGAGCAAGGGAAATGGCTTTACAGGTAGAAGCACTTGCATGCAAGCCTGATGACCTGACTTCCATTCATGGATCCTATAATGTAGCAGAAGAGAACTGACTCCCAGAGTTGTGTTCTGATCTAGGCACATTATCACACACACACACACACACACACACACACACACACACACACACACACATCTACTCTCCTCAATAAATAAAAATAAATACATTTCAATAGTAGTAGTTATGACTGACATGTAAAGTGCTTACAATTGTTTTTTGCAGCAGTTAGCCTATGTGATGAGCAATTATAGCTTTTTCCATGGACAAAGCATGGAGGCTCCTCTACATTAATGAAAATGCCATCAATCCTCTCGTCTGTCAAATAAGTTAGTGCTGCTAAGTTTCCTGAGTCATGGTGGTCAGCATCAAGCCCAAAAGCCAATGATGTCCTTGTACAGCATATTTATTACCTTGATCTCCTGAACATCAAAAATGACTATACCTGTTATTGTTTTTGTCTAGACAACAATCTGACATTCTCATAATTTAATAGTTCTACAAGCAATACTGTTTCCACTTTTATGACAGTGAAACAATGGTGTCACCAATATCTTGAAATTCTTTTAGGTTTCAAAATATGTTATTGTTCACTTCCATTATTTCAACGATGTCTCATTGTTTTAGACTGTGGTATATTGATTATTTTTATATTACTGTGATAAAACACTATGATCAATAGTTTGAGGAAAATGAGGCTTCCTTTAGCTTATAGTTGCAGGGGGATACAGTCCAGCATGGGAGAAAGTGTGAGAGTAGCACAGTGAAGCCCAAACTGGCCTAAGGAAGCAAAATGCCCATATTTTATCCACATACAATAAAGAAAAAGAATATGAATTGCACATAGGTTACAAAACCTTGAAGCCTTCCTCAGAGACATACATCCTCAGCAAGGGTCAGCCTTTTAAGGGTTCTATAAACTTCACAAATTGTGTCACCAGCTGGGCACTAAGTATTCAAAAACATGAGCCCACTGGAGATATTTCTTTTTCAAATCATCACATATAATGTGTGTAAAATACATTTTAGGAGAGTTGTTTGGCATGCTTTTCCCCCGAAATAAGAAGAACATATTCTCCACTTTCTTAAATCTTGCATCATATAGTTAATATAGATTTTATAGTACACCCACATCTTTTTGTTCTGTTTTCTAGAGAAGAATCAAACAATGACATTTTACAGGAACCATGAACAAGGTATGGTGGAGAGTCGTCCTGGGTGGAGGCCCGCAACGGCTAAGGTCCTTGTGGCATTGCTACATTAATGACTATCATTTTTGGACCCAGCAGATATGAAACAGATTGCTCTGGAAAGTAGACAAGTTGTAAAATTTGAACATTTTTCTAGGTTTTATAGATGTCTGGCATGGTCCTTGGATGCAGCAAAAAATTAAAGAATCTCTTTACATTTTAATAAATTATTCTTTAACTCAGGATGGCTACAGTGAGTTTTATGCTTTATAACTATTTCTTGACATTACTTTCATTGGACTGAATAATTGAATGATGAAATAAAAAACACATAAACTAAATGAAAAATAAATCTAAAAATAGTTCATAGTTTAAAAATTAAGCTACATATAACATAGTGCTTTAAATGTCAAACATACTTTAAACTTATTTTTAAAAATATTAGTATAAGTGATTATCTCACTGTTTATGATGACTCTCTTATTTTTGGTTACCAGTACAATGTTAAATGTATATTTAGCATATAGAAGCAGGTTTGTAGCAAAAATTTTGTACCTATTTCTTTACTCATTCCTTTATGGTGTACATAATATTGTATCAATGGGAATAAACTAAGGGTCTAATTATTTTAGAAGTTTGTTCATATATCAGTTGTCACCACTTAAGTGCCATGAATCATTATTCTTTAATATCCAATTTGTGAAGAAAGTTATTGTAGATGAGAGAATGGAATCTGAGGTAAACTAAGTTACTTTTATGAATTCTGCAATGAAAATTATATTTTGTATTTATTAAAGAGTTTCCTCATATAGACTTTCCATGCATCATTTTGTCTGACACTAGAAAAAAAGGCAAGATGAACTGAGTGTATTTATTAAATATGAAACAAAACTTTTTTTAAAATAGGAATGGAAAAGACATAAATGTAATACCCATGTATGAAAATCTAAAATAAAATAAATGAATGTAAAACCATGTATTAAAATACTATTTTTATAGTTTTTGAAATCCTCTTGGTCAAGTGTTGGACTCCTATCCTGAGCAACTAGTATCCAACTGAGGGGGGTCTTGACTAAGCCTTTCATTTTGCTTTTTCCTCTAAAAATTTCAGTTTCTGGTCATAGAGATCTCTGATTCATTTGGAGTTGGTGTGTGTGTGTGTGTGTGTGTGTGTGTGTGTGTGTGTGTGTGTGTGTGCACAAAACAAGGTATAGGAATAAAATAGCTTTATTTGTCTATGTGTGGATATTCAGTTTTCAAAGCACTGTTGTAAAGAGAGTGTCTTCACTCCAGTGTCTATTTTTGACATGTGTTTTCAGAACCTAGATGTCTATAGCTCTGCAGGCTGCACCAGCTCCCTATTCTGTTCTCCTGATGTACTTGTTCTTTTGTGCTGCTGAGACACTGTTGTGTCTGTGCTTCTGTAGTATAACATGAAGTGAGACATGGTCATTCTTCCAGTGTTATTCTGTCGTTTATGATAGCTTTGGCTATTTAGGCTCTATTGTCTCTCCATATGAATTTTAAGGTTTTTTCCTATTCTTATGAAGAATGATATTGGTATTTTGTTCACAAGTACATTGAAAGAGTAGATTGTCTGTGGTAGGATGGCTTTTTCACAATTTTAATATTTTGATTAGCATGGAAGATGACCTCAGTTTCTTTCACCAATCTTTTAAAGTTTCCTGTAGATGTAACTAACCGTCTTATTAAATAAGAAACACAGAACCAATGTAAAAGAGAAAGCCAAGAGGTCAGAGCTCAGAGATAAAACCTTACCCTTCCTCCTGCAGTGATCCTACCTCTCCGAAAGAGAGCTACTTCCTGTGTGTTTGTCTTTAATATAGTCTTTCTGTTCTGCCTTCTCATTGGTTGTAAACCCAAACACATGACTGCCTCATCACTGCCTGTAAGTACAGCCCTCCAGGTCTTAAAGGCGTATGTCTCCACCGCCACGCTCTTGCTATGGCTCTAATAGCTCTGACCCCCAGGCAACTTTATTTATTAACATACAATTAAAATCACATTTCAGTATAAATAAAATACCACCATAGTTTCTATTGTAGTACATTCTGGTTAGATTTATTCTAAGGTATTCTACTTATTTTTAATACTATTATGAGTGGAATTGCTTCTGTTTTCTTTCTTAGTACATTCCTCATTGGTATGTAGGATGCCTTTTAAGTTTCTGGGACAATTGAAATGCTTACAGTTCTATTTATGTACAGAATACAAAGATCATTTATAATTTAAATGAATTCAGTCTTAACATATAAATCTATGTTTATAAACCAATATGAGATTTTAGAAATTGGATGGCTAATATTAGTAACATATATTATTGAATCCTACAATTTCTGTATTTTTGCTTTTATATTTATATTTATTATTTTTTTAAATTTACATATTCTCTTTTGAGTTGGAATCTTGCTGTCTTGCCTAAGCTGGCTCCATAAACTCCTGGGGTCATGATACTTCATGCTTAATCCTCTTATGTGCTGTGGATACCAGCAAATACTGTCTATTCTGGACCTAATAGGAAATTTTAAAAGCATTAATAAAAATCTGTAGAAAGCAGGGTAAGATAAAAATCCTAAGAATAATTTTTAATATTTATGGAAAAGAACAGAAAATTTGTATGGAAGCAGGTGAATAAATTTATCATAAAACAACGTGAGTGAAGGAAACTTTTTGAAATAGCTTAAGAATAAATTACATATACAGGTCTGGAAGTACTCTTGGGGATGTAAAAACTTCATTAATGTTTAATTATATATGTGTTTAATCATCGACAGGAACATATAATCTATATTTTATGTCATATTGATAAGTGAGAAGACAGTCAAAATAGTTTCCACTGACCATATATGCCCTCACTACATTAATTCTGGAGTGAACATTTGGTTTAAATAGAATTTTATGACCACTGTTGAGTTTAGCATACACTTTTTAACACAAAAGTGTTACAGAATGTAACACTGAAGTTCACAAAGTGCCAGAATTGTCATTGTGTTCAGGTTCAGAGTCACATACTATGTATAGTAGCCTTCATTTTTAGAAGTGGGGAGTTCAATTGCTCTTTAATTTATGAATTCAACATAATTGATATTGTACTTTAGAAATAAAAATGTTCTTACATGAGAACACCCAATTATTCACTCGAATTTTAAGGAAAGAGGTTGCCACTGAAGTACCCATGAGCCATGGCTAAGTTTTTGATAGTAGCAACAAACTGAAGAATTCATATCACTTTGACCCTAAGTTCCTTTGTGTAAAATTGTGGGGACCAGTGCCAAAGAGAAAGACAAATAAAATTTAGTTTAGTGTACATCAACCCACTTTAATTAACAATTATATTTTTATTTACTAGTTGTATATTTTATGTTACCTGAAAGAAATTACTATTGAGATACATTCCTACTTTCTAGTCAGTCTTCTTAATTTCCAAATCTGATACCTCCCTTCATACTTGTGATATTAATATAAAGTAAATTTATTGAGTGAAGTAATAATTCTTCTAAGCATATACAAGTTAGGTAATATTCTCAAAAGTATATGATAAGCTCCAAGGGAGGTAATACTATATTATCTACTTGCCTTTCAAATGAACTGATCACAGACAGGCTGAGGGACTGTGTCACACAGCTGGAAACTTTAGAGCCCGGATTCAAACATGAACACAATGTTTTCTTATCTCAGTGTCTTAATATTGTTACTATTTCCCTGCCCTCTGGATTTGATGCAACAAATGTTTTCAGAAGAACAGTTGCTAAGTTTATTTTAAAAAACAATTTCATTATAGCTTTAAATATAGAACATGAACATTATCATGCACACCTAAGTGCAAATGACTGTGTGATACTCTGTATGCACATGACTCCAGAAGTGATTGTGAATTCTTTCAGAAACTGATAATATTATACAAAAATAATTTTAAAGCATTTAAAATTTTTTTTGGGAGAGGAGTAATTAGAGTAATCAAATGAAAAAGATTGTCCATAAAACAAATTTAGGACATAATATGGCAGTGGAGGCAAGGATTACAACCATTCATGCTGTTGGAATTCACGTAGGGCCTGCTTCGTTTGTCAGTAAATAATAATGTTCCTTTCAAAAATGTCTCAAATAAATAGAATTATCAATATACAATTAAATTGGGCTAAGCAAGCCATGATCTTAAAAGGATCTACAAGCTTATAAGAAACTTTGAGTTGTGGAAAATCCTAGAAAATAGTTCTTGAATGACAATGTCTCTAGTCTAGAGGGATGAACGCACGTTGCAGCCTGACTGTTGGCAAAGCATAATTATTGACTTTTCTTTTTTTTTTCACATGATATTAGTGCTTCAGCTAGCAATTTTCACTCTGCTGTTGCAGCATCTTGAGATAAAATGATAGATCACCTGTCAGCAGCTGGAATGTCTGCATGGATGAAGAGACATTGTAAGAAATGAACTTGCTGATAGCCATTTTCACACAATTTTTGAAATTGCAAGTAATTCAAATAACCTAGCATGACAGCTTTCAGTCCAGAGAATCAGTATACTTCTATCTGTAGCTTGAAGAACTCAGTGTACTGTACACGTGCTTGATGTTCTTAATTATCTAATAAACACACTACACTTCAACAACGATTTGATTCTACAGGCCACATAAAATCCAGTATTTAGGATCTTGATGTATAGAGATGATGGAGATGACCCATGATGCACCAATTTAAGTAGAGATGAGGCCGATAGAAACTGAACTTAGAGTAACCCAATATTATGCCTACTGAAAGGAGTAAGGGCAGAAACAGGGGAAATATTTATTATAAATTGAAAACATTGACTCAATTTACTCTCACTAGAGCCATGAACTTATAAGCATTCAATCAAGGTTCACACCATGGTAATACTGTTAAGAAAGTATTTATGATTTTGCTAATATTGTTTGATACATGTTTAGAGCTTACTTTGTAACATGACACATGATTTCTTGCTGTGAGGCAAGAGAGCATAAGTGAGAGTTTAGAAATCTGGTATTCTACTTGGTTTGGCTTATGCACTTGGCAGCCTAGCACATTAACCTGCAGCATGTATTATACAAAGTCTGAACAATGAACACAGTACTCTTGGGAACACACCTGTGTCAGGCTACACATATACCTCTTTCTGATCAGTGCGATGAATTTCCCTTCTCTTTAGTGGTCATCAATTATGGAGAGTTTCCATTCAAACAGATTCCTAGTATATCCATGTATGAGGATAGGAGAGGTGGCCTAGTATGGAATCTGAAACTAAGTGCATGCATGGCAATGGCTAATGATGTCCTTAAGTGAACCTTAGACTGAATTCCACTCTTACCCTCCTATGCCTGTGTAAGGTGAATTGCTAAATGGTCTTATTAATTAAAAAAAAAAAAAGCAGAGCCAGATATTGGGGTGAAAACTGAGAGATCAGAGAAGCAGAAAGAAGCCAGTCACATTCTTACCACTAGGAAATCCTCAGCCAAGAGAGAGCTACTTCCTGTATACTCACGCCTATAAATCTTTCTGTGTTCTACCATCTTACTTCCTTTTCCACCCAGCTGCATCACTTCACCTCTCCACCTAGCTCTATTACTTCCTGTCTGTCTGTACAGACCGCCAGACCTCTATGGTGAGTGCTGGGATTAAAGGCATGTGCTACTACTGCCTAACCTCTATATTTAATATAGTGGCTGCCTCTGTTCTCTGATCTCCAGATGAGCTTTATTGGGGTGCATAAATAAAATATCACCACATGCCTGTGTCTAATTGGGCATGCATGTAAGATACATTATGGGAAAAGACACGTACAGTATAAAAATACTATATGATCTGAACCACCTTCCCTGTTCCCTTAGTAAGAAAACTCATCCATCTCCTTAACTCCAACAGAGGAAGCACAAGCCATTATCAGTGTGGGTACTTGAGTATCTTTACTCATATACTCACTGTCCCTTCCAGTGTATTTTGACCTTGCTATTGCTTTGTGCTAAATAAATGTTCCTTGCTACTTTTACAAATCTGTGTGAGCCTTTATTTCATTTTTAAATAAGTCAGCCCATACTTACCACCCAGCCCAGACTCCAATCACTTTTACCAGTTACAGTGCTTCAACTTTCATTGAGTTAAGAAGGACTCATGCATTAACAGTGTAATTTTCATTTCAGGCATTGCTTTCATGATGACCATTACACTCGATGTAGCATTTAAGGACTGTTTTGTCTCTTTCACATGAGTTGATACTGTGTTGCCCGCCCTCTGAAACCAGATGTCACATATCATCTGAGGGCTAGGTTGAAAATATGGGTTTCTCTCAGGTTACCAGTTCACGGATGACTTAGTTACAAATCTAGAGGCCAACTGTGGGAACAGGTGAAACTTGCAATTTTGAGGCCAAAAAAGAAGGACTACAGAGATCACAAAGATCATTTTCTTCATAGGTTCACGGACTACTCTTTCCAACTTCTTCCTTTTAATAATAGCATCTATGGTATCACCTTATAAAATATTACCCATATCTAAGCAATAAAAATGAAAATAGCATTTTACAATATTTTTATGATAATATGGTGTTTATTGTCCCTCTAAATCAACTAAGCAAGATATATATGAGCTCACAGAGACTGTGAGCAGCAAGCACCAGGCCTGCATGGGTCTACACTAGATCCTCTGCATATATATAATATCTATTAGCTAAGTATTTTTATAGGACTCCTAACTCTGAGAACAAGTGGCTCTCTGACACTTTTGCCTGCTTGTGTGACACATTTCCTGCCATTGGGTTGCCAGGCCCAACTTCAAAATGAAAACTTTTGCTTCATCTTACTATATTTTATTTTGTCATATTTAGTTGTTGTCTCTTAAAAGCCTGTTCTTTTCTAAAGAGAGACAGAAAGGGAGTGGATCTAGACAGGAGGGAGAGATGATGAGGGATAAACAGAGGGGAAACAATAACTATTATTATGGTGTTTATATTTCCAAACTTATGTAGAATTTTGTATATTTACCCAGGAGTGGTATACTGGGTCATATGAGAGTATTAAAACTGAATCAAAATAAATATATATTTTATGACTTATTTATATATAATTTTAGCTTATAATCCACATGAGACTAAGATGTTTGTAAATCATTATTGAGATTTTTCATCTGAATCTTAGAAAAAAATACCCCAACATTTGATATCAATTTTGAGAAAAAATGAACCTAAATTTATTGCTATTACTTATTTTAAAAAGTAATCAACAAAAGTCCAGATGTAAATATCTATGTCACCATACACGATCTTTCCTTAGAAAGTAAATTTTGTCTTTCCTGAGGAGGCATCATGTTGCCTAATGGAATGGATGATTTATTGAGAGTATAAAGGCATCTTAACATTAACCAGGGTAGCTGGAAGCTACCCTCTGTAATAATAATTGATTGCTCTGTATCTCTTTCTCTTTTTAACAGATACTTCTCATGGCAGCCATAACTTATATTTTAATGCACTGATAGCATTCTTGATGTTAATTTTTTGAGTAACTTAAAAAACTATATGTACATACAAATAATATTACATGAGCTGAGCAGGTTGTTTATATATATTTTATTTTATATATATTAATTGTATATGTATGTTAAGGGGTATTGAGTATATATTATATATATACAATATATACCACTTTACTTTCTGAAATTTTATCTTTTTCTGAACTAAATAACTAACTTTGAAACAATGCTCTTTAATTTGCTCTGATTTGATTTCTCAAATACCAAGAATTAAAGGAATTACTTCCTTTTCTAATTTATATTGCTTCATATTTGACTTGGTGCTTGAAATAAGTACATTTTCTGCTAAAATTAGATGCCAAATTTTTGTCAAATACAGAAATTGTGGTTTATATTCTAATAGGTCATACCTCTGTGAAAACATCCTCACCAGATACCGAATCTTGGTCATCCTAGCCTACAGAATTATAATAAATCAATTTACTTTCTTCATAATATGTGAGTATGGTGTTCTCTTTTGACAGCATGAATATAGTAAGATATGAGGCTAATAAACATTATAAAGAGTAGTTTTTCCTTCATTGATTTATGGTTTCAGCTCTGATAGGTATACCAAACACATGTAATGGAGTTATCAGAACTGACATTGAAGTTCTTGTGGGAAGACAAACACACAGGGAAGCCAGGGAAATAATAATGTGCATGAGACATACTGGAATTTGAAAATATTATCATTATATAACTACAAGTATTATGCTAGTATATGACTAAATAGACTATCAGAAGACCTAAGATTAGATCAAAATGATAAATTGGGTCATGAAAAAAATATAACATTGTGCTGATATTTTATTTGTGCTCTAATAAATAAAGCTTATCTGGAGATCAGAGGACAAAACCAGCCACTATATTAATAACATAGAAGTCAGGCAGTGGTGACATGCCTTTAATCCTAGTATTCAGGAGACAGAGATTCATCCAGATCTCTATGAGTTCAAGGCCACACTGGGAACTGAGCCAGGTGTGGTGGCACACACCTTTAATCCCAGCACTAACCATAGAGGTTTGAAGGTCTGTACAGGTAGATAGGAAGTGATGTAGCTGGACAAGGAGAGGAAGTGAGATGGCAGAACATAGAAAGAATGGGTGTGAATATACAGGAAGTAGCTTTCTCTTGAAGCTGAGGAGTTGGTGAGGTGAGGTCTGCTGGCTTGTTTTGTTTCTCTGATCTTTCAGTTTTCACCACAATATCTGACTCGGTGTTTTCTATTAATAAGACGGTCTAGCAATTCATCTTTCATGACATCTTAAGTCACTGAATAAATATGGACTCAATGACAAAAACTGCTGAAGTAACTTGTAGCAATTTTAAAGACATAATATTAGATGTACATTCAATTTCATGCATAAAAATTGGCTGAAAATACATTAATGACCCATGATTAAAGATATATGAATACTTGAAGAAAACATAGGAGATTTGCCTGTAGCAAATAATTTTGTAGTTTAAATAAAGCATTCAAAGAACAAATAAAACATAAAATTAATATTACTGAACAAAAAATAAAATTTGCATGACAATAGAGAATATATCTATAAAATAACTATACAATGGGAAGATAAAATTTTTAATGAATAAACAGACAATACTAATGAACAGTTCTTTAAAATTTAAGATCTTAAATGATAAAAACTCAATAGAAAAATTGATAAAAGTTGTAAACAAAAATTCAAATAATAAACGAAAATAACTCTCAAAGAATTTATAAAAATTCTCTCATTAGGAACATATGAATAAAAATTCTTAGCATTCAATTACTAATTCATTAAATTGGTCAAATATTTTATTATACATTTTTCAGAGTTCTATAAATCTTAGGGTATAAACTAGTGTTATTGCTTTCTGAATAAATAGTAGAGTAATTAAAACAATTTTTGTTGTATCTATCACCTCAAATAATACTTTTTAGGCAGTCAAATTTAAAAATAGGACAACATATGTTTATACATTTTTTGAGAAAAAAACATTCTTATATATTGCTGTTGGGAATTTATACTAATATAAATCTTATTTGAACTTAGCCTTTCACCAGAAAATTTATCTTTGAGCCACCTGCCTTGAAGATAAATCTCCCCAATATGAAAATTTTTATGAACAGATTTTTGTAACATTGTTTATAATGCAAATTTCTGAAATTAACCAATAACAGTTAAAAATGTAGATAGGCCATTTTATATCTTCACTATATTATTTAAAAAACAAGAAGAAAGATCTCTGTGAACTGATATTATCTTTTAGGAGATAAAATACATTAAAATTGATAAATGAACATATAATTAATATGAAATCATAAGGAGGAGACTATTAAAAATTGATTGACATTTGAATGAATGTGAAATTGGGTGGATAGTGAATATATGAGGATCTGGGAGGGTTTGAAGAAAGGAAAAGAACATGATCAAATTCTGTTGTATAAAATTTTCAAAGAACAAATACAAACATTATTGTAAAATAAATTTTATTGCCTTCTTTTCCCATAATACCACCACAGGACATCTGTTTTCATTTCTGCAAGCTGAGTATATCGACAATTTGTCCACCCAACTTCACATTCATCATCATGCATGAGAAAATCAAGTTCACCTATGTGACTTTGGTTTCTTCATTAGTTATTGCCAAATGAACAGGAGTTCATCTTGCACATAACTGTGAACAAAGTCTTGAATCCTGTTCCCTCTACTACACTCATATGAAAATCATCTTTTGTGGTATATTTTAAGATCTTGTTTCTGATGATTGAACCAACCTCAATAAATTTGCTCAAGAGTCTAAGTTTGGTGTTGCTGTATAGTTTAACAGTAACTGTTGTTTTGTAAGGGCACTTAGAGATAGCGCTTACAAGTTTTCTAGTTTTTTTGCAAACCTCTGAACATGTCTGTGTTATTTGTAACAGGGTACATAATGCTGAAGCACCAAGAAGCCATTCAATTCCAGTGGCCAGCTTTATCTTGCCTACTTTCATCTCCTTTATAACTTGGGTCTCTTGCTGTATTCTGTATTCTGTGTTCCATATTCATAATTTGTGATTTTTCAAAATTACTCAGAAGGAGTACTTCTGTTTTCTGTAGCTCTTGGTCATATGGAAATAATACACAATGACTTGAAGATTTTCTAAGAACCCATGGCATATTTTTTCTTTTCTTTTTTTTTTTTTGAAATTATAATACCTGTGTTCTTTCATTTCTTTATTTTTGAGATTCTAATATAATTACATAATTTCTTCCCTCCCTCTCCTTCTTCCAGACCCTCTCACACACCTCTCTTTGTTGTCTTTCAAATTAATGGCTTCTCTTTATTTTCTCTTTCTTTATTCCAGGGGCTATAGAACTATAGCCATACATGATTGCCAGAAGAAAACTGAGAAAAAAAGTCAGATAATATTAATACCACCATAAATAAGAAACACAAATAAGACTGAAAATCATGCCGGGCAGCAGTAGTACACACCTTTAATCTCAGCACTTAGGAGGCAGAGCCTGGTAGATCTCTGAGTTCAAGGCCAGCCTGATTTACAGAGTGAGATCCAGGACAGGCACCAAAACTACGCAGAGAAACCCTGTCTTCAAAAACCAAAAACCCTGAAAGTCATTATAAGAACAAAAGCATTCCTGATGTATATTCAGAATATATAATTTTCTTATAAGATAAACCTATGTAACATCTAAAACCTGCTAATTTATTTTCTTTAAAATTCCTAAAATTGTTTTGTGTCTTGATCTTCATAAAAAGTTACATATGTAATTATGATTATAAAAGAAATCTGAGTTCTGTGGAGATGATTTAAATAATAGGAAGCTAGATAATGTAATCTCTTTGCATCAGCTAGGTACTTATTCTCTAGGATAAATGGTAATATTCTGTCTAAATATATTAGGCAAGTGGTTAGGAGTCCCATAAGAAAACCAAGCTAACAGCCATAACATATATAGAGAGGACCTAACTGAGACCCATGCAGACTTCCTGATTGTCATTTCAGTCTCTGTGAGCCCCTATGAGGCCTGCTTTATTGATTCTGTGGACCTTGTTCTTGTGGTGTCTTTGACCCCTCTGTCTCCTACAATCCTTCTTCCTCCTCTTCTGTGGGGTTCCCTGAGCTCAGCCTAGTGTTTGGATACAAGTCTCAGCATCTGCTGCAATCAGTTGCTGAATGATGACTTTCTGATGATAACTGAGGTAGGCACTGATCTATGAGTACAGCAATGTATCATTAGTAACCATTTCATTGAATTTTTCTCCTAGTCGTATTTGGTTCAATCCTGGATCTCTGGTTGTATGGGCTCTAGTTCCTGGCCATCCAGGCATTGTCAGGTATGCGTTCCCTCTTGCTGTGACTTATTAATGTAAGTTTTTTATTTTTACTGGTTTGTAGCCATTTTTCATTAAACACATGCATGAATTCACTACTAACTGTTAAGTTTGAATCCCCTGTTATTGGGTAACCTCTGCTGCTGATGTAATAAACCAATCAAGCTGAATTAATAAATCCAGGTTTAATCCGAGCAGAGCAAAGCACTTCCCAAGTGATTCGTGGGAAGGCAGGAGAGAGAACACAAGAGCACAAGGCAGGTATGCTACCAATTGTAGTGGGTAGCCAGTCCAGCTTTGATCTGGAAGTTCTAACACCCATTGATGCTTCGGTAACTGTCACCTACAATGCGGGGGCCGAGAGAGGACCTTGAAGACCTGAGATCCAGATGCGCTAGCTCTCTTGGTCCCTGGACCCTGGATGCTGGAGGTAGACTGAGCAGAGTTCTCCAGAGAACAACGCTGGACTGTGCAACACCTTTCCCAGACCCTGGACCCTGTAACCAATCCCTTCACTTGTAAGTTGCCCCACAAAATAAACCTCCCTTTTAACTACATGGAGTGGCCTTAATAATTTCACCAATAACCAATTCTTAAGTAGCCTGTAGGATGATCAGCATCCCAACCTTTTTGAGTACATACGGAAGTCAGTTGGGCTTCCACCTAAACACTAAGTGCTAATAAAAACAACGCTGAAGCAAAGAGATGTGGACGTATGCCATATTCACACTTGTCTGATGGCCACTCAGATGAAACAGCTGGGGTTATGACTACTAGAAACCAGGAATTCTAAGAAGGAAAACCACAAAAGTAGCAATATGTGTTCTAATGACCACAAGGGACTGCAGCTACAATGGCTGAATGCAGAGGATATATAAGAAAAGAAAAAAAAATTCTCTATTCCACATAATGGAGAAAAATGCAAAAGAAAGCATATTGGTTATACTTGTTTTTATAAGAAAGCAGCAAAATCTGTGCCCAAAATTGTACAGCTAAATATAATTAGAGCGAACAGCTATGAATTTCAACTTTAGTAGATGTAATTATATTGGATTAAATATAATGATTTCATTTCAATATAAAAATTTCTTAGGAGATACTGATACAACTCCCAAGGAAATGGGAACATTGTGACTTTGTGTTTCTGGTTTGAAATAATTTTTATTTAGATCCCTCCTATTCTAAGACGCGTATCAAGTGACCAGCCCTTATATGAAAGACAGACATGGAAAGCACAGAGAATTCTTAAGGACTGAGCTTGGGATTAATACAAGCATCAATTTGAAGAACATTTTTTCCATCAAGTGAATTTGGTAGCTCCAGCTATTTCTGTTCCTGTTTGTTATGCACAGATCTTTGCAGATTCTAGAGCTCTGGGAGGTAAACGTTCCTTCAGCTTTGCAGGCTACAGCTGCTCCTAAATACCAAGGAATGTGTCTGAATCTAAATCCCTGCTGTTGTGGGAGGCCTTACATAACGCTTAGTGGAGAGAGAACAGTCGCTAATTTGAAGAGAGAATTACTCTCTTTTTATTTTTCAGTTTTTTCAGTAACAATATACTTAGAAACTATTTGTACTGTGAGCCTCCTTGTAGTTGGTGTTTTAAAGTATGTGAATTTGTTGTCTTTTAATCTTATAGTTAAATGTGTCAAACATGCATGTAGTTTCATGTTTCTAACACCTTATCACACAGACTTCTTTGTGTAACAATCTTTTATTATTTTCAGTTTTAGATTGTAAACTCATGACTGATTTATTTTCTAATAATTAGTATCCATTCTATCAAATATTACATCAGAGAAAGGAGATATACACTATACAGTACAGAGAATTCAATTATCAGAAAATCAGTATTTTGAACAACTGATAGTAGCTTAATCTGGACATAATCATGATTTCTTTTAGAAGTTCATAGTTTGTGGAAAGACTACTAATCAATTTTCACACTGTAATGTGATGTGGAAGCATAAAAATACATAAAAATAACTACAGGTATCTAGCATATGACATATCTAAGCAGGTCTGGAGAGGGTGTTTTGCAAGTATCTATGAACTGAGCTAAAATATGGTTCCTTCTTTCATGAGAGCAAAAAGCAGAAAACAAAACCAGAATCTAATATTCTAATTCAGAAGACAGTGTCGCAGTAAGTGTATAAAATAGGGAAATAGACTGAGAAACAAATGCCTATCGAGCTGAGAAAAATCTGCTAAACCATATGCCCACCAGCTATTCTACATGGATTAGTGACTTTATCACATCCCCCAGAATAGAAGCATCACTCCACAACAACAAATATTCTTAAACTAAAAGAGATTATCTGAATTATAGGACCCTATGTTAATGGCCACATCACTGATAATTTGCTTGTATTTTCATCAAAATTGATAACTTACTGTGTGCAGGAAAGAAAGTTAATACTCAATGTCCTACACTGCTATCCTCATAAGGCCAATTAAGGGTAGCTCTCCACTCATTGTGTTAGAACTGAGATTTCCAACATCAGTTTTTAAAAGTGATTTATATTATTTTGTGTATGAAGGTTTTGCCTGGCTTTATATATGTCTATCACATGCTTGCCCAAGGTCAGAAGGGCATCAGATCCACTGGCACTGGAACTACAGACAGCTTTGAGCTGCTCTTGGAATCATACCCAGGTTCTGTGGAAGAGCAGTGGGTGCTCTTATCCACTGAGTCATATCTCCAGCCCCAAAACATTAATTTGTAAGAGTGTTTGCTATGTTATAGGAACTATTTGCATAAATAATAGCATTTGTACTCAACAATTGCTTTCTTTCTGGGAGTCTGGAATCTGGGTATTTGTGAGGTATGCTTGGGTACATAACCAGACTCTGGTCAAAACCTTAGCCACTGACACTCTAGAGAAGTTTCGTATGTAAATAATTTACATGCGCTGTCACCAGACGTTGCAGGAAAATTGCAATGTGTCCTTGGTGAGTCTTTGGAAGAGTTCATGGAAGATGGCTTCTAGGCTTCATTCTTCAAATTTTCTCTTTTACGGTTTGTGTGTGTTCTTTCTCACTAATCTGCATTCTGAGAGTGACTATAGCCTTTTAAGAAATCACTAAACCAAGGGCAATTAGAAGCCCTCAGAAACAAGAAACAAAATTAAAGCTATTGTTTAATTGAAATAATGTTTTGAGAGGCTTTCTGAATTTTTGCCAAATAAAAATTCATGATGCATAAATAGAAGAAAGTATTACTTCAGAAAATACAAAGCTTCAAGTCAATAACATATTAGTTTCTGGTAGTAGAAGGTTCTTATCGAATCAAGGTCTATAATTAGACAGATTATATGCAGATCATTATGCAATTATACTTATGAAATTTTTCATCTGTTTGTGTGTTCTACCTTTGAGATAATAACTAATAGACAAATATTCACATTCATATTTCTCCAGACAGTTAAGTGTTGGTGATCTTTAAGAACAATAATTACCAGCATCACCTTTTCTTTATTGTTGGCAAACTCTAACAAAGATTACAACTAAACTTCCTGACTAATGTCACTCATTGTATTTTGGCTTTGGAGCTAAAGGAGTGAACTAAAATGTTTCTGGAATAAAATTCTTTTCTGGTATTCTAGTTGCCTTTTCAACAAAGTATGAGCTTTATTTTGATTACTGCTTGATTACAAAGGCTGATTTGACTGATCATGCTGGCATGTGGCTGGTCTTGGACTCCTCAAAAAGTCTGTGTATCCTATCTTGCAGACTAAGATCATCCCAGATAGTGAGCAGATATTCCATTTTGGTTGTAATTAGTCTGTCTGGTCAAAGTAAATATGCAACTACAGGAATTAAAAGAATAAGAGTGGGCCCCAGGAAGGGAAAATAGTTAAGATCTTCTGGGTAAATTGGGAGGTGGGGTAGAAGGGAAGGGATGGGAGATGGAAATAAAAGGGACTGAGATGGCTGAGTGTAGGGAGGGACAGAGAAGGAGAGCAATGAAAGAGATATCTTGGCAGATGGGGTTAGGAGGAAGCCTGGTGCTAGGGAAATCCCCAGGAATTCACAAGCATGACACCAGCTAAGACTCCTAGCAATAATGGAGAGGGTGCCTGAACTTTACCTTCCCCTATAATCAGATTAGTGACTGCCCTAAATAGAACCTACATCCAGTAACTGATGGAAGCAGATGCAGTGATCCACAACCAAGCACTAGGCTTAGCTCCTAGACTTCAATGGAAGAGAGAGAGGAGGGACCAAAGGAGCAAGAGAGGTCAAGAGCATGATGGGAAAAACCACAGAGACAATTAACCCAAGCTGGTAGGAGTTCATGGAATCTGGGAACACGCATGGGACCGAACTAGGCCCTTTGAATGTAGGTGACAGTTATGTAGCTAGATCTATTTGGAGAGCGCCTGGCAGTGGGACCAGGACTTATTCCAGGTGCATGAAATGGCTTTTTGGAACACATTCCCTAGGGTGGGCTACCTTGCTTAGCCTGGACACAGCGGGGAGGGACTTGGTCATGCCTCAACTTAGTATGCTGGACTTTCTTGACTCCCTAAGGGAAGCCTTACCCTCTCTGAGGAATGGATGGGGGTTGGGGGACTGGAGAAGAGGAGGGAGGGGGAACTGGGATTGGTATGTAAAGTAAAAAAAAAACAAAAACTTTTTTTTAAACAAATAAATGTCAGGGGAAAAAAGAGTTAGATTGTGTGTGTGTGTGTGTGTGTGTGTGTGTGTGTGTGTGTGTGTGTGAATGACAAGAGCCCAGGAGGGTTACTTATTTGTCAGTGTTGTTTACTGGGAGTGAGAAAATATGAGGTACAACAGAAGCCACTATTGGAGTTTTTATTAGGAAAGGAAAGAGTGGATGTGGATAGGCCTACTGAAAAGAAAGTTGTGGAAGAGAGTGGGGAGAGGGTGGAGCCTACTTCTCTAGGTCACCTCGTGCATGCGCACATGGGTTTATGTAGCTATGCCACACATGTGCATAGATTATGTGGCCACACTTAGTCTGGATTACTTAGGACGCAGGGCCCTGGAGTGACTGAGCATTTTGCCTGACTGCTAGCAGCGCCTTTACAGTAATGTGACTCCAGAAGTGGCTAGGGATAATAACCAGGAGAAACTGTGAGCGAGGGTCTGGAAGAAAATAGCGGAAGACTGTAGGAAGAGACATGATGCACTTCATTCAGCAGGCCTCAGGAGTAGAAAGAGCAACACAACCATAACATTGCAGTTCATGCAGATGTCTGTAAAGAGGGGCCTCTGTTAGGTATAACCTACTGAGGAGAATGTCTGCTCATTCATTATCCTTTTACAAAACCCATCCATCTTCTCTCATTGGAAGGCTCTGATGCTTTGCAACACAAGAAAGGGAAATATAGGATAGTTAAGCTCATGACTTAGAAGGAATGTCTAGCTAAAATATGACAAATTAATATATGGGACATAGAGGGTTTTGAGAAATCTTACAAATATACACACATACAAGGCTCTGGAATGTATGTATGCAGTGTCATAATATCATCATGAGGATATGAATCAATCCATTTCCAGTGTATTTTTTAATCTTCAGATAAAATGAAGAAACAATTTATTTTTAAAGAGTTATTTTTAAACTTAAATACTTAGGTTAAAAGGTATACCCAATTCTAATCACACAGGGCAAGAATAATGGCTTTTAATTGTCTTAAAATTAAATTAGAAGTCTTACAAAACTATTGATATAGTTCAAAGTGAATTGTTCTTGAAAAAATCAGCATAAGAACAATTAACTGATTGTATGCCTGCATTTATATGACTTGATGTTTAGATGTCTTGCATACTGAAAATCTTATTTGACACACACATTTTTATTCACATTTTTTTTTATTCACCAGTTTTAAAATACAAGAATGAATTATCATTGCTTTGCAAAATTGCAGTAACAAAAGTTTTAAAGAAACTGTATTTTTGAATGACGATAAAGGTTAGCCTTTTTGCAAGATTGCTCCAGTTTCTGCAATTGACAGTCTTGATACTTTTATTTTTATCATATTTACCAACAGACATTTGGAAGGAGAGGTATTAGTTGTGTTTACATTCTAAACAAGCTTCCCATTTTCTCTAAATATACTATTTCTTATATTACAAAGATGTTTTGGACTGGAGAAAATCAGTTTAGCAAACAAAGGCATAAAGTCAACAATTGACAATCTGCTTAAACAGCTTATCAAGGAAAGAACATGAAAGTCTGTATTTATAAGATGATTAGAGCTAAATATGGAATTACTTGAAAAAATGATTATTGTGACCAAATAAATGTCCAAACACTGTAAATAACAGTGACTAGTCACATGAGAACAATCAGTACCTAGCTTACAAGCTAAATGAAATATCCAAAGGCACGGGGTAAATGGTGAGTAGTCTATAAATCCTAAACACATGTTAAAATCACAAGTCCTCTTCTGCTTTATCCTGTCTTCCCTGATTAGATACTCTGAGAAATATACATGGTTTTATTTTTACCTTCGAGTTTACTATCCTTATGAATGTTGTTCTTGGGTCTACAATGTCATTTTCATTTAACAGTTCACTTAACACAGAGATTTTTCACGTGTGCATAAAGGGCTATGTATGCTGCCAATGTACAGTCTATATTACAGTGTTTCAGTTGATATATACATACATCAATATCATTATCTATCTACCATTTATCTATCTATAAGCTGCATAGTCAATTTGAAAAACAATTATATCATGCATAGGCTGGTAAATATAATAATGTTTATAAATACTATGTAAAAGAGTATCAAAGAAATAGAATGTCTAATGTTAAAAACATGGAGAAATAATATTTTATAACATATCATTGAAATATTGAGAGAAGGATAATGAAGGATAAAGGTGCTAGAAAAGCCATATGAAAATCTATAAGTTTAAAACACACACATGCTTTCACACACACACACACACACACACACACACACACACATACACATAAAACATATTTTTTTCTTGGCAAATGAGATTAATTTGAGTTATCTCAGACAGGAATATGCCTCCCCAAAGCCACATGCTGGCACAAAATTCCCATAACTGTTTTAGTGTATCTTAGACTTGAGTTGTTGGTCAGGGGTGTCGCAGAGATTCCCCCAACATAAGATCTATTGGCATTGCTCTCAGTGCCCACAAAAAGTTGATACTAAAACCTTATTGCTGAAGACAACACACACTTAGGTCCACATTAAATGGAAAAAGGATGTAGGTATTGACCAGAAAGCTTTTTCTGTTGGCTAATTTTTATGGTACAGGAAGGTTCTATGTAGGCTGGGGGTTGGGGGATTTCCATAGTCTTACCAGGATAAATCCTGTGAGCTACTATGAAGATTGACCTGACAATATACCCCCATGAGTGTAATAGTGCTTTGCATCTTATGTCATTGAGGTGACCAAACACTTTCCAGTTGAATCCAAAGCCTGCTGCACAGGAGGAAATGCATGCCTTAGATTGCAAATCTTAACAAGAATCTATGGCTGGAGAGCCCAAAGACTCCATAAGTGAACCTATTCCTATTATTTGACTAAGTGGACATAGTATAAAACTGGCTCTAAGTATGTATTTCTACATCCAGGGATGACTGTAGTTCTCAGATCTTAGTACAGAATGTGCTTTGTGCATTGGAAATACTTAGTACAGAAATTCACCACTGGTCAAAGTGAAGAGAATAAGTGTCTGTGTGGTAGTCACTAATAAATGGTACATCTACATCATTCTCTCCCCCATAAGTCTCAGAGACCATTGTAGAATAAGGGTGGAAAGACTATTGTAACCAGAGACTGGGGAGGACCAGCAACCAAAGGTATGGTTTACTCTGGACATGACAATGCTACTACCTTCATGAACTCACTGCAGGTGTAATTTGCCTATATGAGAAACATGCAAGGTCAAGACAGTAAATTTTATAGCATAGAAGAGGGCAGGGCTTAAGAGCTGCCTTCCCTAACTGTGTAGGTATTGGCCATTGAAGAATTATGGGGAGGGAGATACAGTTTTCTTTAAGAATGTAGCCACTGGTAGGTCCACCATGCTCCAGTGGGTGACCCCACGTCTAGGAGTATATAGTCAGCACAAATGAACTTGGTGCGATAATTAAAAAGAGCTAAAGAGCATATAAAATTTGGAGAAGGTGGTTGGGAGGGCAGATTTGGAAAGAATTGGAGGGAGATATGTGGTGAATAAGATTAAAATTATATTCTTGAATGATATTTTCAAAGAATTAATAAAAATATTATATTTTAATATTTTTACGTGGTCTTTACTGTAAATTTTTATTTACTCCAACATTACTATCCTGAATTGGCAATAAATGTGAACAATAAAGTGTACACATTAGAGTTTGGACGTTCAATCATATGCAAATATCTTACCATTATTAATACAAATATACAACCGTGTCAGGAGCAGTGCCTAATTAACAAAATGATGAAACAAGAAGAGCCTTGAATTGGAGTCTATGAAGTTAGATTTCTTCATAGAATGATGGAAATCTACTTAAGGATATTCCATAAAATAATATGACTATTATTATATCTAAATAATTACACATAAATACTAACAGCCATATTATTAAGAATGCACTTCATTTAAAAAGAAAGCATTAAAAAACAAACAAGGTAAAGAAAGAAAAGTAGTTAAATAGGGTTTTTAGGCAGCTGGGAAGGATCTGGGAAGTGTTGGAAAAGGGGACAATCCTGATCAGAATATATTTTAAGTAAAAATTTTTTCAATAAAAATTGATGATACATACAAAATCAAATAAAACAAAAAAAGAAAGCATTAAACACTGCTTGAGTTATCTAATTGAAAAATATTAGTATAATTTAAAACTATAGTCAGCAGAGAAAATGTAACAAATTTTTAAATTATAAGCCATGCCATGTTTCATAGAGTTGGAAATGAGAGAGATGTGAAAAATGAAGCTTAAATTAATCTTGGGTTTCTTGCTTAGGCCATTGGATAGATCATGATTATCTAAAATAAAATTAGGAGTAGAGTTGATGAGATGTAGATATTTAGGATTGATAAATTTGAGGTATCTCTGATGAAGTAGTCAATACACATTTACATAAAATGTCTATACTTCAAAAAGAAAATGTTCAATAAAATGTCCATTTGGGAAATAAGAGAACATTAATAAAGTAATAGTTCTGCAACAATAGACTTTCAGTAGAATATTTCATAACTAAGAATGAAGTAACAATTTTTCTAACAATTCAGAAAAATTATAATCTTAATATATCAATACATACCCAAGAGTATATTTCATATCACTACATTTCATCCACACATCAAAATGCACACCACAGGTAAAATATGTGTGATATTTATATTTATATAAAGCTTGAAATCCAATAGAAAATTTTATTTTTAGAATGTGTTTTCTTAAAAAAGAAAAAAATAAGTTTCAAAGTAATTGAAGTCTCAATTTTACAAAATACTAATTTATATTTAAAAATCACACAGTTTAAGGCAACATGGTATGATTTGCACTGAATGCTATCTAAAATTATTGGAAGTCATCATAGATCTAGGTTCACAAAAAACAATTTTTGTAAAAGGCTAAGGTAAACAAGGGACTTCTTCAGTGGTAGAATTTGCCCAGGATCCTGTAGTAACCTCCTGTAGTAACCCTCATCAACTCATTGGTTCATCAAGTCAAACAAACAGATAACAACTGCCTCCAAATATCCTACATATAATAACATGGTTAGTCCAAATACTAATACTGAGTGCTTTCCGTGACTAAATGCAAAGAACAAGCTGCAGAATTATTTAAACAATTCTCTTTCTACTAACATTATTGTTAATGTGGTTTTTGAGACAATATATTCAGTTTTCAGTATTAGATTTACAGACAGAACACTGTAAGTGGGTGAAATTGAATTATCAAAGTATTCCAAAATTTGAAGCTATTGTTGGATTACTCAAGTATAAAATTTTTTTGGAAACAAGCTATAAAGAAACCTTCCTCTTATTGTTACTTAAACATTCAACAAGTTATGGAAAATTAATAATACCTTAATCCAATCAAAACAACACATTCATAAAAAACTGATAGAAGCTTGTTACCAGTGGGTTGAGGGAACATTTACAGGTTGAATCCATCCTAATTACTCATATGAATTCCAAATTTGCTTTACATTTAAAGTATTGAATTTCAAGTTGAGTAAACATCAAGACAAAATAAATAGACTGCCCATATTTTCCCATCGGTTAATGAGTCTCACATTTGGATTCATTGAACATCATCATCCTTGTTTGATATTTTTTATACATTCTCACAGATATTCACAACCACACTCACATGTACAGAAATTATCCTTCTTCATCTATGTCTCCCTCTCATTCTCACTCTCCTTTCTTCCCTTGTCAACACACACACACACACACACACACACACACACACACACACACACAATTTTAATACTTTTCATTGTTATGCTCAATCTTACATTTTAAAAATGTACCACAAAGTAGAAAATTCAGCATAAAATAATGAATGATTATGTGATATAAGCAACACCGTCTTTTAGTTATTGTATTACATGGGCAAAGGAAAGTTGCTCTCTTCTAAAAACTTCACCAATCTTGTTAGCTCTCCATAGAATTTTATCAAAATATATTAGAAATTCTTCATACCTCATCTTTATGGCCTAGTTTTAACCCTCTGGGCATTCAATAATGTAGAAGTAATTTTAATCCAATACAGATGCCATAAAATATTTCCTAAACACTCAATAAACAAACCTACCCTTTCCACACAGCTTTAATTTAGTATGTGATTTCTTAAAATCCACAATTCTTTATAAATTTATATAATTTTATTCTTGAGATCTTACTCCCTATAACTGGAATTTATTGCTTATGTCAAGGTTAATATAGAAAAGGTAGGGTCCTTTCTATAATAACTGACACTGTGCAATGATAAACTGTATTCTATAAAAATATTATGTTTCAGAAATTGAATACTCAAAATTCTTTTTATAGATTTTGTTATAACATAATTTTATTATAAGTTATTAATATTAGAAAACTATAGTGTTGTGGTTTGTTGTCTACTAATACTTTATTGAAAAAAATCCAGTTGTTAAAGTATGAAAAGCTTTTGTTCTTGACTTTAGAGGTCTTTTTATACCTCACACATAGGAGATATGAAGCAAGTAGATGTTTAAATACTATGTAGAAGTCCATGTAATCCGCATAATTGCAAAGCTGCTTAAATACAGACACAAGAAACCATTCCCTCGTGGGGTATATTAACCAGGTTCAATACTAAATAGATCTCTATGCTCAAGGGATTCATCATTCATTACTGGCCTTCGGAGGCAATACAGAGATAGCTCCAAAGTGAAGAACAATTTACTAATAACTTTCCACTTATCTTAGGTTTCTATGGCCTATCAAAAAGAATACCCAGATATTCCAAATCCCAACCTATATTTCCCCTTAGAGTGTCTGATAAACACTCTCTCATTTTGTTAGAATGTTGTATAGCATATTTTATTTAAGTCAAAGACACAGTTGCAAAAAAATGAAAATGTATTAAAAAGAACATGATCTCTAAAATGCACTTGCTTATTAGTAATAAAGGCAGTCAGACTTTAGAGCTGCCCAACAATAATAAAATCAATCCTGTAGATGTTTCAAGCATTCCTTATCGTTAATGCTCTTCAGAACAGTGGTTACATGGTCATTCTTCCACATTTGTACCACTCTTCAGAACACTGGGGCCCTAGCTCATGAAACCATCTCTTCTTCCTCATCAGTCTGGTTCGGCATCTTGGACATCTTCCTGTAGAAACAGTTCCTGTTCTCTGTCTTGTCCTGGGGATTTATATATTCAAGCTATTTCTTACTTTTTAGTTTTTCTTATTTCTATCAATTTTCCACTGTTTCAGAATATAATTGTGGTTAACATTAACATAAGCCTTCTCAGACTCATTTCACTGTCCACATTATGGCATAAAATTACTTGCTAACTGGCACAGATTTTAGGAACTACTTCTTGGGTCATTTTAAGATAAAAATTTAGACATTCTCTTATATACTCAAAACAACAAAATCTATCTCTAGTTAGTGGAAAAATACAGACCCCCGATAAGACAGGGAACTAGATCATCTTACAGTCAGGTTGCCTAGCAACAGGACATTGAGTCAGAGCCCTTGACCCTCACCTTGTAAACATCCTATACAAACATCCTGTTAGCTTGTCCCACCTTATGCAGATGACAACTTCTTGCTCCCCGCACCCTGCAGAAACTATATAAACCCTTCTGGAAGGAAATAAAGTTGCACCTTGATCAGAATCTAGACTTGGTGTATTTTCCTTTGTATCTCCTGTCCCTACATTCCCTCCTTAGGGTGGTCAAGAACCTGTTGTAGCCCTGCAGGTGGGGCAACAAGGACTTGGGGGTGGGGAGATGAAGTGTAAATCCTTTTCCTGTGTTGGAAACTGAAGAAACAAAAGTAAAATGATACCGAGGCATGCCCTGAAAAGAGAAACGCAAAGTTAAGGGGCTTTAGTCAGTATTAATAAAAGACAAGTGTGATGACTTGTGATCTTCGTAACTAGAGCTAATCAGTGAACTGCTCCAACATCTGCTGATTAGAATTGGCAGTGAATTCAAGCCCTGTGAGGTCATGGGGGCATGCATGGCTTCTTCTGTAGCTGTACTAAAATACAATGACAGAAGCGACATATTTGAAAAGAGTTTCTGTTGCTCTCATTTAAAGGGTACATTCTGTTATGCATTGAAATCCTGAAGGCAAGAGTGTGAGGCAAATGGTCACTTTTTTCCCACAGAGTTAATTCCTCATAGCCATTCCTGCAGGCTTGTCTCCTAGAAGATCCTAAATCTCATCAAATTAGCAACTAATATTAACCTTCACAAAGTTATTTTGCCATTTCCTTAAAATTGAGAGATTGGGTCACAACATGATACTTTGTATAGATAGAGTTCAGTTTAAATTTCTACAATCTTTTCATTGTAAAATGTCATTTACAAAATTTATAAAGTACAGTGTGACATATTGTGGGGAACAGATAAACTGAGTGAATGTCCATTATTTACATGAGCACACTATGGGGAGGACTCTAATGCCTTATAGCCATAGAAATGGCAAAGCCTTCCCTGGGTCAGGCTCAGATGTTAAGAATGGTTGACCTTTAGCTGAAGCCGGTGTATGCAGAAATTACCAACCACAGCTTGTTCCTCTTCCCAGATGGCTGCAACTGAAACTTCCCTGCTACAGAGATCACCTACTGAGATTAGCTAACCCACTTCCTACTCGTTCAGCTGTATAAAATAAACCTGTCTCCTTGATTCAGGCTTATAAAATAAATCTGCTGAGCTTCCAGATGTCCACTGGTACTTCTTCATCAGAGCTCATGAAGCACTTGATCCCAGATTTTCTGTGTGTATGTATAGGTGTGTGTGTGTGTGTGTGTGTGTGTGTGTGTGTGTGTGTGTGTGTGTGTGTGTGAAGACATACAGGTCTGCATGTAGAAATTCATTTGACCTTTCTCAGTATTAGGATCATTTACATAAAGCTTGATGAGTAGCCTGTCAAAATTGTTCTGTATTTTGGACTTTATATCACTGATGTCAAGCTTTTACTCTTCTGATATTTTGCATCATGAGGCATTACTTCCATTTGTCTAAGACTGCTTGTGGCAATCATACCTTTATTGCAAAACATTTTGAGTATTTGATTAACCCCAGGCTAGAGGTTAATATCACCAACCTTGAGATGACAATCTTTCTAATCAACCAAATTAACATATTCTGTGCCAATAATATTTCATTTGATACTTTCCAATTCTAATATTATTATGGACTCATTCAGTAGAAGGTTCTGTAAAAATTTCATGTTTTAGGAGCAGAACATATAATTCACATGTAAGGCTTTATTTATAAATCAAAGACCTCAAAGTTCAATACCTTGTATTGACTTCAGTGTTTAAAAATCCATGCTTTCATATCATATTTGGTTCATAATTTGTTTAAAATGTTAACAATTAGTCTCACTTTTCCACAAAAAAATGATCAAGGCTTCTACATAATTATGATAAATAAACAAGTAAGAATATATAATAACCAATTAATTAGAAATATTCTATGTTCATTGATTGGAAAAGTTCATATTTTAAGCATTATCATATTCCACAATTTGTATTACAGATTAAATGTCATATTTCTAAAATTTCATTAAATAATACTTTAGAAACTATAAAACTTAAGGTAATATTAATTAGTGAATTCTAAAGACCTAGAATAGACTAGATGGACTCAAGTTTTATTATAAAGTTATAAAAATTAGAATAGGGCTCTGAGCTATGGCTCAGCTGTTAAGAGGATTTCTTGCTTCTCCAGAGGATGCAAGTTCTGTTCCCAGCCTCCATGTCATGACACCATTGCCTAGAACTCCAGGGTCAGGATCTCAAACCTTTGTCTGGCTACAGGCGGTAGCACATTCGAAGAATATACTCAAAATACACATGAAAAAACACACACACAGCTTATATACACACTCTCATGTATATACACACATACATTCCCATACACTCACACACAAACAAAAATAAATATAAATCCTGAGAAGAAGAAATTAAAAGGAAATTATATTACTGTGATTTTATACAGAAAAACATAAATAAAAAAGGGCAGAAAGTTTAAAAAATGTGTGTGTGTGTGTGTGTGTGTGTGTGTGTGTGTGTGTGTGTGTGTACACACTTCAATAGGGAAAGATAATATTTTTTTTTCCCATCACAGGCAATTTATTTTGTTCTATTCATTCACAGTTAATACAGAAAATACTTGGAAACATTTCCATATAATGTTTGACACAGAAATCATCAAATAGAAGTATACAATGTTGACAGGAGGCAGTACATTTATAATTTATAAATTGGTGAACCTTCATAATTTCATTTGAAAGATAATATTTTTAACAAATGCTACAAGAATAATTTGATGGAGCAGTCTTGTCTTTTAAATCATTTTACTTAAAATTTATTTTGAGATATAACAGATCCTTAACTTAAAATACAAATTATTAAATGTTTACAAATAAATATAGGCTAATATTTATATTATATTCTTTATATAAAGTTATTATAAGTAGAACAAAAATAGCAGCATCTATGAAAAATAGCATCTTGTGCTTTATAGAAATACAACATTTCTTTACTTTAACAGCAGATGATTGTAAATGTTTTCTAGGAAATGCCAGAAACCACGTATCGGCTTTCAGGGATGTGGTCTCTTCCCATTGAAGGCACTGATGTTGAAGATGGAATGGAGCCATGCATCATAGATATATGTCTGGGAACATCTGGGTTCCAACTAAAATTTATTTACAAAATCAAGCAGCTAGTCAGGGTTTACCCTGACTGTATTTGGCTATATTTGGTGACTCCCATCTTAAAGAGATCTTTTAATATTGAGAAAGCAGGTCTTCTATTGAAAAAAAAAAATACTTCCTAGACATGCTTAACATGATGGTGTCTTCTGGAATACACAAATCACTCAATAACAGAAAAAGACTTGTATGATCACTACTTAAGCCCAAACAAAACAACAACAAAAAGCCTAATGACACTACGAAATGTCTGATTTATAGTCATCGAAGAAATGAATGGTAAGCCAACTTGAGTTAAAATGGCACATGATCTGCAAGGGCTACTCTAAAGACAGACAACCATGAGAGAATGTGGCTGTACCACATCTAGAACTATCACTCTCTACTTCGGGAGTGGCAATGTGTGATTGGGAAGCAGTCTAGCATTGGAATATCTATAATTCTCCAACTGGGAGCACATAATGTGACTTTGTCTTTGTCTTTAATAAGGAATAATGAATATTCTCAGTAACATTAATGTATTTTAAAAATATATACTGAGTAATAAAAGATATATAGAAAAGTTTTTATATAAATATACACATTTTATTTCCTTTAGATGTTAAAATAGGGAAACAGTCAATAATTATAAAAATCAATGTATTTTTCTTAGAGCAAGATAAGTCTCAACTTAAGGAAACAGGATAAATCTAGAACTCCCTGAGTCAAGGGATAGTGCCAAACTCTTAGGAAGTGACAGAAAAGAAGTATTGTGTGGTCCTGAGTTAAATTCTAAATCACGAGCATTAATATTTCTTCATCTCTATTCTCCTCTTATTTATATCCAACACATCACAGTTTTTAGTAACAGTAGTTTCTTATTTGTCTTCTCCTACTTATAGGAAAATCTGCCCCCAAAAGTAGTTTAAACAATTATTGTCCATAGTTTTAGATTAATCTTTGCAATCTCTCTAATAAAGCAAACTTCATCATCATCAGCACCTCAATTTCTTTTAAAATATTTTTATTAGGAGATTATAATTTAATTATAACATTTCTCCTTTTCCTTTCCTTCTTCCCAACATTCCTATATATTCTACTCTATTCTCTTTCAATTTCACTACTTCCTTATATACTAATTGTTATTGCATGGTGAAGACTGCTTCTCCCTCTCCCAGTTTTCCTCACTTGCCTATAGTTCTTTGTGTAGGTTTGAGTCCTAGTATATCAGTGGCTGTACCCATAAAGTCTCACCAACATTACTGTCCAGACATGAGCTAAACAGGGACAACACCAATGGATATGTCAAACTGGATAGAGAAAAGCCCATCTTACCATGAACCCACAGTCTTTTAAAGTAAACTTGTAGGTACTTCAAGCCCTGTTTGATCAGGCTGTACTTGGACATATATATAAAATGGATTTCCACAGCAAGATTTAAGACCTTCTCATTGCCCAAGGTAGATGTCATAAAAACAGCCAGCATGTAAGAGATTACCTATGGTCTGAATAATAAGAGACTAGCTATTCCCAATTTCAGTTTTTGAAAAGATTGAGTTTTGAGCTAACTATAAGTAGATTTAAATCTAATCATGTGTCCTTCAAAGGTTAGTGATAATCACAGTAACACTGAAATGAAATACTAGATAGAAAGCTCACTTAATACTAACTTTTCTCAACATCATATTTTTCCCTGTTTCATCTGTATTTTTGCTTCTATTCCAGATTTCTGTTGAAAATATTTGTAATGTAATGTAATGAAAAAGAGAGAACATGAAGTAAGGAGATAGATATGTTGGTTTATGGAGGCTGACTGAGGGTGGGCATGATCAAAACACATTGTATATGCATTTAAGAAAATTTCAGAGAATAAAAAATGCTATGTACAAAATTTTGATGTGTCTGATAGGGATTCAATTCCCAGTGTCCACATCACGAAATCAGGATATTTACATATAACTTAAAGGAAGTTATTAAGAAAAATCTTTGTTATACAAATCTAAATTTCTTAATTCATGATATTCTTTTACATATCACTGTTTTGTTCACTGGATGTATTTCTAATAGTATGGGACACTAATTAACATAAAATAAAAATATTTTCAGATTCTAAATGGAATAGTAATGCTAGGGAATGTCATAAAATTCCACTGAAGATCAGTGAGTTAGCTCTATTAACACTTCGCATACTTGAAGTATTTATATTTTCTATTTATCCTGGGGATTTTTCAATTTAAGACTTACTCTGGGTATTTTTGGTAAATTGCCAATTTCACTCACCCTGTGAGTCTATTCCCCATGTGAAAATAATAGATGTGTGTGTATTGGCTTTGCTTCATTAGCTGAAATTTAGGCCCAGGAGAACAATACCTTAGGTAATGTGTTTAGAATGTAGTTCATTCCCATTGAGAATTGCGACTTGAAACTCCAGAAAGCATCTTAAACAGGCAGAACACAACTGATGCTTTTGTTAGAAAGGAAAAAATGTGTCTGTGTGGTGCATTCTTAGTATGAAAGCTAGAAACAGCTTCTAAGTAGATAGAATTCTCCCAACTTAAAATGCATGTAATATACATTTATGAAATGCAATTTGGTATTCATAAAATATCAGATTATATTATTACATAGAAGTTTCAGTTGTGTTTTTTAATTTGATTGACTTATAATTCTAGAAATGAGTCTTTTGCTACTACTATTAGAAATCCAAGCACTTAAAACCTTTGAAAATAATAGAAAATAAATTTCTTTGCAGTTTTCTTTAAAAAAATTCAATATAAAAATGTAGCCTTTCTAATTAGAAGTCACCTGAAGGGGTAAAAAAATTAATTTTGTTTTTAATGGGACTTTCATCTTTTTTTTCATAATTCACTCATGAATTTCAACAAATCTGACAAAACATATGAATTCAAAATGCAGTAAATGTATATTTACTATGTACATATGTATATTAGAGAAACAGGCTGCATTTAAGTTCACATTGCCAAAGGATATATGTTCTTAGCATTTGTGTATGCACTGACTGTTGAAACACCCTTTATCTTTGGCAGTCATTACCTGTTACAAGAAAAAAAAATACGGATTCTCTAATTTTCTGCCATACTCATAAAATAGCTAAAATAGCTTAGAATCTAAACTGTTAGTGGAAAAAATAATGTTAATTTAAAACCTGTAGTTTGAGGATATGTGGTCAGGACAGTCAATCCTGTGGTCCATAGGCTCTATAGCCTTAGGAATACCACTTGATGTTTGTCCCTTGACAACTTGCATAGCACCTTCTGATACTATTGTTAGGGTCTGCACATCACCCCACTAAAGACCACCACTCATATGCAAAAGCAAGAGCATTTACTTTTCGAGCGAAGAATTCCTACAGGCAGGTGTCAGCTACACAACACAACGGCGATGACCCCCAGAGAAGCTCGCAGGCTCCTTTTATAGATAGCCAGGAGGGGATTATGTCATCCTAAACATGATTGGCCAAGCTAGTAGCAGCCACATTAATATGTTTCTGATTAACTGGGGCTGTAAGTGCTGAATCATGCCTGGTATGCAATATCTTTCTCACCTGCCTTATCAGAAACTGAAACAGAACCTGAGACCTTCACAGAAACTGAAACTTAACCACAGAAGACCACCATGGTGCTACTGTGGCCTCTCACTATGAGAAGCAGTATGCAAGAAGGAGGGTTTCAGGTTAGTTCCAGTTCAATTCCTTCAGATCCTATGTCCAAAATTTGTGGTATCTTCAGAAATAGTGTCCTTCCTTCTCGTTCTGGAAGGCAACCAAGGGCAATGGCAATAGCTGATAGTATTTGTAAATTCTTCTATTCCCCTGACCAATACCTTGAGGGAAGGTTTCCAGGCCTGGAACTGAGGGTTTGGATAGAACATGGATCATGGGAGGCTAACAATCACTCCAATTGGCACAATGCCATTTGAGAACAAAAATATATATGCATACACTTGTTGTGGTATATTTGATTACAGTGTGAACACCGAATTTGCATTTGCTTTAATTAAATAAAAACTTCGGGTCAGGAGACCAAGTTAGCAACTAGTTGACAGAAAGTAACCATAGAGAGTCATATATAGGGTGTCTTTAAGATGAGTCATAGGGTGTATGTAAGATGAGAGGCACACAGGAAGTAGCAGGGAGGGAGTTAGTGTAGCATGGGTTCTTTTGTTTTGGCTGAGCAGAAGGATGCTCTCTATTGGAGATGCCTGGATAGACAGTAGGTTAGGTAGTTATTACTCAAACTCTCTGAGCTAGCAGGTTTTCATCCCAGCCTTTGATCCTGGGTATTATTGATAAACAGAATGACAGAGATTTAATTAAAAGTTATATTTTGCGGCATCAACATAGGTGGTGCCTGCAGGAACAGAATTCCTGCCAGGCCATGGCTTAAGTGGTTAGGCCACTGCCAGAGAAGGAGGCCAGTAACTGCAGAGCTGTATTTGCTGGCTAAAACAGCAGCAGATTAATACGCAGCCTCTGTGTGGACAGAAAAACAACATATGCACATAAATGAATATATGTATGTGTTGTTTTATGTTTGTGTTATCTATGGATTTGTTAAGTAAATCTATAACACTATGTGTTTCACTGTGTTTTTCAAACATCCCTAGTGTGATTTAGCTCTGCTTTCTGTCTCTCTTTCTGTTCCTCCTCCTTCTCTAATTAAATCCCACCCCCAACATTTTTACCATTGTCCACTTCATAGTTCCTGTTTCTTACTATTTCCTGCTCTAGGGAGCCTTCTCCCTTCCCTGACCATGATCCCTTTCTACTTATTTTCATTCTTTGGCTATTTCAAATTACAATCAAATCTAAAGATTTGGAGCTAGAATTCTCAAATGAGCTGGGACATGTATTAATTTTTCTGAGGTATAATATTTTCAAGCTCTATTCATTTACCTACCAATTTGATGATTTCATTTTCTTTGCTGTGCAATATGGCACTTCATCTGGGAAGTAACAGCTGTCTAACTGGATTGAAGGCCTGTTTGATGGGAGGGAATTCATGTCTGATAGTGTAAAATTAACCAACAATCCATCATTAGTGAGGTCATTGACACTAGAGGAAAACCTACTCAGCCACTTTCCTGGGTTAATGTAACTTCTCACTGCATTCTAAATACCATTCCCTATATTCACAGATAAGTGTAGTTCTCATTCCTTATCAAAGAAGCTTATTTTTACACTACAGGGAGACTATTACAGAGATCCATATCTGGTAAATGCAGTGTCAGTATGGTGCTCAACCTTAACTGATGCATCTTTATGCAACCTCTACACCTAAGGCTCAGGGGACATTGTAGAAATGGAGGGAGAAAGATTTTAAAAGCCAGAAGATCAGAATACTTATTGCAAGATAGTGTCACCAAAATGTGGCATGGAAAATGCACCCATGAAACTTCAACAATATGGTTCCCTGAATAAAACTGGCATAATGACTATGCCAGATCACATATCATTGTTTACCAGGGAAATGTCACAAATTCCTATTCCTAGAGGAAGAACTACAGATGACCAATGGCTGTGAGAGAGAGGGAATCAGTTTCCTGTAGGGATCATGTCCTAGATTGCTTCCTTTAACCATGGTTAAGACTATGACTAAAAGAAACTTGGCTTGATAAGGGATTATTTAGCCTGCTTATCCTAAGTCCCAGGCCACTGAGGGAAGTTAGGGTAGGAACTCAAGATAGGAACCTGAAGACAGGAACTGAAGTTGAAGCTGTGGAGTTAGGACACTAACTGGCTTGCACTTAGGGGATTCTCACTTCGGTTTCTTATATAACTCAGGATCACTTGCCCATGTTTGGCATTGTCCACACTGAGATTGGACACTCAAACACTAATTATGAACCAGGAAAATTCCCCATTGACTTTTCTACAGGCCAATGTGATAGATGTATTTTGTTAACTGAAGTTCCCTTTTCCCAGATAACCCTGGCTTGTGTCAAATTGACAAAAAACTCATGAGCACAGATGAGTGCTTAAGTGTTTAACCCTGGGCACACATACATAAAGGTAATGCTGAATGGACTCAATACACACACACACACACACACACACACACACACACACACACACACACATCTTACAATAATAGTTAAAGAGGTTGTAAGTGTGGGAGCAGGAAGACACAGGTGAAATTCAGAAGAGAGGAGGAACAATGAACCCGCAATAGATGCATTATTCACATATGAAGTTCTATAAGATACATGTGATTTAGGGCTGAAGATATAGCTTGCAGTTAAGAACTGTTACTACTGCAAAAGACCTGTACTTGATTCCCAACAGTCAGAAGAGGCAGCTCACAAGCACCTTTAACCCAGTTCCAAGGAATTCAGTGTTCTCTTCTGGTCTCCTTTGGTACTGCTATGCATTTGGTGCACATCAAGTCATTCAGGCACACAGACACAGATAATAAATAAAATTTTAGAAAATATGTAATTTCAAAGAAACTGATGTAACATATTACTAGTGCAAACAAAATTTTAATATTTTGAGTTATAGAATCATTGTCATATAAAATTATTGCAATAGAAATTATCAACCATCACCTTCTAGGAAAATAACCCAAGAATCAATTCCAAACCATTAGCTTTTTAGTGCTTTAGACAAAAGATAATTAATTTGACTATTCATGTGGACTTTTGTCATTTTAAATGTATTTTATGCTAAATTGATTTCATACCACTGTTCAACAAGTTGACTTATCAATAAACCCTTAAGGTATGTTATTTGACTTTAATGCTACTGAAAACAAAAATAAGAAATTAATTTAAACAAAGATAGTTACAACCATATAAATTAATTATAAATGAAAGGACTCATTTTCTGTTCTGATGGATATGTTATGCATATCAACACATACTTCAATAAATACAGGTATCAAACATCTGGGTTTCCAACACACCCTCCATCAGAGAAATTATCGCAAAGAGGATTAGAGATCTGTAAGCTGTCACATACCTATAAAACACATATTGAAAATTTGTAATGGATTCATAAACATAAAAAAGAAATTTGATAGTAGTGCGCTCTCTCTCTCTCTCTCTCTCTCTCTCTCTGAGTGTGTATGTGTGTGTGTGTGTGTGTGTGTGTGTGTGTGCGTGTGTGTGTGTGTATTTAAAGAGTGGAAATTTGCAAAGTGGAATTCACCTGATTAAGTGCTAGCATCGAGAACCTTTACAGAATAACTGCTTTGAAAACATAAAACAAAATCTTTATTTTAGAAGCAAATAAAGTAAAACTTATGAAATTATTGAATTTTATCTTGGAAGTGTTATTTTCAGCTATGGGATTTCAATGATAAAACATTCTCTCTGACTTTGTGTGCTGTTATAAATAAATATTACAAATTAGGCAGCCTGTGAACTTGAGAAACATATTTCTCATAGTTGTGTATCCTAAGGCATTAAAAATGAAGGCACGTAGAGATCTGGTTACTGGTGAGTGCCCTTTTCGTGGTTGATAGATGGTCACTTCTTACTGTGTGGACCTGTGGTAGGAGTAATGAGGCATTTCTCTGACAGCTTTTACAAGGGCACTAACCTTGTGCATGAGGACTCTACAATTATAACTCAATAACTTATCTCAAACTCACGTCTTCATGGCATAGACTCAAGAGTTTCATTTTTGGCCTGGTCCTTTCTTTAAGAAATACAATAATTCAGGGCATTCTAGAGCATCATCAAGACACTACAGATGAAGGAAGCAGTACATTTCATTTGACACAAACACTTATGCTTAAGTGGAAAAAAAAAAACCTCTTTGATTCTTTTAGATAACGCTTGTGGAACATCAGCAATTAATGTTTTCTGTACTTCTATTATAATCTTTAGATTCCAAGTATCAGATAGATAAACTTCTTGAAACTCTTCTTATCATAATGTGCCTTTGTCTTTCCTTGTGACAAAAGTATTGGTAACTTTTTCTGTTGCAGAAAGGGAAGGATGTACAATAGCCATATTTTTCAAATTTCTTAAAATGAGTGAGTTTATGGGACAAGCAAAAGAATAAATAGGAAATAGTAGACAGATAACATAGCACCATCAAATCTGCCACTTAAAATATCTAGCAGAAATGACTGGAGAAGCTTTCCTGAAACAGTTGTGCTAGAGTTCTAACTGGGAGCTCCAGGCACAGCATCTCTTTGTCTTCCCCATAGTTAAGCTTCTGCCTTCTCCTTTTCACTATGGGGATTTTTATACCACATGATAAACAAGAATAACTGCCATTGGAAATGTTTTACTTCCCTACTTTTACAGGCTATCATCCAGGGAAGGCAATGCAGGTGCTCAAACAGGAGATACAGCAGAAAAACATGGGGACGTTGCTTATTGGCTCAGACTCAGGCTCAGGCTCAGCCAGTTTTCTTACAGCTCAGACTTACCTCCTAGGGATGGTGCTGCCAAGAGTGGGCTTGACCTTTTCACATCAGGTCACTCTAAGATATGTCAAGCTGGCAATAAAGCATATCAAATACAGAGTCCATCAGCTAATGGATAAAACACCTTAGGCCTCTATTCTCCAAGGGAATGTAGATGTTCTTATTGCTGAGCATCAAAATTTGAAGAAACTAATACCATGCCCCTAACTGAACATCAATCTTTATTTAAGTCAGTCAGTCACTTAAAGATTTTTTTCGCTGACTCTCATACCCTGGAAAGGTAGTAATTATTATTGGTTGGCATAAATGTGACACATATTTCAAGCACAGGTTAGTCTTTCCTCCTAACAATATTATGGAAGATTCATTATATAAGATTTTATAAAATGTTGATTCAGCAAGACATCAGACTATATAATATAATTTCTGGCTGGAGAAGCTGTGTTACATGAGAAGTGAAGTGATGCTGGCCTGATGTCATTGTATCTAGTAATGGTACCACATTTCACAGGTGCCAGAAGCTTCTAGCTTGATGTTCTAATCCACACAAGACTTTTCTAAACTCAGGACTATTGACATTTTGGACCAGGTAATTATTTTTTTTTAATGTAGGCTCTAGAGTACATTGCTATATTAACCTGATTATATAATTTCACCTCAAAACTCTACTTTATTGTCTCCCAAAATATAAATACTTCAATTAAATAGCAGTAAAAAATCTCACCAAACTTTAAGGTAACACTATCCCTGGTTGTATTGGGTTTGTTCTTTGTGCCAAAATTCAGAACGGAAGTCACCACAGGAAGAGACAGTCAACTGTCACCATTTGGAGGAGCTAGTATTGCTTTAACAAAGTAAGAAAAAGAAAGAACGGGCATTAGATTCAGCTGGTCTCTTGGAGTACCTCTTGATGTTTTTGCCACATTTTAAGGTAAAAATATAAATGAAATAGAGCATCATATCTAGAGTCTCTGACCAACTCAAGGATGAGTTACTAGATCATTTCACACATTAAGCTGGCTCTCAGCAACTGTGCTAAAAAAGAGTGAGGAACTCTTGTGTGAATTATAGAGGAATTAGGAATGCATCTCTGCTATGCCCCCCCAAACAACCTGTGGCTGCTATGAAATTCATCCCACTGATTTCCTCTCCCAGTAATTCAGAAACATTAAGCATAACTTTGAAAGAATTGTTCACAGATCCAATGAACTGGAATAGAAAACAACTAGATTTAAGAAGTACATCGGGTAGATGATGAGAACACAGACCAGAACATTTCTTCAGACTCTGATTATAGGGTTTGGCTCACAGAGAAAATCCTCATGGGGAATTGGTCCTAGGTAGAAAGCTGCTGCATCCTTTGTGGAGCATTAGGAGTGGAGCACATTCTATTAATGTTCAGTGTGAGGATAAAATTGCTGGTCTCCTCACCTGAGCATTAGACAAGTCTTGCTCAAGCTCCACCGAAGACTGATTGTTGCCTCCCTTTCAAATATACTGGCATTAACTGCTACTTCCATTTTTCTTCTTTCCTTTCTTTCAGAACATTCCCCCAAAGCATTCTGCAATAACATGTTTCATAGACTCTACTCAGGTTTATCCAAAGAAGACATGAGGATCAACATAGACATATATCAATATTCTCTCATGTTACACTGAAATTGGTTTGTGTGGACAAAATAGGGATAAATTACATAGAATATGTCAAAATTGCAACTCAGCGTTTAAAATAGATATTTTATAATCATAGATAAGAGTTTTTCTAGAAAAATATAACTAATTTGACATAAAATAGTGTGCAAACAATCCAAGGTAAAGTTGTTAGTTAAAATGACTTTCGACTAGAATTTAAGTGAAAGGAGTCAGCTGCCATGAACTAGGTATTTGTACAAAGATTTTATTCTTTTCTTTGTGTCTAGAGTATACTCACTAGGCATGCTTTATGTTGGGGTCCTGAAAACAGTCTAGATTGTAATAATTGCATCTTTCTATGACAGCTACTTGCACTGGGGCCTGCTCAAAGATTGAACAGTTCTTGAAGGGAGGAATAAGGGTTGAGAAATAATAGATATGAAAAATAGGGACATAAATGTGAAAGAAAAAGACAGAGACACAGAATAGCGTGGGGAGGACTCTGAGTCAATACCACAGTCTCACCAAGTTTATTCCTCATGAGCTGTTTATACACCAGCAAGGGGAGAGGCAAAAGACTTCCCCTTCTCAAAGACACTATGATTGAAGGTACAAAGTACAGACAAATGTAAACATTTCTTTAATTCTCAAAACATCTAATTGCCATGAATTATGGCAAAGCATCCGGTAATTAGGCCTTGTAGTATAAGATACCTGGTAACCATGTATTTGGCCAAAATAGCCTATTATGCAGCCTTGTGGGACAAAACAAGCTTAGACGCTTTGACCTTGAGTCAAGATGGAATAAGGCCACACATAGGAGTCTCTCTGGGCCCCTACATAATTGTCATTTTATTTATTTAAAATAGTTATTTTTGCTTGGGGGATATTTAAGACTACTTAAAAGTCATTGTAGATATATCTTACTTTTTAAAGATAGAATCAGTATAATTTTTTTAAATAAAATGCACCAGTTTTATTAAATAGACTAGGCTGAATTTTGAATTGCATATTTCCCCTTGAAACTTTAATGGTTGAATGATTTCATATTTGGAAAATGAATTTGAAAGACTTTGGATGGTTAAATCAGACACAACTGTTTGATCTTATTACAGATCAGTTCAGAGCAAGAATTCATAGATATTACTAATATAGTCTTAGACTATTTGAATGGACTTATAATTTCCTCAGCAGAGAATAAATCTGAGTGGCTATTTAAGCTCTTTGTAACATTTATAGATGGAGAAAACACAATTCTATTCATAACTAGTATGTGAGATGCAGTTCAATGTCAAGGTGAAGTTTCCTAAATTAGTCCCAGTGATCCTTAATACTATGTTTCTTGTATTTTGCCAGGTTTTTTTTTTTTTTTTTTTTTTTTTTTTTTGGTGGAGGGAACTTGTAGTAGAAAATACAGGAAAGTTAAATAGGATTGAACATACACACATTCAAAGAAGTAACTGAGCATAACAGAACTCAGCCCATTATCTGAAGTTGGCAAGGATATTTCATTTCATACATCATTTAGAGGCTAATTCACCACACTGATTCTATAAACATAGTGGCTCTTAAAATGGTAATGGAATGAGGGGCAAAAAAAAAAAAAGATTTGTTTTCAATAAATGTCTGTGCCAAGGTGCACAGAGCCAGTGAACCCTCTGGGCCTCCCAGGGATGTATTCACATCTGACTGAGCTAATATCCCCAAATCTCTAACTATTTTATAGTTTTAAAAATGTAGAAAAAAAGACACAGTATCTTTAAATAATAGACTTTCATTTCATTTGTGGGTTCTGTAATATATGTAGCAGAACATACATTACATGCTAAAAATCTAACAAATCAGTTAATTGCATTGCCTCTCAGGTCAAACTTTAACAATTTGAATTTACATACATGTTGTGAAATATTTAACTATGTAAAGATGCATTATATTCCTTTATGCTGCAGAATGTTACTTTAACTGGGTAAAGGTGTGTTACATTTGTTTCTGCTGCATTTGTTTAATTATGTAAAGGTGTGTTATATTTTTTCACCTTTCCTGTCTAAGGTACCTGATTGGTCTAATAAAGAGCTGAATGGCCAACAGCTAGGCAGAGGGAGGGATAGGTGGGGCTGGCAGGCAGAGAGAATAAATAGGAGGAGAGAAAAAGAAAGAAGAGAACAAGGAGATCTTTTAGGTAACCAGCATATTAGGCCCTAGTGTCATATAATAGAAGTGAACATACAATTCCTTTTTTAAAATGTTGGTATTATGAAATAAGGAGCTTAATATAAGCATCCAAATCTCAAAAACAAAACACAGAAAAAGAAATGAAGTATTAACTGGACATTGTGAAAGACAATACATACGTGATAGAGATAGATGATATGTAGGTAAGTGATAGTAGACAGATACAGACAGACAGACAGTAAGTGATAGTAGACAGATAGATCAGACAGACAGACAGACAGACAGATAGATAGATAAGAGGTGGGTGAATGGATGAAAGTTTCAGATAACTTACTAATTTAAAATTTTAGCTTGCAGAAAACCACTAAGTTTTGTATTATTACTACTATTAAATGAATGAAAGAAATCAATATTAATAAAAGTTCACAATTGGATGACTTTAAACTCAGGTCTTTTGAGTCAGAGACAGTTGGATCTCTGAGTTCAAGGCCAGCCTGGTCTACAGAAGGAGTTCCAGGGCAGCCAGAGCTACACAGATAAACCCTGTCTCAAAAGAAAGAAGGAAGGAAGAGCCGGGCGTTGGTGGCGCACGCCTTTAATCCCAGCACTCGGGAGGCAGAGGCAGGCGGATCTCTGTGAGTTCAAGGCCAGCCTGGGCTACCAAGTGAGCTCCAGGAAAGGCGCAAAGCTACACAGAGAAACCCTGTCTCGAAAAACCAAAAAAAAAAAAAGAAAGAAGGAAGGAAGGAAGGAAGGAAGGAAGGAAGGAAGGAAGGAAGGAAGGAAGGAAGGAAGGAAGGAAGAGGAATGATGAAAGTAAGAGAAATAAAGGAAGAAGAGGAAGGAAGGAAGGTTGGAATGAAATTCAGAAAGAAATAAGGAAGGAAGTACAGAAGGAAGGAAGGAAGGTTGGAAGGAAAAGAAAAGGAATAATGGATAGGGAATGCACAGTGGGTCATTGAAAGCAAGGTCATCTAATTCTTCCTCTGTAATGGAATATTACAGGCAGCAGTAAAATATTAAAATTGCTCTGAGAATCCACAAATAGAAGCCCCAAACACTTTTCTGGGTATCACTACACATTTAGATTCTGAGTAGATCATGAGAAGAGTGTTGTAGGATGCTTTATGTGTTGGTATCCAGGTACCTTTGTTAAAGTTGGTGTACCCAACAGTTTTATGTCAACTTAACACAACTTAGAGTTATCTGAAAGGAGGGAATCTCAAATGAGAAAATGCCTCTCTGATATCAAGCTAGAAGGTATATTCTTAATTAGTGACTGCTGGAGGAGCCCTCAGTGGGTGGTACCATCTCTGGGCTGGTGGTCCTGGGTTCTATAAGAAAACAGGATGAGCAAGCCATGAGGAGCAAGCCAGTAACCAGCACTCCTCCATGGCCTCTGCATCAGCTCCTGCCTGAAAATTCCTGCCCTGTTTGTGTTCCTGTCCTGACTTCCTTTGACAATGAACAGTGACTTGGAAGCTTTGGAAACCAAATAAACCTTTTCCTCCTCAAGATGCTTTGGTCATGGTGTTTAATCATAGAAAAGATAACTATGAGAGGGGTTATACTTAGTTCCAGAATTTACCATAAATGTAGACTCACTTTCAGTAAAGAAAAATAAGTGAACTCTTTTAGTATTTAATCCCATCTTTTTTTTTCTTTTGTAGCCAAGGATTTAAAATATCTCCAAGCCAAAAATTTAAAAAAAATTCATGTTGTAATCTCTGAAATAAAAAAAAGGTTTTCATGAATTTTTTCACTGACATAATTCACATTATCATTATTCATCCTCCTTCCATGATCTTTTTACCATGCCAACAGCTGGGTTTTTTAATTATTTAGTTTAAGACCATTTTAATTTATATGTATCTTAAACACTAAAGAGAAATTTGTATACCTCTTGCATAATGTCAGTATGTCACAACCAAAAAAATATGAATTCCCCTACAAACCCTCAGCCTTATTAAAAATTTGCAATTTTATATACACTCATTCATCTATGCATATACAAATGTACAAAATTGTATTTCATTCACAGGTTTTTGGATCACTACTACAATTACAAGTTAGCTCTGTCATAATTATGTGATTGTACTCACACAATTGCATAAGCATGTATATGATCATATCTTATAAAATTATGAGCATAGCTACTTCCTTCCACATACCTTCCAGTTCTCCTCAGCAATCACTGATCTTTTCCTTCCCTTATCTCTCCCATTTTGTTCTGTTTAGAATGCTATATATATATATATATATATATATATATATATATATATATATATATATAAAATTTTGTCATTGCTAGTTTTTCACTCAGCAAGATTTTTTTTGAAATTCATCTGAGTGTTGCTTGTACCAATGATTTATTTTAAGTTTATAGTTATAAATTGTAGATATTTAGTGTGTACCAAATTGTGTTTTGAAATATATCTGCATTGTAGACTGACTAAATCTATATAATTAGCAAATACATTGCCTTACATCATTATATTTGTCTCAGAGAATTTCAATTAAATTAGAGAAATAAGTTCTTGAGATTTACTGTAAAATGTTGCTACTATAGTTAATAACATTGTGCTCTTTCTTGAAGCTTATTGTTATACTACAAAATATGGTATCACATTTTTAAGCAATTGCATTATTGGACAATATTTGAGTTGTTTTTTAAGTTTCAGAGCTGTTATAAATACATTTGCTATTAAGAATTTGACTTTATAATAAATGCTCATGAGTGTAATACAATATGTATGATGACATTTCCAGATTTTTTTTTTTAATTTAAGAAATTGTTAAGCACTTCTAGAGAACATCTTTCCAATATTCCTAGGCACTAACTGTAATTTCTCTTTTATTTTGAGCATTCTGACTATATGTGTGGTGATACTGCATTTGTCTTAAATTCGTATGTTCTTAATGGAAAAGAGTGAATAAAAAGGATGCTGGACATTTTTTTCATGGACGTACTTGTCTTTACTTTAGTGAGACATCTTTTATATCTTTTCCAATTGTTTACATTGTTTGGTTCCTATGATTTAAGAGTTCTTTGTTTATTAGAGACACAGCATGATATTGAATATGTAGTTTGCTAACTTTTTGTCAGTTTGTTGATTACACAGGGTTTCTCAGACAACACATACTTTCTTAAAACAAATGGTACTTTACACAAAGCCAAAAAGTTAGTCTTCACAAAAACAGATGATTTCAACACCACACTTTCACCAACTCAAACAAAAAATACACAGAGAAACATTGGTCCTAGATGGAATTATACAGCAAATTGACTTGTCAGAGTATTTACAGGATTTTCTATCCAACACAAAAGAATATATATTCCTATTAGCAGCCCATAGAACTTTCCCTAAACAGACCACATCCTGGGATACAAAACACATTTCAACAAATGTACTGAATTTGAAATAACTCCTTGTATTTTATCTAAGCTCAATGTAATAACTATAGATATCAACAAGAAGAGAAACCTTAAAATTATACACAATCATAGACATTAAATAATGCAGTATTGAATGCAAAATAATGAGCAGATTATTGAATACACACAAAAAATTCCATAGAATTTATTGTAAATTAAAACAAACACTCAAAATTATATAGGCTACATGAAGACAATCCTAAGAAGATAGTAGATGTAAGTGCACAGATCAAATATAAGCCAATTCTTATGCATCCATACAATGTAATATCAAAATAATTTCTCTTCTCTACAACTCTGGTTGTATTCTCTCCCTCCCCTCTACCATTAGTGCCCTCTATCCACTCTTCTATTTTCAGGTCAGATATATAGTTATATAATCTAGAACCCACAAATAAAAGAAAATATCCAAATTTTCTAAGATTGACTAAATTCGCTTAATCTGATTATTTCCAGTTACATCCATTTTCCTACAAATAGTGGTTGTTTCTTTCTTATGCCTAAAAAAAACTTTCATTGACTACACACATCCTTTTCTTTATCCATATTCTGCTGTTGGACACCCATATTGTTTCTATAACTTAGCTATTGGTAAAAAACTGTAATAAAAACTGATGTGCCAATATGAAAAATAGAACCCAAATAAATCTCTAAATAGCTAATATTTATGTTGCCTATGTTTACCTCCTACAGAAAACTAAGATCTTATTCTATTTATAGAGTTTATAGTCAATCTATATGACTTTTGATCAACCACTCTTTTAGAATGTACCACAATTATATTACACCAGAAATGGCTTTATGCTAGTAACATTCTTGAAACTAAATTTTCAAGTATTATTGTCACTTTAAATCCTTTCAAATATTTCCCTGGAGCACCATTCAATAATGATACGTAACTGATTCTACTGTTATCTTGTTAATAAGACTTAACTCGGTCATTTATTAATTTAACACTTTTCATTGTAATTTTCCACCTCACATCTTACTTTCTCCACACTTTCTTGCCAAGAAAACTAAAGATCTCCTTAGAAAAAGGAAGTAGGTCACCCACATGGTCCTGAATTAGGAGACTCTTGTATTTGTGTCGAATTACATCTAGTTTTCTCCAAACCGTTAACCACAATGAAATGAACCACTGTTCATTTCTTTATTTAGGAAATGTGAAATCGAGCACCACCTGGGAGCTTTTCACATTGCCTCGATGGATTTTCATAATGTGTTCTAAGTTACCTGGGACCCCAGTTTACCCTACTTTCTTTACAGTTTTACTAACTTGTTCACATACAGTTTAGATGCAATCATAGCACTTCCCTGTTTAGTCATTTTGGGTAAATATTTTTCATTTGATATAAGTTAAATTCCAAAAATGACAGTTTTTTGTATCTCCACCACCTTACTAATGACTCATATTGAAGCTGAAATCTGACTGTGCCTCTTGAAATACTGTATTTTCTCAGTCCCTAAAACTGTTTATTAAGAAATACTTGATATCAATTACAAAACGCATCTCAACTCTCTCTAGTTTTCTTCCTCTTCATGAGAAACAGATTTCCTTTCTGCACTGCAGCCAGAGATCTTTAATACTCAACTTCTGCTTTGTGCCAATCCGTAATGCAAAGACTAAGCCAAGTCACTGTACATTCTCACAGAATTTCTTTCAGTGGGTTTTCACTATATGAAAATTAAAGAGATTAGTCTGACTACCTGGAGAGTTTCTCCATGACATGTCTTTTGTCTCTTGTTTTCTTTTAGCAACACAATCCTAATTCTTTGTATAGTCTTTGCCCTCTTCATGCCCCATTCTCTTTCTCTTGATTATTTTCATTTTCTGAATATCCCAAGTCATTTATAAAAATATTACTTACACATGATAAATTGAAATGTCACTGTATGGACACATCTTACTTAACTCCTTGCTATCTAATATTGACACAAGTGTTCTAATTGTTTCCTGTCACGGGAGCTTGAGTTGACTACTTTTAAGTCTATTTTACTACCTGAAATGACTTAATGTAATTTTTTGTGAGTTATTCATAATATGATATTAGCCCACTGATAGAATAAAATAAACTTATTTTACTCACTAATTTTCTAGAATACAAATTATACATATATATATATACTAACAGTATTTTCTGAATATGTCCATGTGCAAAGAATTATAAGCTATAAGCCTATCTATCTCACTATATGTATCAAATGTACTTTCAAAAATATGAATGGATGTTAATTTGACAATCTCTTTTTTCTGCATATTGTACAGGAAACTCAGAATGTTCTAAATACAAAATTTCTCATTATTCTCTAAATATATTATAACTCTCCCACAATTGAATACACTCATTCCCATACTTATCTTTGTCTGAGAGTATATTTATATTATCTTGCACAGACAGAAGAAATATCTACATATCTTATTTTTAAGAGTTTTGTATACATGTAAAATCAAATATAGTTACTGTTCTAACAAGTTATTTTACCCCAAACTCTAAAAACAGCATGCAGCACATTAATTTAGTAAGTATTATCTGATATATCTAATCAGCTATCTTCAAAATACCTGTGTTTTGTTATTCTAGATGTCCCCCTTCTTTTACATGTATAAATGGCAAAGATGTTTTCCCCCGGATTTTGTAGGTAAACTTTTCACTCAAATGGATGTTTCCTTGGCTGTAGAGAAACTTTTTTGGTTTCTTGAAATTCCATTTATTTAGTGTTTTTCATAAGGTCTTTGCTACCAGGGTTCATTATTAAACCGACTCCTGATGTTGTTATACACATGGATTAGTGTACCTCTCAGCCCTCATCAGAGAAACTTCTTTTTGAAGTAGATGGCAATCAGTGAAGAGACCCACACTGGTCTAGGTGCAGGAAGTAAGGGAATGCTCAGCCCTAATAGGACATCTACCACATACCACTCCTCCCAGGTTTCAAGGATCTTTTGGAAAGAGGAGACAGAAAACGTTTAAGAACAAGAGAGATAGATGGCTAGAAGGGAGCAGTGTCTTCTGTACATAACAGAGACGTTGCATATCTGAATTCAGAAGGGTTGTGAAAGAATGTATAAGAATTATGCATGCTCAAGCCAGACAAAATCCCAGCATTCCAAGGTGTGGGGGTGGGGTATGAAGTCCTACCAGTAACTGAAGTATTATTGGTGGCAATTGATAGCTGCTGGGAGATGAGGACTATTTTCTTTAAGGATGTGTCTGTCCCCTGGTAAGATTAGAATGTTCTAGTGGAAAGGCAAGCAAAAATTTATGGACAGCACAAATTAGGCTTGCTGGAGGTGTTTGTTTAAAAATAGTGTAGATAGCATTGGGTGAGTAGGAGATGGAGGATGGATCTAGGAGGAGGTGGGGAAAGTGGGTAAAACATATTAAAATACATTTGTATGAGACTCTCAAAGAACTAATTATAAAAAGCCTGTTATATGTCTCACTCTAGGAGTCATTAGATATGCACAGGGTTGAATGACTCTTATTAGAGTTATCCACAAACTACAAAGGGAGTTACCTCAGAAAAATTTTAATGATTAAGAGACCTCAGTATCTAGAACTCAGGACCTTTGTAAGAGAAGCAATGCTTTGCTTCTCCATACCAGAACTACAGAACATATTCTCTAGCTCTTTCCTGATTAGGTTACCACTGATGGGGTTCTGAGTTTGAGAACAGTTATCCAAATTGAACATTGCAAATTTCCCATAGTTGCTGTCTCCATTTAAGGAGGAAAATTCATTTATCATCTCTAGTGTTAAACTTTTTCAAGTGGAAGGGAGGGAATGAGCGAAAAGAAAAGAAATATTGCTGCAGATCAAAATTGTTTTGTATAATACAGAAATTGTAACAACTCACCATGAACTAAATAAAAATTAATAAAATCAGAATGTATATATTTTACAAATATCCACTTTGCTTGATTATTGGAGACCACCTGGAACATATGCTGCCTAGAATACCTATTAGGGTGGGTATCTGAGCTACATGGAAGACTTCATGTTGAATAACAATGTGTTCATATGATAGCATACTGGATATACCAGTCTCAGAATTATAACCTTGTTGGGAGATTGTTGATATCAACCACCTTTTAATGGAATTCGTTTGGTCTACAGGCCAAAGTAAGAACTGAATGGCTGGCTTGTATACATAGAGAATGTGAAAGAAATTCTATGACAATTTAAAAAATCTCTTTAAAAATTAGGTGACTACTTTTGTTTTTCTTTTTATATCTTAACTATAGCAGAATTTCCTAATTTGTGAGACTATGTTACCTGCAGATCATTGAAGCACTCTTTTAAAAAATTTTCTTTATGTGTATGACTGTTTAATTGCTTGTATGCATGTGCACTATGTAAGTTCCGGTTACCATGGAGGACAGTAGAGGGTACTAAACTCCCGAAACTGGGGTTGCATACAGTTTTGAACAAACAAGTAGGTGCTGGGAACTGAATCCAGGTCCTGTAAGAAAAAGATGCCTTTATTACTGCTGAGCCATAGCTCTGGCCCCATTAGGGGAATGTTTTATATTTGAAAGAATTTGTATGCTAGTTATTTCTTCAAAATATAAGTTTTAGCCGGCCAAGAGAAATATATCTCAGCTCCTTTCTGGGAAGAACAGGCATGTCATATTAGACAACTCAGAAACTAACAAGACCGTTCCAACTCAGTACTTTGTCGTATGGAAATGTACTTGGCCACCTATACTTAATTGTGTTTTAAGATTCTTAATGTGGTCTTGCCCTAACACTGGTGCTTGTTAATAGACTCAGGGTGACAATCTATGCCCCAGCAAACCAGGTTGGGCTACCTACTGTCAATAAACCAATTCAAAAAGCCAAATCAACAGTAAAAAATAGGATAAAAGGTGTATTCAGTGTGACCACATAGGAAAGAGGGACAAGGCAATCCACTCATTCAAGTCCATCTTCTGGGTCCTGTCATGAGGAAAAGCTTACATAGAAACTAAGAGGCATGAATAACTAAGCTCTCCAGCCAAAGCTTGATCACTGCAGCCCATCTTTGTCTTAGATCCAAGTATCTCCTGAAAAGTTCATTGACAAGCTATAAATCTCTCTCCTAGTGACAAGTTCATACTTTGGGTGCATGTTTCTTCTATGACTAAAATCCCAACGGCTCCATCCAGTCTTTGCTCCCTGCAGCAGAAGATTCCTGGGGAAAATTTAATTCCTTGAAATCCATCATTTCAATAGTTTGGTTGTCAGAGAGGGTCACATGTTTATTCAGGCTAGCAGGGTAATTATAGGCTCACCTTTTGGGCGTCATCCTCCATGGCTGTCTGTGATGTTAGGCCCTTTATCCCCAGCCCCTCATTAGAACTTTTGCACCATCCAGTGACACCCTAACAAGCCACTCTTCCCGAGCAGAGTGCTAATCCAAGGTCCCGATTACAGAGATGCCAGAGCTGTTTCTTCCTGGAAAGCCTGTGATAGAAGCTCTTTCTGCCATTGTGAAGCAAGAAGTCAGTCTTACATGCCTCAGTTTTCATCTCTGTGGATGTGGGCTCTTCATCCTGGGAGTTTCCATCTGAATTAATCTGTGGTTGATTAGTCCAAGCAGCACGTGTGCTGGGTGAGTGGTCTTCTCTCCATTTTTTTCTTAAGGCCCTCTAATGGTTTGTCACAGTCACCATGACATTTTGAATTCATTCAGTAGGTACCCTCCTACTCTCTTCCATCCTTCATGTTTTATTTCTCCAGATGTGTGCCTACCAGGAAGTACTAAGCAAGTTGCTACCTGTCCCTGATTGGCCCTGGGTTTCCTGACAGTATTTCTGCAGTTTCGCTGCTTCAGGGACAAAAGGAGGATAATTACTTTCCAACAAACTCATGTTCACTAGGTTTGAATTTATTTGTCACATTGTGACACGTCTTTAAAATTAATAATTTCAGAAGTTAGGAATTAGTTGAGGAAGGGAGGGCACAAGCAATAGAAAATGATTTCCAAACTTCAGAGTTGTTCTTTGCCATTGCTCACTACATTTATTTTTATTTCTACCTCTCCCTACCTACCCCCTCCACTCCTGCTTTCTTATATCCATGACACTCTCCTGGGGCAGCTGTCTTTGCATCATACAGCATGAGGTACCACCATCAATGAAGTAGAAACTTTAGCAGAAGGAAAGCATTCCTTCTTAAAGTTAAACATCAAACAGAAACAATAATATATTTTTTTAAATATAAAGATACAAAAAAAAAATGAGTTAAAACATTCCTAAGTGTGCAAGTGCATTTTGATGGCAGGAACCTTCTGTCAGAAGCCTGCTCACTTAGAGGAAACCTTTGACACTCTCTGTACTCGGGTTGCCTAACAGTATTCTGTCAGGAGCAAATTGGGTTTCTGGTAACACATTTGCTCAAAAACGGCATAAAAACTAATGACCATGTCAAGCTATGTACACTGCCAGCAGCTACAGTCTACAAGGGTAATTGCTTAAATTTGGATATCTGACACCCTCGCTCAAAGGCCCATGTTGAATGCTAGCAGTCGAGATAATGAATCTGCTGTGTACCTTATGAATAGATACAAACTTAGAAACAGGCTGTTCTTACATCAGAACTCTAATACTAACAACAATGACAATGGTCCCTAATTTTCCAACCTACCTTTCCAACACAAAACATCCACATTTTTGACCTGTGTAATGAAACACAATGTAGAAAAAATAAATTAATTTTTTTTTGGTGGGAGGATAAAAGAATTGTTATATGTTAGAGTCTCATTTATTTATTCATTCATTTTTTTTCTACACGCTGACATCAGTTTCCCCTCTCTCCTTTTCTCTCATTCTCTCCTCCCTGACCCTGCAACAATATTCACTCTTCCTCTGTTTCTCTTCAGAAAAGGAAGGCCTCCCATGGATATCAGCCAGCCATAATTTATCAAGTTGCAGTGAGACTGGGGACCTCCTCTCTGATTAAGTCTGGGCATAGCAACCCAGTATGAGGAAAGGGTCACAAAAGCAGGCAACAGAGTCAGAGACAACAAGTGCTCCCACTGTTAGGAGTCCCACAGGAGGACCAGTTACAGAACTGTAACATATATGCAAAAGACCTTGGTCAATTGCGTGTAGACTCCCTGATTGTCAGTTTAGGCTCTTTGAGCCCCTATGAGCCCAGGTTAGTTGGTTCTGTGGGTTTTCTTGTGTTGACCTTGACCCCTCTGGTTCCTATATTCCTCCCTCCCTCTCTTCCACAGGATTCCCTGAGCTCTGCCCAATGTTTGGCTGTGGGTTGCTGCATCTGTTTCTATCAGTTGCTGGATGAAGCCTCTATGGTGACAGCTGAGATGGGTACCAATCTATGAGTGTAGAAGAATATCATTAAGAATACTTCCATTGACTTATTTTTTCCAGTCCTGTGTGTTCTAACCTAAGTCTCTGGGCCATCCAGCCTCTGGGTCCTGGCCTTCCAGGCAATGTCAGGGGTTGGCTCCCACTCATGGTCTGGGTCTCAAGCTGGATCAATAATTGATTGTCCATTCTCACAATTTCTTGTAGGAAGGACAAATTATAGGTTGAAGAGTTTGTAATGAGGTTGGTGTCCAAATCCCTGCATTGTAAGTCTTGACTGGTTATAGGAGCTGGCCAATTCAGGCTCCATATTCCACATTAATAGGAGTCTTAAGTAGATTCATTCTCATATCTGGGAATTTCCATTACACTAGATTGCTATCTTCCCAGAGATGTCCCCAGATACCAGTTGTACCTCCCAATACCAGATTCCTCTCCATCCTCCTTCCACTCTGGTCCCTCCTCTTCCAATCCACACCCCCATTAAGACTTCCTCCTCCTTTCAACTAGCAATGCCTTTTCTATTTCCCCTTTACACTGAGATTCATGCATCACCTCTTGAGCCTTCCTTGTTACTTAGCTTCTCTGCGTCTCTGGATTTTAGCATGATTATAGTTTACTTTATAGCTAATATCCAATTACAAGTTAGTATATACTATGTTTGTCTTTCTGTGTCTGAGTTACTACACTCATGATGATCTTTTATAGTTCCATCCATTTGCTAGCAAATTTGATGATTTTATTATTTTCAACAGCTGAATAATACTCCATTGTGTAAATATACCACATTTTATTTATCCATTCTTTGGTTGAGGGGCATCTAGATTGTTTTCAGTTTCTGTCTATTATGAATAAAGCTTCTGTTAACTTAGTTGAACAAGTGCCCTTGTGGTGTAGTGCAACATCCTTTGTGTATATGACCAAGATTGGTATAGCTGGGTCTTGAGGTAGATTGATTCCTAATTTTCTAAGAAACTGCCATTTTGATTTTCAAAATGGCTGTGTAAGTTTGCACTCCCACCAATAATGGAGAAGTAGCTCCCTTTCTTCTCATCCTTACTAGCATGAGCTATCAGTTGTGTTTTTGATCTTAGACAATCTGACAGGTGTAAGATGGAATCTCATAGTCATTTTGATTTGCATTTCCCTGACGTCTAAGGATGCTGAACATTTATTTATGTGTTTTTCAGTCATTTGAGATTCCTTTGTTAAGAATTCTCTGTTTAAATGTGTACCCCATTTTTAAATGGATTATTTGATTTATTGATATCTAGTTTCTTGAGTTCATCATATATTTTGGATATTAACCCTCAGTCAGATGTGGAAAAGATATTTTCCCATCGTATAGACTGCTGATTTGTCCTATTGACAGTGGCCTTGGTCTTTGAGAAGCTTTTCAGTTTCATGAGGTCCCATTTATTAATTGTTGATATTAGTGCCTGATCTATTGGTGTTCTATTTAGGAAGTTTATTTCTGTGCCAGTGGGTTAGAGGCTACTCTCTACTTTCTTTTCTACCAGCTTCAGTAAATCTGATTTTATGTTGATGTCTTTGATCCACTTGGACTTGAGATTTATGCAGGGTCATAAATTTGGATCTATTTGCAGTCTTTTACAAGCTGACATCCAGTTAGATGTCATGCACCATTTGTTGAAGATGTTTTCTTTTATTCCATTGCATAATTTTGACTCCTTTGTCAACAATCAAGTCTCCACAGGTATATATGGATTTACATTTGGGTATTTGATTCATTTCCATTGATCCATTTATCTGTTTTTATGGCAGTACCATGCAGTTTTTATTATTATTGCTCTATAGGGAAGCTTGAAATCTGAGATACTAATACTTCTGGAAGTTCTTTTATTGTATAAGGTTGTTTTTTGCTATCCTGTTTTTTTGTTGTTGTTGTAGTTGTTGTTTATCCATCTGAAGTTGAGTATTGTTCTCTCAAGGTCTATAAATAATTATGTTGGAATTTTAATGATAATTGCATTGAATCTGTAGATTTTTGGGTAAGAAGGCCATTTTTACTATGCTAATCTTTCCATCCATGAGCATGGGAGATCTTTACATCTTCTGATATCTTCTCCAATTTCTTTCTTCAAAGACTTGAATTTATTGTCATTCAGGTCTGTCACTTGCTTGGTCAGAGTTACCCCAAGATATTTTTTATTATTTGTGGCTGTCGCGAAGGGTTTTGTATCCTTGATTTCTTTTTCAGCATGTTTATCATTTGATTATGGAAATGCTACTAGCTTTTTTAAAATTTAATTTTTTATCCATCCACTTCACTGAAAGTGTTCATCAGCCGTAAGAGTTTCCTGGTAGATTATTTTTATGGTTTTGTATGTATACTATCATGTCTGTAAATAGCAATATGTTGACTTCTTCTTTTCCAGTTTGTATCCTCTTGATCTTCTTTAGTGCTCTTATTGCTCTAGCTAAAACTTCAAGTAGTATATTGAATAGTTATGGAGAGAGTGGACAGCCCTGTCCCCGATTTTAGTGGAATTTTTTTAAGTGTCTCTCCATTTAATTTGATGTTGGCAATTGTCTTGCTGTATATTGCCTTTATTATGTTTAGGTATGTCCTTTGTATCCTTGATCTCTGCAAGACTTTTATCATGAATGAGTGTTGGATTTGTCAGAAGTTTTTTCATTATAGAATGAGATGACCATATATTTTTTCTTTCAGTTTTTTTTTTACATGGTGGATTATTACATTGACAGATTTTTTTGTATGTGAAACATCTCTACATCTCTGGAATGAAGCCTATTTGATCATGCTGCATGATCTTTTTGATGTGAACTTGGATTCTGTTTGTGAATATTTTATTCAGTATTTTTCCATCAATGTCCATGAAGGAGATTGGTCTGTAATTCTCTTTCTTAGTTGAGTCTTTGTGTAGATTTGGTATCAGGTGACTGTTGCCCCATAAAATGAATTTGACAACATTCTTTCTATTTCCATCTTGTGGAAATAATTTGAGGAATATTGGTATTACCTCTTATTTTAAAGTCTGGTAGAATTCTGTGAAAAAAAAAGCCATCTGACCATGGGCTTTTTTTTTGTTGGGAGATTTTTAATGACTGTTTCTATTTTCTTGGGTATTATAGATATATTTAAATTGTTTATCTCATCTTGATTTAAATTTGGTAAATACTATGTATTTAGAAATCTGTCCATTTCTTTTAGATTTTCCAATTTTGTAGATAATAGATTTTTGAAATATTACCTAATGATTCTTTGGATTTTTATGGAGTCTGTTGTTACTCTCCCCCTTTCATGTCTGATTTTGTTAATTTGGATATTCTCTCTTTCTGCCTTTTAGTTAGTTTAGATAAAGGTTTGTCTATCTTGTTGATTTTTCTCAAAGAACCAACTCTTCATTTGATTGATTCTTTATATTGTTCTCTTTGTTTCTATTGTATTGATTTCAACCCTCCATTTGATTATTTCCTGCAACTACGCCTCATGAACATGTTTGTTTATTTTTGTTTTAGAGCTTTCATGTGTGCTGTTGGGTTACAAGTATGAGATCTCTCTAATTTCTTTATGAAAGCTCTTAGTACTATGAACTTTTCTCTTAGCACCACTTTCATTGTGTCCCATAAGTTTGGATTCATTTTCACTGAATTTTAGGAAGTCTTTAATTTGTTTTATTTCTTTATTTCTTCCTTGACTGAGTGGTCATTCAGTACAGAGTTATTCAGTTTCCATGAGTTTGTAGGTTTTCTATTTTTTTTATTGTTGTTTTTGAAATCCAGCTTTAGTCCATGGTCTGTTAGATACAGGAGGTTATTTCTATTTTCTTGTATCTATTGAGACTTGCTTTGTGACTGAGTATGTGGAGAGTGTTCTGTGAGATGCTGAGAAGATGGTGTATTTTTTGTGTTTGGGTGACATATTCTGTAGAAATCTGTTTGGTCCATTTGTGTCATAAGGTATGTTAGATCCATTATTTCTCTGTTTAGTTTCTGTTTGGATGACCTGTCCACTGCTCAGACTGGAGTGTTGAAATCTCCCCTATTAATGAGTGATGTTCTATGTGTGATTTAAGTTTTATTAATGTTTCTTTTACAAATGTGGGTACCCTTGCATTTGGAGCATAGATGTTCAGAACTGAGAGATCATCTTGGTGAATTTTTCCTTCATTAAGTGTGAAGTGCCCTTCCCCATCTTTGGGTTGAAATCTATTTTGTTAGATATTAGAATAGCTACATTAGCTTGCTTCTTAGCTCCATTTGATTGGAAAATCTTTACCCTGAGTTAATTTCTATCTTTGACCTTTGAGGTATACTTCTTGTATGTAGCAGAATGATGGCTCCTTTTTTAGTATCCATTCTGTTAGCCTGTGTCTTTTTATTGGATATTTAAATCCATTTATATCGAGAAATATTGACCAATGATTACTAATTCCTGTTATTTTGTTTTTATTGTTGTTGGTGGTGTAGTGTGTGTGTGTGTATGTGTGTACATATGTGTGTGTATGTGTGTACATGTGTGTGTGTGTGTGTGTGTGCGTGTGTGTGTGCGTGCGTGTGTGTGTGTGTGTGTGTGTGTTTGTGTGTGTGTGTGTGTACACGTATTCTTCCCTTCCTTTGGTTTTGCTGGTGTGAAATTATGTATCCTGTGTTTTATTGGGTGTAGTTAACCCATTTGGTTTGAGAGTTATCCTTCTAATATCTTTTGTAGGACTGGATTTGTGAATAGATAATGTTTAGTTTTGATTTTATCATGAAGTGTCTTGTTTTCTCCATCTATGGTGATTAAAAGTTTAGTGGGGGCATAATAATCTGGGCTGGCATTTGTGGTCTCTTAGAATCTGCAAGACATCTATCCAGGCTCTTCTGTCTTTTAGAATCTCCATTGAGATATTGGGTATAATTCTAATTGGTCTGCCTTTATCTGTTAATTGGCGTTTTCCCCTTGAAGTTTTTAATATTCTTTCTTTGTTCTGTACATTTAGTGTTTTGACTAATATGTGGTAGAGAGATCCTGTAATCTTCTTATAAGTTTATAGGCATCTTTTTCTTTAGATTAGGGAAATTTTCTTCTACGATTCTGTTGAAAATATTTTCCTTGATCTTTGAGCTGGAATTCATCTCCTATTTCTATTAATCTTAGGTATGGTCTTTTCATGCTATCCCAGATTTTCTGGATGTTTTATGACAGGATTTTTTTTCGATTTAACATTTTCTTTGACTGATGTATCTACTTCTTCTATTGTATCTTCAGTGCCTGAGAATCTCTCTTCCATTTCTTGTATTCTGTTGGTGTTACTTGCATCTGAAGTTTCTGTTCATTTTACCTAGATTTTCCATCTCCAGGATTCCCTCACTTTGTGTTTTCTTTATTGCTTCTATTTCAATTTTCAGGTCAAATAGTTTTATCCATTTCCTTCAACTCTTTGTATTTTCCTCAATTTCTTTAAGAAATTTATTTATTTCATTTTTAAGGGACTGTATCATCTTCATAAGATTGTGTTTAAGGTTATTTTCTTGTGCTCGAATATCTAGGGCTTGCTATAGTAGGATATAAGGGCTCTTGTGGTGCCATATTGCCCTAGCTGTTGTTGATTGTATTCTTACACTGTCCTCTAGCCATCTGAGTTTGGGGTTATTATAGGTTTCAGTGATGGTTTCTGAGTTTGTCTTTGTTAATGTCATTTTTTTGGATGTTTTCCCCTTGGCGACTGTCTCCTCTCTGGTTTTCTGCCTGACTTATCTGGAATTCTGGTAACCAGTGAGTCTTCAGGTTCAATAGGGTGTCTCCACGGAGGTTTTTGCAGCCTGCATGACTTCTGGGATTTGGGGCATCAATATACTCTGGCCTTCCAAGTAACTTTGTGGCCTCTGGGGCTCTAGGTGCCTGCTTGACCTCTGGAGATGTTTGTGCATCATAGTCTCCAGTAAGTAAAGTAGAAACCTTCTGCCAAAGTTGTAGGCTGGGATATGGAGCCCAGGGGAAGGGGTATAGTTGGGGACTCTTGAGCAGGCTTTAGGGAGTGTTACTGGTGGTAGGTGGTATATTACCTGGGATCCTTAGTACCAGCAAGGCTTCTGGTAAAGCTGAAGTCTTCTACTGGACCTGTATGCAAGAATATGAAACCCAGTTCCTATAAAGTGACTTTGTTCCTGCTTTTAGTCTCAGGCTTACAGTGTCACACTTCCCATGCAGCTTCTGTTTTCCTCTAGTCTCCCTAATATTTCACTGTATGTTTTTCTTGACTATAATCTATATTTGGTGAATTCAAAAGTAGAATTTCCAAGATATGGTCCTGGAGTATAGCTTATTTGATAGACTATTTGCTTGTCATGCAGAAAGCACTGAGTTTTCTTGCAAGCACCACATAAAGCTTAGTGTGTTGATGCATGCTCTCAACCCCAGAACATGGGGGATAGAGATAGGAAAACAAGAAAAGCAAAGTCTTCTCTCGCTACATAGTGAGGTTGAGGCCGGCCTGTGATGACTAAGACCCTACCTCAAAAGTAACAAATCAAAAACAAAGAAATGACAAAGTTCAGCATTAAGATGTAATATATCTGTTAAGGAAAATGATTTATGGATAGTCTGAAATTTTTAAAATGGTTTTCAACTCAGAAGTTGTCACTTTTTTCTTTTATACTTAATCTTTTTAAAGGTGGTATTTGGCTTTCTGGATTTGAAATATGATATTACCCAAGTGACTCTCAAATCCATGAATTCAATGTAATGCCTTTACAACTTCTCTTCATTTAAATTAGCTAATATCCACACACTTAAGTTGTTACCTGTTTCATACTAGATGCTAAATGATACACCTTCTAACGCTTGCCTCAATTTACTTTAACCTAAACCATGTTTTGTATTTCTTTATCTTTAGCTCTAATATCTATCATCTTTCACCTGTATTTTGATGATTGCATTTTAATGGTTTTAAATTGCTTTCACACTCAGAAGTCCTACCAAAACCAGGCATATTTATTAGCAAAAATTATATGCAATTGTGGGTTGAGAAACTGAAAACAAGTAGATCTCAGAGACACATTCTTATAAACTGAATTTCTTGAAAAAATAAAAGTACTTATTTAGATCAGACACTCTCTCTCCCTAATGTCTGGGAATGTTCTTGTTTCCTTTGTCTTAGTCTACTAGAAGAAAAGTATGCATTTTGTCAAGTGAAGTCCATGGATCAGCAGAGCCAAAATTGATTGCTAAAAGTTGTCAATTCCAAAAATTAATCAGTGTATTAGAAATCTGTTTGAGGACACTTCTTGTCAAATAAAGAAGACAAAGTTGTTTTATTTCCTGAACATAATGTGTATTGATTTCTGAAATCAAAGTATCTACTAGATTGTCCTATACTTTGTATTACTGATATAACCTTTTGGACTGTGACATCCAAAGCTCAGACTGTTAAAACTTCATTATTTTATTTTCCTTTCAATTTACTTATTTCTGTATGCTTTTTTTTAGTATGTGAATATTGTCTTCATTTTACTCATGTTTATCTAGTAAGTTCTACTTTTTCACCACTCCTGCATAAGGTTTCAACAATTTGAGGCTTTGCTTTCTTTTAATTTTTAATATACACTACAATTGTACCATTTTCCCTTCTTTTTTCTCCCTTCAAAATTTCCCACATTCCCCTCCAATCTCCTCCAAATTTATGGCTTCCTTTGTTACTAATTCTTAATGCATGCATCTAACTATACACATACAGCACATCATACACACACACACACACACACACACACACACACACACACACATATATGTATATGCATATAACATATACATATTCCTAAGTAAACCTGCTCAACCCATATTATGTTACCTGAATGTATGTTTTCAGGTTTGACTGTTTGGTATAGACAAACAATTGGTGTGCTCTTCCCTGGTGAAGAACACCTCTCCTGCTCATTGCTTTCCTCAGTTGCTATAGTTCTTTGTGTAGGGTTCAGGTCTCAAGCTTTTTCATGTCCACTTTGGCGTGCCCATCACAAAACACTCCCATACCTAGGGCTTAAGAACATTGTAAGATAAGGGTTGGGAGTTGAAAGTTTGTAAGAGCCAGAGAGTGTGCTGTGAGATTGTATCTCCTAGTAATATTAGAAACTACACACTTAGGTCTAAGTAACATGAGCTGGAGAAGGCCTTGCTTTCTTTCCTGAGGACGTGGACTTCGGTTGAGAGTACAGCCTGTGTACATGTGAGAGAAGAGAAGATGGAGAAGTCACAGGTCAGACGGGTGGAACTCCCGGCCCTTCTCACCAAGAAAAGTGTTTCCTCTCTTGGGTTCTCACTGTCACCATCTTTGGAATTTTCCATATTTGGACCTAATCTCCAGATTCTTATCAATCTAATTTTCTATAAAAATTTTAATTTGTCAAAGAAATTTTAAATACACATGAAAATCATCTTCCTATACATAAATTAAGTTGTTGGGACAAAGTGGGAATATCGAGCTGTGGAGAGGTTTGTTGTTGCACCAGATCAACCAGCAGGGTTTCTAGAAACACTAAGGTCTAGTGTACAGATTCATCTGTTTTGTCAGTTTTCCTGAATGAAAACACTGATTTTTTAGTGTTTATATGGCTGAGCACCTATTTCTACTTCTTTCATCACTTGACCCATATTTTCCCCACAAATACTGAGCATGCTCACCTCCTGAGCTGCCCTCTTTTCACATAAAGATTTCCAGTGTTCTTCATCTGCCTTCTTGTTGACATCATTTGGAATTGATAATTCACAGAAATAAAGCAATCCATCATTTATATTTTAATGTCAAAATTGGTAAACTCACAAGCAAATTCTAGTCTTCTTTTTCTGTGCTATGCCATATGCTCTTTAACCATCATATTGAACTTCTACATCATGAAAAGCATATTCTAAATTGCATTTCTTAAGATGATATAATGAGCATGTCCTTAGTGCTATTAGAAGTATGAAAACAGTTACTATTATTATATACTGTAGTTTCTGTTTGACATATAATGGTGTACATTCTTCATGGATACAAATTAATTTATTTCCCATCCTAAATCTCTTGAAATTTATTTGTATGTTCTAATGCAAAAAATAATTTACTGTATTTGTTGCCTTCATTTGTAGAAACCATGTTAGCAGAGGTCTTTATTAGAAGATTATTTGGTCAGGGTAGACCACTGATATATTCCACCAGAGAAACACTAGCATCCTGTTTCATTTTCTGATCTTGAATCTCTGCTTGGTACAGGTAGCTTCCTTGGAAACGAATCTACAGGATGTAAAGGTTAAGAGAAGACAGAAAACCCAATGCTATAAAGTTCACTGATCATTTATCCAGCACAAGTTCTGAAAAGAAGGCAGCTCACTGAATGCTTATCAGTCCTATTGTTTGATATCTTGACATCCAATTAACTGGTGCTCCAAGACTTTATCTCCACTCCAAACAGTAGTAAAATAAAACTTACAAAAACAGTCCTGGAATGTTATCCTAAGAAGTTATAGTATATGCAATTATATTTGTACATTTCTCAGTTTATAATGTTATTAGTTTTATAAAACTTAAATGTCTGAACTAAGGTTAGCCAGTAATTCTCACAATATTCTTAAGAAAAAGTTAAATCTGTCTAACAGAGCCCACTCCTGGCAACTCAGCCAGTGTAAGTTTATTTATGAAAATCTCTACTGTCATAAGCCTCAAGGTCTAATTAATGTCTGTGAGAAATGAGTGTTTCTTGGAGATTCATGCTTTGAAATAACTCAAACTTTCAAAGCTATTAAAGAATTGATATTGTAGATGGAGCAATGGATCAAGGGGCCATAATGTCAAGTTTTAATGTCCAAAACAATTAATTTTGCAGTCATGTACTCATTGGGTAAAATTATTAAGTAAAATGTAATTACTTGCAATGCTTATCAAGCTTATGAATTTCATTTGATCAAGTGTGCCTATATTCCCTGTACATGAGTAGCATGTGACATTTTCTCTCTCATATTTCCCTCACAATTAAGAAAGCTACCTCCATCTTGAAAATCTTCCTTTGAGTAGCTTGAAACAAAAGTTTAAAGAGAATACACAGGATATGGTACCAGTGAAAAATTTACTCATCCACAGATTTTATTTTTAATTTTTTCATTGTGTGCTACAGACTTAGGAGATTTAGGGTCCTGTGCATGCTAGGTAAGACTCTACCATTAAGCTACATAACTAGCATATTCTCTCTCTCTCTCTCTCTCTCTCTCTCTCTCTCTCTCTCTCTCTCTCTCTCTCTTTCTCTTCTCTCTCTCTCCATATATCTATGAAATACATATGTTCATATTAATAATATAAACATATTTCTCTTCACATAAACTTTTGTTTGAGACAAGGTTTTACTATGCTTCTCATGGTGATCTTAAACTCACTCTGTAGCAACCTAAAAATTTACAGTCCTCCTTGCCTCAGCCTCCTTAGTAGTTTGGACTGTAGACTTATGACATTAAGGAAGGACAGCACTTAAATAAAACTGAAATCTTTATTCTTCCAGGAGATGACAATTATAGCCAGTTGACTTGGGTCTCTGTGCAATTTCTCTATAGCTATCTCCTCCTGAGATAAAAAGATTTGAATTCAAATTTTATATATTACTTTGTCCTACTAAGTGTTTGTAATTCCTCCCATATCCTAGGAAAAAAGTCGAACCTTTATTCCAGAATTTATGCTAATTTGTTTACTTAACTTTAATATAAGTTGGTGGCCAATGACTACACATGTCTAACAACATTAATTTCTTATTTTGTAAAAAACTTCCAAGGAAACAAAAATCATTTGATCATAAGGAGGAAGCACTTTAAAGACTGGATGTTTACTTTAGTTTTTAAAACAATAAAAATAAAGTGTAGCTGCAAAATTGTGTTAAGTATGATACAAAATTGTAGAGTAAATCTTGTCCAAAGCTTAAAATAACCTCATAAATATAAGATATTTTAAGTCAAATATAGCAGACAGACAAATTGAAAGCCCACAAATCAAAAACTAACACTTGAGAAAACCAGATAATTACAAACAAAAATCATAAGAAAAAGGAGTAAAGGATATATGAAATAAGAACAAATTAAAATAATGAAAACAGTGAATCTTCACATTTCATCATGGCCTTGAATGTGAAAGGATTATATTCTTCACTAAAAACATACAGAAAGCCTAAACAGATTGAAAAGTAGCAACATTTAACTCCATGATTCCTGTAGAGACTCCCTTGTTCTTATGGACAAGCCTAGGCTCAAATTAATTGAACTGTAAAGTAAATACTACACAAATGTAAACAAAAGAGAACGTGAGCAGTCATAGTCAAGATAGTTCAGTCAGTAACTCCACTTGTCACCAAGCCTGATGACCTGAGTTCTATGTCCTGGATGCAGAAGGTGAAAGGAGAGAATCCATTCTTGCAAGTTGTCCTCTGGCTTCCATGTCTGTGCAGTGCTATGTCTGTGCCCACACAGTTACATATACACAACAAAAACTTAAGACAAATGGAAATAAAGCAACTGAAAACACAAGATAGAGCAAAATGTCATTCTGAAAAGGGGAATTTTATAGCAATAAATAGCTCAATTACTAGGAAGAAAGTCCTCAAATCTATATTGTACTTCGAAGAATAAAAGTATAATAACCATGCAAGCCCAAAGATGGCAGAAAGAAATAATAAAAGTAACATAAAAATAGGTAAAAGAGAAATGATAAAAACAGTAGAAAATATCAAGAAAACTAAAAATTGGATTTCAGAAAAGCAAACTGAATGCACAATAGCCTTAACAATACAATGAATGAGAACCTAAATAAGCAAAAATGCATATGATGAAATATGTATTACAGTGTATCTAAACACAGAGTATCATGAGACTGTTAGCAGCAACTATACACAAAGAATTGAGTGGTTTAGAAGAAATGGATGAATTATTTGGCTCAAGACTGAATCATTAAGAAGTCAAACATGAGAAGAGCAACAATGAATGAGGGAAAAATAAACAATAATAATCTCCCATCAAGTGAAAGTTCCAGGATCTACTGTCTCAGTGATATAACCACAGGAAACTGAAAATCGAAATCACAATGTGATAGCAATTTGCACTGTGGCTCCCATGCTAGTAAATGCTGGTGAGGACATCGGGGGGGGAAGGGCTCTTATATACTGTTGATGTGTATGGTATAAATACGCTCATTGTGTAAAAAGTTTAGAAATAGCTCAAACCTTTAGAAGTAGAACTCAGTTCCCCAGTGATATCACTTTATGTACACATTTGTATATAATAGATCCAGTATATAGTCACAAAGGACCAAATAAAGAATCAACTAAGAATCAGTAAAAATATGGACAAAGAATAGTTGGTATATATCAAAGTGGAATATTGTTCATCTATAGAAAGTAGGTGCCATTTTGAAAATAACATTAATGAATGTGGAAGAAAGTGCATCAAATTAGGTACAGAAAGACAAATAACCACATGATGTCGGCTGTGTGAAGTCTAAACGTGGTTCACATAAGAATAGAGTACAGAGTGGGGGTTACCAAGACTGTTCTGAGTAGAGGCAGCTAAGTTGTCAACAATCATTTAGACAGGAGAAGAAAATTCTAAAAGACTATTTATTGTACAGCACAGTGACTCAATTTAGTAGCATGGGATGAATTATATTATAGTCTCAAAAATAAACAAAAATGACATTAAAGTAGAAGGAAATTGTTCTCTTCTTAATACTGGTAAGTGAGATCCCACAGGCTAATTGCCTGCATTTGGTCATCTATTATAAGTGTGTACTTCAAACCAGCATCTTGCACAATACGTATACATACACACATACATATATACACATACATATATGTATGTATCTTGTGCAAGATGCTGGTTTGAAGTAAACACACACACATATATGTACAGTTTAAAAATGAACAGATATTAAATATAACAGTTGATAAGTGGCATGCTTTTGTTGTGAAAATAAAATGCAAAATACTCAGTGGTATAGATATATTTTAGAGTTATATAAATCCTCATCTCCCACAGAAAGCAAGATTTTACTTTTACATTTATTGTTGAAGGCGTCATCTTCTCTTATGTTATGAGAGTACTGTGTGTTGAGAGCCACATTGGCTTTTATCTTATAAGGCTCTATGAGACCAATTTTGCAACTTCCTTTATTTCTATATCTGCCCTATCTTCCTTACAAATACTTAAATGTAAGTCTAGGTTGTTGTTCTTTATTTTAACAACAATTATCAGTAACTTGTCTCTGGGTACACTAAATGACTCCCAACATCTTTTTTTTTTTTTTTTTTTTTTTTTGGTTTTTCGAGACAGGGTTTCTCTGTGTAGCTTTGCGCCTTTCCTGGAACTCACTTGGTAGACCAGGCTGGCCTCGAACTCACAGAGATCCGCCTGGCTCTGCCTCCCGAGTGCTGGGATTAAAGGCGTGCGCCACCACCGCCCGGCAACTCCCAACATCTTATTATTCAGAATTGTTGAGTGTATAGAACCTTTCCTAATAGGGTATTTTAAGTTGATTGAACTATATCACAATATCCCTATTTTATTAAAAAAAAAACAAACATTGGAAATTAGAAAGCATTGTGAGAAACAGTCTTATAGAATCAACCAATTCTCACCTTGTATTTCTTTAAATACTAACAAATTGCATGAATGTATCACATGTCTGATAATGTAAAAAACAAGGCCTATTTTAATATAGAAATTTTTCTTGAAAAAGAAGAATGGGGTTTACTTATGTAGAAGAGCATCTAACATTTTCCACATGGAGAACTGTAGTTTTCAGAAGTTTACTGGAAGACCACAGGCTTCACATATGGAAAATGTCAAAATAAACGCTTTGCTCAGTGAAAATTGAGCATTTCCATACAGAGAATTGAAACTAGGCCTGTGAGCTGACTTATCTTATATTCAAGTGCCCCCTCGAGGACAGTAACCTAACTACATGACAAAAATATCAGAAATCTCAAGCGATGAATTATCAAAAAAATTATTTTAATGGTCAAATGTGTATCAGAGTTAATGAAGATACACTTATTGCAAACCAGGAGATTATTTGTTTGTTGTTTTCTATGTATTATTTGTTCTTGAAGAATTAAATTCCAAAAGCAGGTTTATCCTAATCAAAACTCAGATGTACACCTTTTTAAGGTTATGTTTGTCATCACAGAGGGATCGTAAACTAGATAACTTTGAGCTTCCTCATTTCTGTTGTATTTCAGAGCCTTGTTTGTCGGTGCTCCTGGCCTAGCCATTCACTTGAGCTATTCTTGGATCCCTGGCAGGTTAGTCCAGCAGCCACAGAGGGCTTACCGCTCTGCTATGGTGCCAACGAAAGTGCTGCATGTGCAGATAACATTGAATGCTTCCAGCCATGGATGGTAACATGTCTGTGAAGCTCTCCTCAATGTTTGCACACCTTCCAAACACCTTGTCAGAACATGAAACCTAGGCTTTCTACATTCATAAGCTTCTCCTCTGTCAAAGTATTTTTCTGCATTATTGTTTCTCAAAATACTCACTTATCTGAAAGTTCCTTTCTCCAAAGGCTCTACATTTTTAAACAGTATATAATATGTAATGACATCCACATTATTTTCCCTCTTGTGCTAGTATTACTTCTTGTAGCAATGGATAATGGGAATCTTCTAGCAGCCAAAGAAGAAATAACTAGACAGACAAGTTGTAGTGATTTTTTTCGTTTTTTTTTTTCTTTTTTTGAAACAGTGCTTTTTTTCAAACATTGATTATACACATAGGTCTTTGAACTACTGTTATATGAACAGATATAACTAGTGATGAAATATAGACAGATTGACTATATATGTTAAAGTAAATTTTATAAAACTATTCAGATTGATATTGCATTTTGTTTTTCTTGGTTTAAATGGATTTTCATCATTAGATGTATGCCAAGATGAATATTTTTAATATATTAATTCCATGCTATTTTTTAATAAAACACTAATTATCAAATTAATTCAGTGCCACAAATAAAGTATACTCCCTTTTTTTGGTTTTAAATCTGGAATATACTAAGTTTGTAAGTTTGTAAATGTAATTTTGTTAAGAATAGGAAGCTATTAAATGCAGTGTGTCTCACAGGTGAAAACTGGTTAAAATTTAAAAGTTTAAATTAAGAACGTCCATCAGGAACAAACTTGTAAACTATGTGGGATAATTTAAAAACAGCAACAACAAGTCAGAAAGGGTATCAAGTTTGAAAGTAAATACCATTAGAGGAGAGAACACCATTTGGAATGTTGAATCCAGCCTAAAAAGATGTTGGCTTCAGGGTAATGTGACAGATTTTACAAAGTTAGGTAAAACTTGAAAAAAATAAAGAAGTTTTGGGTTTACATGAGCGACACTGAAAATTTAACATCATGTACTTATTCACCTGCACATGTGCATACACACCCATGTGCACACACGCACACAAACACACAGTGCCTACAAAAATGCCTACTACTGAAAACTGGGCAGGACAGTTGAGTTAAAGTAATCTTTTGGGGAGAAATATCTGGGACTATTGTGGAAAAATACTTACACTTGCCAAATGATGACTGTGATAACTCAAAAGACTAATAAGCTCAATTCTATTCTTTTAGATTTGAAACGATGGTATCACTTTTACTTGCCAGTGAAGGCTATCTCCTCTTCCTGTTAGCATTTGTCTAGACTGCACTCAAGACTTTCTCCAGTTACCACATTCCTATGATTCAGTTGGGCCATCCAGACATTTTGCTTAGTCATGAGAAGATCAAGAATTTGCAATTGAGTTTCAAGTTATCTTCAGACTAAATATAAACATTTCCCCACAAACAGAATTAACACCACTTTCTGGTACCAGCAAGTCTACAGCTCTTATTCCTAAAGTGTGACAATTAATCTGATACTTCATGTCTCCTGTAGATAATTGTACATATGAATTGAAGTCAATTCTATATGAAAGCACACGTTCAAAGGACTCCTTAAAAATACAATAGCAATAATAATAAAAACCATTAGCTAAGCCAGTTACAGAAAATAAGTGTTTGTTAGCTTGCATTACAGTTTGGATTCCAATTAGTATGTCAGACATGGCCAGAGGTAGTAAGTTGAAAGGAAACATTACTATATTGAAACTGGGTGGTCCACAGTACGCTTCCAGGATCAGTTAGAATGTTTTCCCCACAGCTCATGCTGGACTATTAAAAACATGAATTTGTAGTTATAAAACATTTGTATCTAACAGATGTTTAATTAAGATAAAATTTTCTAGTGTCCTCAGGTAGCTGATATTTAACATCTACAGCTGGCAGTTTTTCTTGTCAAGACATATGAGGAACTCTATTAGTTCCTTCTGCCTGCTGTAAAAAACAAAAGCAAACCAAACCAAACCAAACCACTGGTCTAGTGGCTTTTGACAACAGGTATTCATTTTGTCGTTATGTCCAAGTTGTGTACTTGAAAACTCATATCCCTGGGTCAAAACGAGGCTTTTTATTTGGGTTGAGAGCTCTGATAGAAAATCATGACCCTTGTCTTTTCTGATTTGCAGTGGCTATGGGCACTCACTGATCTTGCTTCTATATATCTATAGTGTCTTCTCATCTTTTCTGAATGCCTCTTGCAGAAATGAGGAACAGACTGGTGGTGACTCAGGGTAGAGCACTTAGGAACTGAGAGCCAAGTTGTGTATCTTAGAATCAATTTAAAATTTAAGTTGTGTTGAGCCGGGCGTGGTGGCACACGCCTTTAATCCCAGCACTCGGGAGGCAGAGGCAGGCGGATCTCTGTGAGTTCGAGGCCAGCCTGGGCTACCAAGTGAGCTCCAGGAAAGGCGCAAAAGCTACACATAGAAACCCTGTCTCGAAAAAAAAAAAAAAATTTAAGTTGTGTACTTTAATGTGCATTTTTATCTTTTATTTTATTGTTTTGAAAAAGGTTCTCATGAAGCCCAGACTGGTTTTGAATTTGCTGTATTGCCAAGGATAACTATGATCCTTCTACCTCTGTCTTTCTCCATATTGTTGGGATTAAAGTGTGCATCACCAAACCAGGATTAATGATGGAAACACAAAGTCAGGGCAAAGGATTTCCATGATGAAATATATCGACTGCATACACACTGACTGTATACAATTTTACTATATACAGGCTGTTATATAAATAAGATTTATTTATTATATAAATTATATATAATATATATTTTATTCTAAATAAGATTGAGATAATAAATGTGAAAGTTGATTTTATTCAGAAACATTTTAATATTTCTATAGATACTTTCTAAAAACTCAAGCAGTGTCAGTCTTGTTAGTTCAGCAGTAGCAAATGTCTGTAGGAAAATGACATAAGAAATAACTATTTCAGATAAAATAATACAGTTTGCACACATCTTGGGTGATTTTAAAGAATGAGTACATAGGACAAACACATTTCAACTAGCTTCTAGGTTGAAAACCAGCCAGAAATAGAACACAGCACCTTCAATCATATGACAGGGTTTAAAGTCAAAGAGTTGGCATGTTAAGAATATTAATGAACCAGTGAGAAAAAGAAAAGAAATTGTCACTATGCAAGATAATACATACAAAGCATTAGACAGCTACCATAGCAGTCATATCTGTCTTCAAACTTTGCTTTTGCCATTTGCTAGCTATATAATCTCAGACAAAATCTTTTACTGAAAATTGTATCTGTTAAATAATTACTACAACAACATGCTAATTAATAGAGTACATGAAAAAGGTAAGTTCTAGATAAAAGGCAATTCCATTGGTCTTCCATTCATAACAATTATCTGTTTTCTTACAGTCCTAGGTGGCTTGCTTATAATCATACCTTACTACTCTATGAATGGAGGCAAACTGTAAGTCTAGATGAGTTTTGTAAAGAAAAAGGGAACATCCACTGTCAGATTTGTTTCATTATTTATAGTTTCAAACTATGCCAATCTCAACACAGACCTAAAACATTTACAGAATTTGACCTTAATTTTACAAATTTATCCTTTAACTATCTATTGTATGAAAAAGACTCCATCACCAAGCACTAGACATGTTTTTTGAACAACCTTTTCAATTGCCATGATCTTAGTTTAACTTCCACAAAATCTATTTCTCAAAGAAGAGTTTCTCACAGCTCTTCATATAGGCTCTTAATTGTCTGCAGAAATATATTGAATATTATGGAATATAAATGGTGTAGAACTCTAAATTGATTAATAAAAATTCAGTTCCCCCAGTATTATTATTTTGTCCAACTATAATGAAAATATAAACAACAAAGGGCAGCTCAAGAATTTACAAAACCAAAATAAGTAAAATGATTTGGTAATTATTTTGATGCCCTTGGATCTGAAGGTATGGCCACTATATATGTGAATTAACACTGCTGCTGGCTGGCTCTTAAAGAATGTGCACCACAATCATAAATGACTCTTTTTCTCTCAGCATGCTATTACAGAAGTAAAGAGAAGGATGGCATTATAATTATAAGATTATCTATATCTATTTCTCAAGGTGTTAAATTTTCTATTAGATCCTAGTAGACTGCATTGCAGAAGAGACTTCTTCATAAGACAACTTTCTAACTGATTTAAACATAACTTTTAAAGGCTTATCTTTCTTTTTTAAAATAGCATTTGGAGATTTCCCAAGCACAATTTGTATCCCTTGTCTCCTTAAAATATAACAGTGGATGGATAAAATAGTCTTATCTTAATGAGGTGGAGTATCACTGAAAGAATAAATTGTTATGAACATAATAGAGCAAAGGCCTCAAGGTTCCCCCACTCTCTTTCTGTGTGTATTTGTGTGTGTGTTCATATGTGTGCCTGTGCAATGTTGAATTTTATAATTATTCTTTTTCATTCATAGCACTTTTATCTGCATTATCCAATTTCTACACTGCTACGTTAGTTTTACAACAATTGTTACAGAGTATATAGTATGTGTCATTTAATCAAAGAAAAACAGGCTCATCTAATTAAGGAGAGAGAGGGTTGGGTCTCACACAGTGTTCCACACAGCGTTAGTGTATCATGTGATAGCTAACCATGTCCTCTTAAAGAAGCTGTGGGAACAGCGCTCTTTCTGTTATGTCACGGCGAGCACGTGAAGCACTGCCTGTGAAAGCTGGCACTTGCCATGGCTTCACTGTCCTCACTGAACATTAGGACATGACTGATTATAAAGAAACTCTCAGTAAAGTTATCTCTGAGGCTTTCCAGGGTTGAAGTAGTTAAACTATTTTCCTCTTAAAGCTTAGCATATCAATATTGGTAGAAAATTACAATCCCTATTACAGTAGTAAATGCACTAATAAATAATATTCTTGTATGTAGATACAGGTCTATAGATCACTACGCAGAGTGGGGTCATTATGCTACCCTGGCTTTACCGTATGTGTAAGGAGTTCCTTCTTGTATTACATTAATATTGTTGTTAAAATACTTACAAAGTACTTCTAATTTTCATATTTATATGAAATATTGTGTCCATACCGTTTGCTCTTAAGCAGTCTGTGTACACATCCCTTTAGATGTATTAGTCTCCATTTGTGTTACACATTCATGACATGTTTGTCACAACCCTGTCTCTCTTTTATCATTTTCTACAAGAATTGCATAGTTATTTGCTATGCCAAACTGCAACTCAAATATAACTGACTCTCTGAAAATTGATAGAAGAAATTCCAGACTTTAACCTACAAGCACTAATTTATTTTTATTTATTTATTTAATTAATTTATTTTACAATCTGACCGCAGTTCTCTGCCTCTTCTCCCCCTCTCCATCACCTCACCCTCCCCTCTGCCCGCCTTTAATCTACTCTTCCTCTGTTTCTGTTCAGAAGAGGGCAGACCTCCCGTGGGTATGAACAAAGCATGGCATATCAAGTTGCTCTAAGACTAAGCACCTTCCCTTGTATTTAGGCTAGGCAAGGCAACCCAGGATTAAGAATAGGTTCCCAAGAGTCAAAGTGTTAGGGAAAGCATTTGCTCCCATTGTTAGGAGTCCTACAAGGAGGCCAAGTTACACAACTGTCACATACATGTAGAGGGTTTAGGTTGGTCCCAGCAGGCTCTCTGGTTGTTGGTTCAGACTCTATGAGTTCCCATGAGCAAGGTTAGTTGTTTCTGTGGGTCTTCTTGTGCTGTCCTTGACCCCTCTAGATCCTACAATCCTTCCTCCCTTTCTTCTGCAGGATTTCCCAAGCTTGGCCTAATGTTGGGCTGTGGGTCTCTGCATCTGTTTCCATCAGTTACTGATGGAAGCTCTCTAATGACAATTGGGGTAGTCACCAGTCTTATCACAGAAGATGGCCAGTTCACACAGAATATCCCCTGTTGCTAGGAGTCTTAGCTGAGGTCATCCTTGTAGATTCATAGGAGTTTCTCTTGCATCAGGTTTCTACCTGACCTGGAAATGCCTCCCTTTTCAGTCTTCTCTTTGAGTACTCTTTCTCTCTACCTCCTCCAACCATATCCTTCAAGTTCCCATCCCTGCTCACACCTAGTCCACCAGAGAGATCTCTTCTATGTTCTCTTCCCAGGGAGATACATGCATTCCCCCTTGGGCCTTTCTTGTGACCTAGCCTCCCTGGGTCTGTGGATTGTAGCATGGTTATCCTTTACTTTATAGCTAATATCCACTTATGAGTGAGTACATACCGTGTTTGTCTTTCTGGGTATGGGTTACCTCACTCTAGATGATTTTTGTTTCTAGTTATATCAATTTGCCTTCAAATTTCCAAATGTGGTTGTTTTTTAACAGCTGAATAATACTCCATTGTGTAAATGTACCACACTTTTTTAAATTAATTCTTTGGTTGAAGGACATCTAGGCTGTTTCCAATTTCTGGATATGTCAAATAAAGCTGCTATGAACATAGTTGAGCAAGTGTCCCTGTGGTATGATTGAGCATCCTTTGGGTATATGCCTAAAAGTTGTATAGCTGTGTCTTGGAGTAGATTGATTGCCAGTTTTCTGAGAAATTTCCATATTGATTTCATTCCTTATCTGGCTCAGAGTTTGGGTAGAAATAGCTCTGCTTTTTTAAAACATAATTTTTTCCCTTCTGTTGTCAGAAGAAAGCAAGTTATACAAAGTTGTTTGGAAATAAAGCTGCTTGATTTAAGATAAGAAGTTCTATTACACAAAGAAGGTATGTAACTGCAAAATTCATTGAATACACTTAGCATACTAAACCAGGCTTCACATCATCACTTGGCAAGGGTGCTTACCAGCAAAGTACATGGGTGACTGGGGACTGTGTTTTACTCCCAATGCCCAGTAACTAGAGAATAAAAACATTTTAAGTTTTAAATGTATTGAGCAATATCTTCAAATTCTAAGGCTGTAAACACTTTCAGCAAAAGTAGCTTGATAAAAAAATTAATTCAGAAAAATGAGTAGATCTCCTATATACATATAATGAACAGTCTGAGAAAGAAATGAGAAATCAGAGAAAGAATGACTTTTATTATATCCTCAAATAATGTAAAATGTCTTGGGGTAACTCTAACCAAAGCAAGTGAAAGACTTGTGTGATTTAAAACTTCAAGTCTTTGAAGAAAGTAATTGAAGAAAATACTAGAAGGTGGAAAGATCTCTCATGCTCATAGATCAGTAGGATTAACAGTATAAATGGTCATCTTAACAAAAGAAATCCACATATTGACTGTAACCCCCATCAAAATTCCAACTCAATTCTTCATAGATCTTGAAAGGACAATTCTCTCAGCATTATATGGAAACACAAAAAAACCCAAGAAAGTAAAAAACAATACTGAACATTAAAAAACTATTAGAGGTATCACAATCCCTAATTTCAAGTTGCATCACATAGCTATAGTAATAAAAAACATGTTATTAGTACAAAAACAGACACATTAATTAATGGAATCCAATAGAAGACCCAGACATAGATCTACACAGCTATGGACATACAATCTTTAATAAAGAGGCAATACACACTGGAAAAAGAAAACACATTCAATAAGTGGTGCTGGTTAAACTGGATGTCTGTACATAAAAAATGCAAATAAATCAATATTTATAACCCTGTACAAAATTCAAGTCCATGTGGATCAAAGACCTCAACATAAAGCCAGATACACTGACCTTGATGGATGAGAAAATAAATAATAGCCTGAATTCATAAGCACAGGAAAAGACTTTCTGAACAGAACAACTTTAGTGCATGTACTAAGACCAACAATTACTAAATGGGACCTCATGAAACCTAAAATCTTCTGCATGGCAAAAAACAAGGACAAGATCATTTCTTAAAAGTGGAAGCCTACAGAATGGTAAAAGAATTTTATCAATCATACATATGATAGAGGGTTCATATACAAAATATATAAAGAACTCAAAAATCTAGATAACAAAAAATAACCAATAACCCAATTAAAAAGTGGTGGCTGTAGAGAATTCTAAAAAGAAGAAACCAAAATGGCTGAAAAAACACTTAGAGGAATGCATGTTTAATATCACTAGTCATCATAGAAATGAAAATCAAAACTACTTTGAGGTTCCATTTTACACCTGCCATAAGATCAATAACAGAAGTGACAGCTCATACTGGCAAGGAACAATTAGCCATTGCTGGAAGTTCAAACTTGTACAGCCATTATGGAAATCAGTGTGGTGATTCCTCAGAACGATGGGAATTGATCTACCACAAGATAGAGGTATATTGCTCTTGGTCCTATTCCCAAACGATTCTCCAACCTACCACAGAGACACTTGCTTAACCATGTTCAGCACTGTTCTAGTCATAATAGCCAGAAATTGGAAACAACCTAGATGTCCCACAACACAAGAATAGATAAAGTAAATGTGGTATATTTACAGATTGAAGTATTACTAAGCCATTAAAAATGGCATCATAAAATTTGCAGGCAAATGGATGAAACTGGAAAATAATCATCCTGAGGTATCCCAGACACAGAAAGACAAATATGGTATATATTCAATTATATGTGAATATTAGTGATTAAGTCAATGATAACCAAGCTACAATCTATAGAACCACAGGGTAGGCATAGAGTAAGGGACTAGGACTGACAGTTCTCATTAGGAAAGGGAAATAGAATTGATAATTATGGGTGGATGGGGGCTGGAGGAGGAGGATCAAAGAGTACTGGGGAGAGAGGAGTGAGGGAGGGGATATGGGAAGAGACAGCTAAAGTTAAGGGGCATTTGAGGGGTAATATGGAAACTTAATACAGTATAAACTTACAAAAAATACATACATATAAGAAGGCGATCTAATTGAAATCACCAAGTAATGGGAGAGACAGAGACCTAACTGACCATCTCTTATCACCAACCAAGCTTCCAGTACCAGGGTTGGGTTTCAGCTAATGGAGTTGCTGTCCAAAGGAGTCCCATATAAATCCCCAGGAAACCCCTGACTACTTCCAAGACTATAGGTTGCTCTCCACAATCTAACAGTAAGGTCCCATTGCTGAATACACCTACAGAACTCATTGAACATGGAAAAGTAAAGCTGGTGCCTGCATAGAATCTTCATGCCAGTGTTCTAGAACCTTTGGTACAGGAAGGTACTCTGTATGCTAGCTAAAGAAAAGCATAACTTTATCCACAAATCCTATATCTGCATGGTGTCTTGCCTGGTTGTAGGATTAACGATCAAATAACTGATTTGACTTAAGGCTCACTCCGTGAGATAGAACATATCTGACACTGCTAGGATAACAAAGCACCAGAGACTAGACAGTCCAGGACCTAGGCTAAAACCAAGTACTACTAGTCAAAAAAAAAAAAAAAAAAAAAAAAAAAAAAAACACCAACACCAAAATCAACATAGTGATAAAGTAACTAATGACATTCTGTATACTCATGAGTCAATGCCTTGTTAAGCATCATCAGAGAAGAGTCTTTCTGCAGCCGATGGGAACTAACTAATATAGAGATTCACAGCAGACATTATGCAGAAAGTGAGAAACTCTGGAATACTTAGCCTTAAATGGGGTATCTCCATAAAATCCCTCCCCTCAGAACTCGGGGAAACACACACACACACACACACACACACACACACACACACACACACACACACACACACACACACACACACGGTCTCTGTGAGATGTACTCACAGAGACTAAAGCAGCATGCACAGGGTCTGCATAAATCTATACACAAAGTCTTCTGTGCTGATGCTATGGCTTTCCAGTTTTGTGTTTTTATGGGACTCTTGAGTGTGCCAACCAGAGTCTCTGATTCTTATGCCTTCTCTTGGGTTTTTTCCTTTTGTTGGTTTGTCCTGTCCAACATTGATGTGATAGATTGTAGCTAGAGTTTCCCTGCCTTGCCCACAGTCAGGACAAATCTTTGTCACCCGCCAGTCCCATAGCCGCTCAGACCCAACCAAGTAAACACAGAGACTTATATTGCTTACAAACTGTATGGCCGTGGCAGGCTTCTTGCTAACTGTTCTTATAGCTTAAATTAATCCATTTCCATAAATCTATACCTTGCCACGTGGCTAGTGGCTTACCGGTGTCTTCACATGCTGCTGGTCATGGCGGCAGCTGGCAGTGTCTCTCCGCCTCAGCCTTCCGCTTCCCAGAATTCTCCTCTCTCCTTGTCCCACCTACTTCCTGCCTGGCCACTGGCCAATCAGTGTTTTATTTATTGACCAATCAGAGCAATTTGACATACAGACCATCCCACAGCAATAGATTTTGTTTTATCTTATTGTATTTTATTTTAATACTACAAAAGAAAAATACTGTATCACCCACAACATATTACATAAGCAAAATTTTCTCTGTAATCTGTGATCAAGGTTTTTATGTATTTTATCTCATTTTTAATATTTAATGATAAGCAGTAAGTTGAAGGTTTTGTAGATTTTAGCATTTTGTAGAAATTCATTCCAATGTGGCAGTGCATGTCAACGTAAAATCAGTCACAAACAAAAAGAGTATTCTATCTGTAACAATTTAAGGAATTTTCAGTATCAATGTAAATGAAAGCTATTAGAATTAATTTCCTATTGACCCAAAGTTCTAATGGATAAAAATAAAATAGTGATGTGCCCTTATTTTTAACAAGTAATGTCTATAGTAACTCATTAATGTTATATTTTTCTAGCTAGTCAATGTGGGATTTCAAATATGGATTACTACAATACAAAGTTTGCTAAATATGAGAGATAAAAAATTTTGAATTAGGCCTAGTGTTACTAACTCAAGATTATTACAGTCAGACTTCTTGGTTCATGTTGAATGTTCAAAATCACTAACTGTTTAATTGATAAGAAAATACAAAATAATAATATAACAGAATGATATTTAAATATCAAATTCAGAAAACTGCAGCTGAACAAATATTCACTTAACAAAGATGTGGAATGTTTCCTGATCAGAACTTTCCCAGTGGGCTAGATGGAGAAGAGCAACACACAGTGCCTAAGCCAACATGTGATGCTACAATATATTAATTACTGAGCGGTTAAACAACTGAACAGTTCATAATTTTAATTCAGCACAACAGGTTCTCATATATACAAACTAAACAGCAAACCATAAAGACCATATTGAATTTTTAATATAGGAATAATGTTTCATGTTAAAATACTTTTTAAGAAATTTTGCTTATATTTTATTTTTAGAGAATATCCTGTATAAGTATACTGTATTTACATCATTTCTGACTTTTCTTCTCCCAATTCCAACTCCCCAGTCTTGCTGGTATTTCTAACCCCATCTTCTCTCTGTCTCTCTGTGTATGTGTGTGTTTGTCTTCACATATATAATAACATATGTATTATGTGTTTATATGTACATATATATTATATATACATATGCACATACATATCACACACACACACACATATATATATATATATATATATATATATATATATATATATATATGTCTTATATAATCTGAATCCATTTAGTGTTTCCTTATATAAATGTATTTAGGACTAACCACCTCCAATTATATAACCTATCATGTACTTTTTCCTAGGGGAAACTAATTTTTTCTCCCTCATCAATCACTGCTTGCCTGTGGTTCTTCATTTTGGTGTGGGACCTCATGGACTTTATCTCACCCACATAGGCATGTCGACTGGCATCTCCATTATTCAGATTTTGTTTAGACCGATTAATTGTTGCAATTTCATTGATGCAGCATCCCCTTTGTGTCTAGAAGTTAATATCAAGAAGAAGACACCCTTGTCCTCTGTCTCTTATAAGCTTTCTTCTCCCTCTTTCTCAATGTACCTCTAGTCTTAGGTGTAGGGCTTGCATTGTATAAGTGGAAAATTGCACAGGGCACCTCAAGGTCCCTTTTTCTCTGCATTTTGATCAGTAGTGACTCTCTGCAGTAGCTTCCATCTGCTTCAAAAGAATATTCTTTTATGAGTGGCAAGGGCTGCACTAACCTGTGGGTATAAGGATACACATTTACAATACAATTAGAAGCTATACTGATTCAGGGAAATTGTTCAAGTAGGTTGTCCTTCAGAGTCTGTGCCCTCTTCAGCCAAGGGTATTTAGCATGAATTCCTTTCTTCCGAGGTAGCCTTAAGTCCAATTAGACAGCTGCTTGTTACCCTCAAGATATAATTTTTAAAGGCAGATAATTTGTGTCCTGTGGAATAAAAACAAATGTCCTTATAAATACTCACATTGAATGTTAAATACAGCACCTCATTTCAATAATAGCTACTACATTTAAAATCTCTGTATTTTAGAGTGTTATCAATGATACTTTTATGTTCTGATACTTGAGGAGATTTGTATATCTCATACCATCAAAACTTCACTTCACTCATGTAGTTACAGATTTCAACTAATTTCAAAATTCGATGTCTGAACAGTGGAATTTCTCTGCTGTGACACTAGATGGTGGTAGAACACTTTAAGTATTGAGCACATTCTAAACTTAGAGGAATCCAAGTTTATCAACAAAAGTGAAATAAAAGAATCTACTCAGTGAATAAATGTGCTTTGAATTTTTTTGAATGGAGAGCTAGAATTTGATGGCTATTAGCTTATGGCTCAAATAACACCTTGATTTTTAAATAAGTTCAAACTAGCATAGTTCATGAGACTCAGTATATTTTGCTTACCATTTAATCTCATCCTACCAAAGTTATCAAGAAAATATTATATGCAAACTTTGATACAGATTCAACACAGAGAAACAGAGAAGTCTCTGATCAATTACTATGATCTTTATGAAAAATTCTCAAAAAAAAAACCCTAATTAATGTAAGTATTCACAATGCAGACTTTCCACTGGGAAAAAGTATTACTCCTTCTATTCCCAGAGGAATATTTAAGTACACTACAAGAGCCCAGGAGGTCAACTATAACTACAGTACAGCCTGAAGCTTACTCTTTTTGAAAAATATGTATCATAATACAATTAAAGCTACAAATGAGTCAATGAGTCAACCTTAAACACTTGTTCCCTCCCCATACAGAAGTATCTGGGGAATAATAATTCCCTTATATTTTGTTAATCAATCTAAGATTTTAACAAAATTTTGAATTGTGGATAACTTAGCACAAATCTCTTACCATTTCCTTAATATAAAAACTTAGAAGTTAGATGACCAGTCAGATGTCACAGGAACTAGAGCCTCAGTAAAATATTATTGCAAATAAACCATTTCTGATACATTTCCAATTTACTTGCCTTCATGTTATGAGCTATCTTTTTGATTTCCAGCCATTTGGGGTGTTCAGAGAAATAAACTTCATGGTCAACATCTGGGTGTGTACATTGAAATTTATATTCAAACATTATAAGTATGCATCCCATGCAAGCTGTGTAAGGGTCTCAAAGGCACTATCACTGTTCTTTGCTCACCATCTGCCCAAGTCTGAAGCATACCATTTGCATTTACCATTATTACATGGTGCGAGCAGATGCATGATTTATTGTGTCCCAAACCCACTCATTTTATTGCAAGGCTACATAACTGAAATGCACAATATTATTATATTGTGGACAGGAAAAGAAAATGAAGACAGAGGAATAAATATATAGAAAACACATGGAAATGCCTACTCAATGCAGAGAAGATAAATTCACTGTGGAAAAAAAGCCTCAATCAGGACATGATGTGGTCACTATTACTAATCCTAGTTTAGACTGGTAGGGGTCTCTTTGATATTTCCATAATTGCTACCTCTCTTCGTAGAGTCAGCAATTTTCCTATGTTCTTTAAATAAGATAAAATTTAAAACAAAAAACCAAAACAATACTCTTTTAACAAGAGTTCTATAGACAAATGAATGAAAACTATTCATAATTACTCCCTGGTTCCATGGTGCCCTCTTTGTGTAATGTACAATGTACATTAACACATTCAAGAGTACCTTCCAGAAATGGCTCAGAATTATTTTAGTGAGATACACAATGCATTTTAGTCACTTGTTTTAATAGAATATATTCTTGAAAACACAGCTTTCAGTTTTGTCTCAACACTACAGCTATTAGGTTCTCAATGCAAATTCAAAAATTTCCAAGCCATTTTGGGTGCTTATTTGTGAATATTTAACTCCATAAAAAATTAATTTTGTAAAGACATATGCTTGTAATACCTGTACTTGACAAATAAGCACTTGGGAAACATAAAAACAAACACAAGTTTGAGGTCAATCTTGACTACTTAGTGAAATCCAGTTCCCCAAATAATATTAATTTCCAAGTATGCATATTGTGAATTACATATACATACATATATTTTAGTTATCATCCATATATTCTTAGTGTCTCATTTTATTTGTTCCTTCCTCTTTGTTTATTTTCCTTGATAGTTTGTTTGTGGATACTTTTTCCTCCTTTTTGAGACTGGTTCTCATAATGTCTAAGATCTCCTTAGCATTCTGAACGCTGAAACTACAAGAAGAAGCCATTACTCTGAGCTTTTTTCTTTTTATATGTGATTATCTCAATGTATAAATATGAAACCCATATGTAAATAAATAAAATATAAATCATGACCTCATTCTATATCAAACTGATATCAGTATTTACCTCAAAACAACTGAGGAAATTTAATGCTGGCACATAAGTAGGTGAAATTAAATGAGACCAGGAAGTATTCAGCCAGCCCTCAAAAATTCAGCTCTCTAATAAAACAGAGAACAAGCAATATGTTTATCTTTTAGTAAATTTTCCAATATGCTTGCCAATAAATATATGTCAACACATACAAACTATACATATCCTGACTTCACATTATTTTTTAAAAAATTCAAAAGGACCATGAAGAATTATAATAAGAAATCAATTCTTAAAACAAATGCATCATTCACTCATTGTTTTTCTTACATTTACTTCAAAAAGTCTTGTTAAGTAAGTTCCAATAAAATTTGCATATTTGACATAACTTTTCAAACAAAAAACATAAAGTGATTGTTATTTGGGTTATTAAAGACAAGTGGTTGGTAATTTGGTTTATGTGCATGCTTGTGAAGTTCTTAGGATACCAAAGGAGACCTCTATTCACTTTTGTGGTGTTGGATCTCTGGAGTAAATGCATAGCATGACTCTTGATTTGCAGTGCCAGATGATCTTAACGGCATTTAGCTCCACCACACTTTATAGTAAGTAGGAAAATGTACCTTAGCCTGTAGCAAATTTTGTTCTAAGTGTTCACAAAGTGTTCCCACAGTCTTCCAGATCACTGAGGCTCATATTCCTCCACAGTCACTGCAGGATTTAGTGCGATTGCTATTTTAAAGTCTTTCAACATTCACACTGGGATTTTATAGTCCAAAGTCAATGCTTGGCATTAGAATTTTCTCATAATTCCTTTGTGCTTTTTTATATATTTGTTTCCTAACAGTTTCATGTGCCAACATCCACACCCAAAGCTCATTTTTTAGATAGATTTAACATTTAATTTAACCTAAAGCTATGCCCTTTCCTCAACTGAATCTGCGTCCCTAGGATCTGTGTAGAGAAATGGGAAGGTGAACACCATTAATCTGACTTTTGCTATAAGGCCAAGTCACACAGTAAAATTGAATAATTTCCTTAGATTTTTTTAAAAAAGCATTTTGTTTATCTATTGCTATTGGTGAAAGAAAAACAATTGGTCTTTAGACCTCTTATAAAATTAGAATTTACAAAGTTTCTCTGTGCCTTGGTAAGTATGCTTGTAACTTTTCAGTTATGTTCTGATCTTCTTTACCTTGTAACACATTGTCATAGCAATGAGTAGCAGACAGTGGAGAGAGATACTGGTTAAATTCTTGACAAGTTATTTTTCCAATTGCTAAATAAAGAATTATCACATCTGATCTTAAGTTTAACACAATACATTATTTCTACTCCATAATGCGAATAAGAAAAATAAAAAAGACTGTTTTTCAAAGTTGTTTCAAAATTTGAATCCCATCTAATATTTATCTACTAATAGGAATGTGTTTACTCCAATCCTCAGTGTCTGTACAATGTAGCAGGATAGAGAGGAAGGCAGAGGATAAAATAAAAGATAGACAGATGATATATAGAGATAGGTGATAGGTGCTAGATAGATAGACAAGATAGGATAGTTACATGGATAAATAGATGCATGAAAGGGAGAAGGAAGGAAATAAAAATAAATCAATTAATTAAATAAAAAAGATGATAGTTAGACAATATAGAGAAGTCATACAGAATCTTGATTCTAATCTGGATTTACTAAACCCAGATTTAACATCATTGTTCCCAGATAAAGAGACACCACAATACAGCCTCCACGCATGGAGAGGAGGCATCTATAAGCCAAGGAAAAGGAAGGTACCAGTTGTCAACAGAACCTGGGAAGCATGCATGGAGCAGCTTGGGCAACAGCAAGTTACTAGAAAGAATAAACCCAGCTGAAACATTGATGTCAGGCTTATGTCCTCCATAACTGTGAGAGAATACAACTGTGTGTTTCTGCATGTCCATTGAACAATCTCTGAGACCTCTTTTTAAAATAGAATGTTCAAAGTTGTTATACAGACATATAAACATTCTGCATGAAGACTGTCTTCTAATTTATAGATGAACATTTAAAATACTGAGGTGTTGGCTGGAAAGTCCCCACAGCAGGAAAAGCTTGTCATACAAGCCTTGCCTCCTGAGTTTGGGTTTTGAATCCCACACAGAAGAAGAAATGGGATTCCTGAAAGATGCCCATTGATCCTCATGTATGTACTATGGCTTGAGTGTGCATCTCACTCACACATCTTGTGAACTTACACACAATAGTAAATTTAATAAAAATTTAAAAATACTGTGATATGAATTTTCAGTAAACTAAAATGCAATGGTTTTTAACATTATCTCACAAAAGATTTCTGTGGATGACAATGTTGTGAACTCTGGGAAGGAACACAGTGATGTAAATAATAGCATATACTGTGCCTTCTCAGCCATGATCACCTATAGGAATATATACTTGTAAATGAGGTGGTAAAATATAAAAACACATAACAGAATACCCATAGAGAGACCATATGAAGTAGGAAAAGACAAAACAAGCAAATTAAGAAATGTCAATGAACCAAATCAAATACTTTTCAACCACTAAGAGACAAACTGAATTAAGATCTTTGCTAACGAGTACAGTGCAGGGAGCAGAACATTTTGACAAACACTTATGTAAGTATGGGAGGGCATGATTTAAGGAACAGACAAAATACTGTAAGTGTTACTCAATACAGTATCAAGGTAGTGGAGAGAATAAAATGAGTAATATTTGAAAATATTCAAAATGAAATTGAATGGAAGACAAATGAAAAAAAGTTCATGTAAATCTTTTCTTATTACTTGAACTCTGGAATTTCTCCCTTCTTAGCAATTTATCTGACCATTATTTTATGCATTTTAAATATTATAGACATTTTTATACTTATAATGTGACAGGAACATGATTGAGAGGTTAAAGTGGAGAAGGGGATGGAGGGGTGAGAGATAACCACACTAAGTATATTTGGAAAAAGTCATACTAGAAAGCTGCTATTTTATATGCTTATTAAATATGTATTTATGTTCATATGTATGGGAGCTTTAGTGACTCCATCTTGGTCTAATGGGTCAAAAGTGCATGCTTGTTTTGCTCAGCTTTGCTGAAATAGGACAAACAGTGTATTTTGCAGAGAAAAACAGCACATGTGTTACCCCCTTGAGAACAGGGAAGTAGTTTGTTTGACTGTTCCTTGAACCCGAGGTACTTTCAGATAAAGAAGTCTGTAACAATGTAGTATTCTTTGATGATGTTCCTTTGCCTATTTCTGAGCTATAGACAAGCGCTGGGCAGGATAAACTCGAGGCTGCAGTATTCACTGAACACTGAGTCCCTTTGAATCTATCCTATGTCTCTCTCTTTTCTTAGTTCTCACTCCCCATTCAGCTCCTGTTCAATAGGTCGGCTGGTCCTAACACATGAACTAGTCTAATTGGAGTTAACTTACACCAAGAATAATGCTTCTCTCAGAATTAACAGGTCACCAGATAAAGAGCCCAGTGCCAGATGTGGGGTATCTCCCCTTGAGCTGTTCATCACTGTCACAATGCCCCAAACAATAGGAGCTATTGGCATTGTTTGTTGTTACCCATCAGGATTTAATGATAGGATCCTGCTGTTGAAGACAGCACATGCTTTGGTCTCAGGACATGGATGAAACAAGTTGGTGATGATCAGGTAATAGGAAACATGTGCCTGGTACCATAATTGTTCAAACATCCATGGATGGGGACCCCTCGAGCCTCTGGGTCATTTTACTAAATGGACACAGTGTAAAAATTCTTTCTGAGTTAATATCTCTCTACACATAGGTTGGTGCGCCTCTTGGACCTCATCAGAGAAGTGAATTTGTGCAGTGGGGGTGGTAACTGCAGAAACTCAAATATGTTGAAGTAGAGAGAATAAGTGTCAGTGTTGTGCTCAGCCACAGATGGGCAGCTGTATCAGACCTTCTCCCCAAAGGCTGGGGTACAGTCATGGAAGAGGGGTCAGCAATGTTGTAAACTACAGAGGTTGGGAAGAATTGGGCCAAGCAGTGTGTTCTGGACGTGCCAAGACCATTGCATTTGCTTACTCACGGCCACTGTGGTTACCTATGCAAGACCAAGTCAATCAACATTCCAGCGTGGTGTAGAGAGGGATGATGTTCTCTCACCCCTAGCTGAGGAGTTATTCACAGCTCATAGCCGACAGAGGATGACTACTCATTTTTCCTTCAAGAGCATGGCCCCTGGTGGAGGGTCAACCATTTTCCAGTGGATTGCCTCATGAATTGGACTGGGTAGTTTGAGAGAGAAAACAGGAATTATGAGGGAGAAAAGTGGTAGACATTGAATCCAGGAGGAGTATGGGGGAGAGTAAGATCAAAATACATTGTATGCATTTGCAAAGTTCTCCAGAGTTAATAAAAATACATATTTTTAAAAATGGAAAGAATAAATAAACTAAGTGATCACTATCAGTTTGTCAGCTTACGCAGAGCAAGAACACTCAAAATAAATTTGAACACAAAATTTGCACTCATCTTCTTGGTAAGATTTTATATGTATTTAACTAAAGAGAAAAATAAACACTGTGTGTGTGTGTGTGTGTGTGTGTGTGTGTGCATGTGTGTATGTGTGTATGTGTAAAAACAGAGAAAATAAGTAAGAGTATGTATGTAGATATGTTTAATAAAAAGACTGAAATTGTTTATGAGAAAATCAGTTATCATAAATGTGAAATTATGGTATGAATTTCTCATGAAATAAAAAAGAAGTATCTTCAAAAACTCATGCAAATGTAATTCAAATATGTAAACAAGAAGTCCGAGACTGAGTATCTGGGCAAATATTTAACTTCCTGACTCATATACTGGGAAAGGAAAATTGAGAAAATACATAGGGACCATGAGCTCTGGACATTGTGCAAATAATAGAAGTAATAAAAGCTTCATTTGAATATGATCGAGAAAATATTAAACATTGGAGACATAAAAAAATCCATCCATCCTTTTCTATACTTTGTTTTTAGAAAGCCACTTAATATGATGACTGAAAATTGAAATACTGAAAGTATCTTCATTCATATGAATCCATGTTTTATGTCTGTGTTCCAGACACTTCCAACACAAATGCATACCCCTGTTCAGGAGCTCTCAGGAAGTCCTGACACATTTGTGAAGTGGAAAGAAATAGTTAAAAAATATTTTAACACAGGAAAATATATTCCACTATATTTTCATTCTCCTCTTTAGAACTACTTACACATTTTCATGTTAAAGTTTTATCCTCAACTTTAATATCACTCAGTCAGAAGAGTATGCAAATTACCCACCTCACATACTGTTTTTAAGCCTGCCTTGAGTATGGGAACTTGATCGTCAGACTTGTGCCTGAATGAGTTTGGTGAACTGAAATCTTTTAATTTAAAGATTATAATAAGCTTGTGGAATAAGGGTAGCTCTGCTATCAGGGCTCCTTCAAAAACCCAGTCTGTCGAGGTTGAACTGTAAATGGATTTAATTCCATTGCCTAAATGCCCAGTGTGGAATTTGATGGGGAAACTGAGAATGTGTTTTAAGTCTTTTTTGTTTTGCTTTTTTTTTTTTTTACAATGCAATCATTTAATCACATAGTGAGGGGTATTCAGCCAGCCACGAAACGGTGTTTTCCCCTTTCTTACTTATTCTGCTTTGCTGAGGATTTTTCACCTTTGCAACTGGACTGAATTTCTGTTTGATGTGGTTATCCCAAGTGAACAGGAATCTTCTGGGGGAGTTTCGTGGACTTAATATTTCCTGAACTACTTCTGATTTCATTCCTCATTAAGTTCAACAACATAAAAAAGGAAAAAAAAACCAAGAACATATCTATAAACAAGTCTCTAAATGAAATGTGGGTCTGTCCTTTATAGGAGGCCTAGAAGAGGTTTCCGGCATCTGCAAGCTTAAAATTAGACAATAGTCACATAAAAGCTGTTCCCTCAGGCCTTCTACATTTTTGGCAATTTCCACCACTTTGGTAGACAAAAGGATTCAGCTAAGGCAAAGAAAATTGATTATAGCAATTTTCATAACTGATATGACAATGCACCTTCGTGCTAAACAGCCCTTGTTGCTGAATAAAACAACTCAACAACCAACAGCATTTAGCAAACTTCCACGTTTCCCTCCTCTTCCCCTCCTCGACTTCACTCTTCCTGGCAGAGCAGAAACTGGCCAGGAAAACGGGATGGCAGAAGAGACAGAAATCACATTTCCTTGAGCACCAGGAAAGTAAAGGTGGTTTGCTGTGCACATTGTCATCTCTAAAAAAGTTATTTTGGGAACAAAGGACAAGTGCCACCTTATACTTCCATCAACTTTCCAATCACTTTGTGATTTCTTTTCATTCTTGAATGTCTTTTCAGTCTTTGCTTTTGTATTTGTATAATGACAGTTCTGTGAGCAGTATTTTACAGCAAAACCAGATGTAGCATGTCTTACCTCACGGCATGACTTTTATTCCAATAAGTAACTCTGTCTCGTCTGCCTGTGCTGTTCCCAAGTTTGGCTCTGAATGCAGCCTATTTCTACACTAGAAGTACACATGTACCCAGTACTTAACTCCTCATTTGTTGCACAATCATGGTTGAGTGGTTCCAGGTTATCTCATTTGATACCTGAACAGTCTTTATTTGGTGATAATCCTAAAGTAATGCAGGGTTTTTTCCAGGTATAAGCCATATTAGGTTTCTGTGATTCAATTACATAAAGAACCAGATGTTAACTTTCCATTACTGATTATAGTAATCCAATTGGTGTTAAATTGGTCTCCTCAGATTTCATTATTGTTGTGGTTTTGTGTACCCTTATTTCATTTTTAGTTAAAAAAAATCTTTTGTGTGAGGAAAGTGCAAGCCTGATTTTCCTGAGATTACAGTGTAAATTTTGCTACTATACAATTTATACTTGACTGCTTGATCATTTTAGACCATGGATTTTAAATAGAAAGATTCAAGTGAAAATTCTCCTGCCCATAGACATTTGTAGAGGTGTGCTGAAAACCTCTAGAACAAGAAATAGCAATGACTACATTAGGTTCCTTGATAGCTAATAGAGAAAATTTTTACACATTTGTAGGGTCTTCTATACATTTTCTACACTTCCCATATATTAATATACAACATTACACAGCTTCTGGTGTACTGATTGGGGTTGTCTTCTGTTGGAATAGGGAACACAGACCCAAGGAAATTAAATGTCTTGTCCCAAACCTGAAGTAAAAAGGCTACTCTGACTGTAGTTAGTGGCTTTCCCCCTGTGATGAGTCTTTAGAGGACAAGCCAAAGTCCCTGTGTCTCGAATTCCAGTGTTCTCGATGAACCTTGGGGGCAAATGGAGAGTTTATGTTTTCTCTAGAAAGAATATTTAAATTATGTGAAAGAGAAGGAACCCAATGATTTTGTAAAGTTTCTGAGTTTATGTAGTACAAATACCCAAACTGAGCATCTTGTTTGAATGATAAAATCTGTCTTCACTTTTCATAACAGTTTTTGGTAGTGGGAGAATAACCAAAGAGAAGAGGTAAGTTACATTAATTTATAGGTCAGAATAAATTTAGCATGTGGACACTAACATTTGCTTATCACATTTCTTACAGTAAGGCATAACTGGATAACAGCATGAATTTTCAAGTTAATAAGGCATAACTGGATAACAGCATGAATTTTCAAGTTAGTAAGGCATAACTGGATAACAGCATGAATTTTCAAGTTGGGTTATTCAACAATGATGTTTACTCTATCTATCCCAGGCATTTACTGCAGAGTAAAGACAGTGAGCCTTTCAAAGGTTAGTCTCTATCAAATATACCTTATTTCTAGGTCTGTAATTATATTGAGCTGGAGTACAATTTATCTAGAAGGCTGCAAGACTAAAGTTTTTGAAGTTAGAGGACGAGTGTTAAATACCAGAATTTATCTTGAGAGGTAAAGAATAAAATTATGTTTATGTAAAAATATGACTTTGTAATTGTAGCATTGGCATATATAATGTTTATAGTATTTTAGACAATATATTTTAAATAAGTAATCACAAAAATAATATCACTTCTGCAAAAAATAAACTGAACTTCATTTCATATTATTTTATTATTTTGTCAGCCTGACTTTCAATTTTTAGTTTTTAATATTCTTGCATAAGAGACATTTTTGTTGTTAATAATCAGTAATTTAAGGTTAGTATTTTCTAGTTGTTGGAGAATTATCTTTATTATAATCTTAATACAGAAAACTCTAGTTTCTATTCTTATTTATCCAGTTAATGGAGTTTTAGACTCTTCTTTCAATTAAAAAAAAAACACTGTTATTTCTTTGGATATCCTTTGAAATTTATTGCATTTTCCTTTCATGTTAAATCACATTTCTTTCCTTTTATTTTATTTTACAATACCATTCAGTTCTACATATCAGCCACGGATTTCCTTGTTCTCCCCCCTCCTGCCCCGCTTTCTTTCCCCCAGCCCACCCCCCATTCCCACCTCCTCCAGGGCAAAGCCTCCCCTGAGGACTGAGATCAACCTGGTAGGTCCAGTCCCCTCCTCCCAGACTGAGCCAAGCTTCCCTGCATAAGCCCCAGGGTTCAAACAGCCAACTCATGCAATGAGCACAGGACCAGGTACCACTGCCTAGATGCCTCCCAAACAGATCAAGCCAATCAACTGTCTCATCTATTCAGAGGGCCTGATCCAGTTGGGGGCCCCTCAGCCTTTGGTTCATAGTTCATGTGTTTCCATTCGTTTGGCTATATGTCCCTGTGCTTTATCCAACCTTGGTTTCAACAATTTCTCGCTCATATAAACCCTCCTCTTTGTTGCTAATTAGACTCCCAGAGCTCCACCCAGGGCCTAGCCGTGGATCTCTGCATCCAGATCGCTCAGTCATTGGATGGGGTTTCTAGCACGACTATTAGGGTGCTTGGCCATCCCATCACCAGAGTAGGTCAGTTCCGGCTGTCTCTCAACCATTGCCAGCAGTCTATTGTGGGAGTATCTTTGGGGATTTCTGTGGGCCTCTCTGGCACTTTATTTCTTCCTTTTCTCATGTGGTCTTCATTTACCATGTTCTCCTATTCCTTGTTTTCCCTCTCTGTTCTTGATCCAGCTGGGATCTCCTGCTCCCACAGCCTCTCTTTCCCTCAACCTTCATTACTCCCACTCATGTCCAGGCTGTTCAAATATGGCGCTTTCTTAGAAAATTGGGAATCAATCTCCCACAAGATCCAGCTATACCACTCTTGGGCATATACCCAAGGAATGCTCAATCATACCACAAGAGCACTTACTCAACTATGTTCATATCAGCATTGTTTGTAATAGCCAAAACCTGGAAACAACCTAGATGCCCTTCAACTGAAGAATGGATAAATAAAATGTGGCACATATACACAATGGAATACTACTCAGCAGAGAAAAACAATAACATCACGAGGTTTGCAGGCAAATGGATGGATCTAGAAAAAAATCATCTTGAGTGAGGTAACCCAGACTCAGAAAGACAAATATGGTATGTGCTCACTCATGGGAGGGTACTAGATGTGGAACAAGGATGACTGGACTGCTATTCACATCACCAGGGAGGCTACCTGGAAAACAGGACCCCAAGAAAGATACGAGGATCGCCCAATGACGGAGAAATGGCTGAGATCTACATGAACAGCCTGGACATGAGTGGGAGTTAAATCACATTTTATATTAAAGTAGTCTGTGGGTACTTGGCAATAAATATTGACACTTTTAAAATTTGTGTATTTCAAACTATTTCTTTTAATTTTAATTTTTTTTTGATATAGGGTTTCTATACATCACAGTCCCAGCTGTCCTGAAATTCACTCTGTAGACCAGGCTGGCAACAAATTCACAGAGATCCTCCTGCCTCTGCCTTCTTAATCATCATTTTCTTCGCCATGAAGACTATTCTTCAAGCTGGTGTAAAGTTCTGTTTTGTTAAAGCCTATCTTCTGGACTGCTTGTGTGAAACAAAATAGTATATGCTGCAAACAAACACAAAAATAAAAGGTGAAAAGAGTTACAGCTGCTGATGTAGAGAATGTTAAGTGGTCAGAGGAAGTATGCATGCGTAGTCTCCCCTTATGACTGCGTGGTATATCGTCTGAGTTTTAAAAACGACATTCATGTATTACTTATCCATTTGGTTGTTCATTTATTTTTTTATGAGTTCGTGTGTGTGTGTGTGTGTGTGTGTGTGTGTGTGTGTGTGTGTAATACATATCTGTAACAGTCTATCTATAATTATGCACATTTATATTACTGTGAATAAAAACAAGTTAGAAAGCAGAATATGTTATCAAGAAATGCATATAAAATAAAAAGCAGTGATAGACCTATTGGTGAAAATTCAAAGTAAAAATGTGTGTATAACATTGGATTATAATAATATTAATTTAAGGACTTCCCTTCTGGACCAGAGGTGAGTGCCTGGGTCCAGCCAGGACCCCATCCCTGGCCACCAGCCATCCCGGGAGGACCTGCCCAGCTTGGCGCCGGGTTCTGGCCACCGGGCAGCTCCCCTTCTAGCCCCACCGGGAGGGATCCCCATTTCCAAGCCCCCGGCAGCCCCTGCAGTCTCCGCGCCCTGCCCCCACGCCCATCTGCCAAGACCCCACCCACTTCCTGAGACTTAGAGACCGGCCCCCAGCTCCCAGCCTGCCCCCGACGACTTCCCTTCTTGACCAGAGGTGAGTGCCTGGGTCCAGCCAGGACCCCATCCCTGGCCACCAGCCACTCCTGAGAGGCCTGCCCAGCTTGGCGCCGGGTTCTGGCCACCGGGCAGCTCCCCTTCTAGCCCCACCGGGAGCGATCCCCATTTCCAAGCCCCCGGCAGCCCCTGCAGTCTCCGCGCCCTGCCCCCACGTCCATCTGCCCAAGACCCCACCCACTTCCTGAGACTTAGAGACCGGCCCCCAGCTCCCAGCCTGTCCCCGACTGCCATTCTGGACCAGAGCTTGCCCCTGACTTCCCTTCTGGACCAAAGAGTTGGACAAGAGAACTCCCTTTTGGACAAGAGAGAGAGTCTTCCTGAGTCTGTCAGCTCTTTGTGAAACAAGTCCACTGATAAGACCAAGAAGGAATCACAAGGAGATGGGCAGACGTCAAAGCAGAAGTACATACAGCAAAATGAAGAGCAATACAGCATCACCAGAACCTAGCTCGCCTCCAACATCTAGACCTGAACACCAAAAATTGGAAGAAGCAGAAGAAAGTAGCCTTATGAGTAACTTCATGAAGAAGGTAGAGGCTTGTGTAGAGGAAAAGACAAGAAAATTGGAAGAACGCTGTAAACAACTAGAGGAAAGGGCAAACAAATTAGAAGAAAACAATAAAGTCCTGGAAGAAAACATTAAAATCCTGGAAGAAAACAATAAAGCACTGAAAGAAAATCATGAAAAAGCAATGAAACAAACAAAGGAAACAGTCCAAGATCTGAAAAGGGAAATTGAAAAAATGAAAAAGACACAAACAGAGGGAATGCTGGAAATAGAAAACCTGAGTAAAAGATCAGGAACTTCGGATGCAAGTATAACCAACAGAATGCAAGAGATGGAAGAGAGGATTTCTGGCATTGAAGATACAGTAGAAGAAATAGTTCCATCAGTCGAAGGAAACACTAAAGCCAACAAAGTCATGAACCAAAATGTCCAAGAAATCTGGGACACCATAAAAAGACCAAACTTACGAATTATAGGGATAGAAGAAGGTGAAGAATACCAACTCAAAGGCACAGAAAATATATTCAACAAAATTATAGAAGAAAACTTTCCCAACTTAAAGAAGGAAATGCCTATGAAGATACAAGAAGCCTATAGAACACCAAACAGACTAGACCCCCCAAAAAAGTCCCCTCGACACATAATAATTAAACAACTAAATGTACAGAATAAAGAAAGAATATTAAGAGCAGCCAAGGAAAAAGGCCAAGTGACCTATAAAGGTAAACCCATCAGAATAACACCCGATTTCTCAATGGAGACTTTGAAAGCCAGAAGGACCTGGACAGATGTAATGCAGACACTAAGAGACCATGGATGTCAGCCCAGACTAATATACCCAGCAAAACTTTCAATCATCATAGACGGAAGGAACAAGACATTCGAAGACAAAGCCAGATTTAAACAATACCTATCCACAAACCCAGCCCTACAGAAAGCACTAGAAGGAAAATTCCAACCGAGGGAAGTCAGATACACACTTGAAAACACAGGCAATAGATAAAGCCACAACAGTAAACCCCAAAGAAGAGAAGTACACACACACTACCACCAAAAATAACAGAGATGAAGAATCACTGGTCATTAATATCCCTTAATATCAACGGACTTAATTCACCTATAAAAAGACATAGACTTACAGAATGGATACGAAAGCAGGACCCATCCTTCTGCTGCATACAAGAAACACATCTCAAATTCAAAGATAGACACTACCTAAGAATAAAAGGCTGGGAAAAGACTTTTCAATCAAATGGTCTTAAGAAACAAGCAGGGGTAGCCATCCTGATATCCAACAAAATAGACTTCAAACTAAAATCAATCAAAAGAGATCAAGAAGGACATTACATCCTCGTCACAGGAAAGATCGACCAAGATGAAGTTTCAATTCTGAACATATATGCCCCAAACATAAGGGCACCCACATATGTAAAAGAAACATTACTAAAGCTTAAACCACATATAAAACCCCACACATTAATAGTGGGAGATCTCAACACCCCACTTTCACCACTGGACAGATCTCCCAAATCGAAACTTAACAGAGAAATAAAGGACTTAACCGATGTCATGACCCAATTGGACCTAATAGATATCTACAGAACATTCCATCCTAACAAGAAAGAATATACTTTCTTCTCAGCACCCCATGGAACTTTCTCTAAAATCGACCACATACTTGGCCACAAAGCAAATCTCAACAGATACAAAACAATCAGAATAACCTCCTGTGTTCTATCAGATCACCATGGTTTAAAGCTAGATTTCAACAACAACAAAAACTACAGAAAACCTACAACCTCATGGAAACTGAATAATGCTCAACTGAATCACCAATGGGTTAAGGAAGAAATAAAGAAAGAAATTAAAGACTTCCTAGAGATCAATGAAAATGAAGACACCACATACCCAAACTTATGGGACACTATGAAAGCAGTGCTAAGAGGGAAATTCATAGCACTAAATGCCCACATAAAGAAGTTGGAGAAATCGCACACTAGTGAATTAACAGCACATCTGAAAGCTCTAGAACAAGAAGAAGCAAAGTCTCCCAGGAAGAATAGACGCCAGGAAATTATCAAAGTGAGAGGTGAAATTGATAAATTAGAAACTAAGAGAATAATACAAAAAATTAATGAAACAAAGAGTTGGTTCTTTGAGAAAATCAACAAGATAGACAAGCCCTTATCCAAACTAACCAAAAGACAGAGAGAAAGAATCCAAATCAACAAAATCAGAAATGAAAAGGGGGACATAACAACAGACATTGAGGAAATCCAGAGAATATAAGGTCATATTTCAAAAACCTCTACTCCACAAAACTGGAAAACCTAAAAGAAATGGACATTTTTCTGGATAGATACCACATACCTAAGTTTAATCAAGACCAGATAAACTATTTAAATAGTCCAATAACCCCTAAGGAAATAGAAACAGTCATTAAAGGTCTCCCAACCAAAAAAAGCCCAGGACCAGATGGTTTCAGCGCAGAATTCTACCAGATCTTCAAAGAAGAGTTAATACCAATACTCTCTAAATTGTTCCACATAATAGAAACAGAAGGAACATTACCAAACTCCTTCTATGAGGCTACAATTACCCTGATTCCTAAACCAAACAAGGATGCAACAAAGAAAGAGAACTACAGACCGATCTCCCTCATGAACATTGATGCAAAAATACTCAATAAAATACTGGCAAACAGACTCCAAGAACACATCAGAACAATTATCCACCATGATCAAGTAGGCTTCATCCCAGGGATGCAAGGGTGGTTCAACATACGAAAGTCCATTAATGTAATACACCATATAAACAAACTCAAAGAAAAAAACCACATGATCATCTCACTAGATGCAGAAAAGGCATTTGACAAAATCCAACACCCCTTCATGATAAAAGTCTTGGAGCGATCAGGAATACAGGGAACATACCTAAACATAATAAAGGCAATATATAGCAAACCAACAGCCAACATCAAATTAAATGGAGAGAAACTCAAAGCAATTCCACTAAAATCAGGAACGAGACAAGGCTGTCCACTCTCCCCATACTTATTCAATATAGTACTTGAAGTTCTAGCCAGAGCAATAAGACAACATAAGGAGATTAAGGGGATTCAAATTGGAAAGGAAGAAGTCAAGCTTTCCCTATTTGCAGACAACATGATAGTATACTTGAGTGACCCCAAAGATTCCACCCAGGAATTGATAAAGCTTATAAACACCTTCAGCAACATAGCAGGATACAAAATCAACTCAAAAAAATCAGTAGCCCTCCTATATACAATGGACAAAGAAGCTGAGAAGGCAATTAGAGATACATCACCCTTTACAATAGCCAAAAATGACATAAAATACCTTGGGGTAACACTAACCAAGCAAGTGAAGGACCTATATGACAAGAACTTTAAGTCCCTGAAAAAAGAAATTGAAGAAGATCTCAGAAAATGGAAAGATCTTCCATGCTCATGGATAGGCAGGGTTAACATAGTAAAAATGGCAATCTTACCAAAAGCAATTTACAGATTCAATGCAATCCCCATCAAAATACCAACACAATTCTTCACAGATCTGGAAAGAACAATACTCAACTTCATATGGAAAAACAAAAAACCCAGGATAGCTAAAAGAAACCTGTACAATAAAACAACTTCTGGAGGCATCACAATCCCCGACTTCAAGCTCTACTATAGAGCTACAGTAATAAAAACAGCCTGGTATTGGCATAAAAACCGACATGTGGACCAATGGAATCGAATTGAAGACCCTGACATTAACCCACACACCTATGGACATATAATTTTTGACAAAGAAGCCAAAAGTGTACAATGGAAAAAAGAAAGCATCTTCAACAAATGGTGCTGGCATAACTGGATATCAGCGTGTAGAAGGCTGCAAATAGATCCATATCTGTCACCGTGCACAAAACTTAAGTCCAAGTGGATCAAAGACCTCAACATAAATCCAGCTACTCTGAACCTGCTAGAAGAAAAAGTAGGAAATAGTCTTGAACGCCTTGGCATAGGAGATCACTTCCTAAATATAACACCAGTAGCGCAGACACTGAGACAAACAATCAATCAATGGGACCTCTTGAAACTGAGAAGCTTTTGTAGAGCAAAGGATACGGTCAACAAGGCAAAGCGACAGCTTACAGAATGGGAAAAGATCTTCACCAACCCCACATCTGACAGAGGACTGATATCCAGAATATATAAGGAACTCAAGAAATTAGACATCAAAAGGACCAACAGTCCAATTGAGAAGTGGGCTTTAGAACTAAACAGAGAATTCTCAACAGAGGAATCCCAAATGGCTGAAAGACATTTAAGGAATTGCTCAACTTCCCTAATCATCAGGGAAATGCAAATCAAGACAACTCTGAGATACCACCTTACGCCTGTCAGAGTGGCTAAGATCAAAAACACTGAAGACACTTTATGCTGGAGAGGATGTGGAACTAGGGGAACTCTCCTCCACTGCTGGTGGGAATGCAAGCTTGTACAACCACTTTGGAAATCAATATGGCGCTTTCTTAGAAAATTGGGAATCAATCTCCCCCAAGATCCAGCTATACCACTCCTGGGCATATACCCAAGAAATGCTCAATCATACCACAAGAGCACTTGCTCAGCTATGTTCATATCAGCATTGTTTGTAATAGCCAAAACCTGGAAACAACCTAGATGCCCTTCAACTGAAGAATGGATAAATAAATTGTGGCACATATACACAATGGAATACTACTCAGCAGAGAAAAACAACGACATCACACGGTTTGCAGGCAAATGGATGGATCTAGAAAAAATCATCCTGAGTGAGGTAACCCAGACTCAGAAAGACAAATATGGTATGTACTCACTCATAGGAAGATGCTAGATGTGGAACAAGGATGACTAGACTGCTACTCACATCACCAGTGAGGCTACCTGGAAAACGGGACCCCAAAAAAAGACACGGAGAAATGGACAAGATCTACATGAATAGCCTGGTCATGAGTGGGAACAATGAAGGGCGACAGTCGAGGGAAAGAGTGGGAGATCCTAGCTGGATCAAGAAAAGAGAGGGAGAACAAGGAATAGGAGACCATGGTAAATGAAGACCACATGAGAAGGTGAGAAGGGGAGGAAGCAGAGAGCTAGGGAGGCCCACGGAGATTCACAAAGATACCCCCTCAAAAGACTGCTGGCAATGGTCGCGAGACGGCAGGAACTGACCTACTCTGGTGATGGGATGGCCAGACACCCAAATAGTGGTGCCATAAACCCCATCCAAGGACTGAGGAATCTGAAGGCAGACATCCACGGCTGGGCCCCTGGTGGAGCACTGGGAGTCTAATTAGTGAGTAAGAAGAGGATTTATATGAGCGAGAATTGTTGAAGCCAAGGTTGGATAAAGCACCGGGACAAATAACCAAATGAATGGAAGCACAGGATCTATGAACCAAAGGCTGAGGGGCCCCCAACTGGATCAGGCCACCTGAACGGTTACAGTCTAGATGGATGATGTTGGTTACCAGAGCATGTCCAGAAGTTCCTCCACTTCTCCACAATATGATGACCGGCTAGACTCTATAAAGGATTAGAAAGCTGAACCTTTCTACCAAACAAATATATAATATCTCTCTTTCTCTATGTCTCTGTCTCTGTCTGTCTCTTTGTCTCTCTATGTCTCTCATTATGTATATGTGTGTGAATAAATTGTGTCAGAAGAGGAAAAAAAAATAATAATATTAATTTAATATATAAAACATAGTGATTTGTATTTCTCATGCTACTTTCATCATCTGCATATATTATAACAGAGCTCATCTATATAACTGAAAGGCTAACGTCCTCTGGATGTTTAAAGTAGTTAAAATGCTCTAACTGCACACATGAAAGTGGTCAATGCAGGAGTAAGATCGGCAAAGGTTCTTCCTTAAACTGTAAGAGGCACAGAGGCAAATAGGTCTCACTTGTCCACGCCATTCTTGGTTGACTGAGCAAAATCCAACAGTTAGCCATCAGGTTTTATTCTGCAAAAGTCAAGAAACAAAAGTAAAGAGAAACCAAATAGCACAGAACCAGCAAATGAAGAAGTAAGTACAGAAAAGTAAAAAAGAGAAAAATAAGAGAAGTGGGTAGAGGAAATGTGAGTTTGACAGGAAGAAGGAAGAGAACTAAAATAGAAAAACAACAATTATGTAGAATATTTTGCTGTCTGACAAAATCAAACATGTACAATTAGAAATATGTGTGTATGGCAGGGTGTGTGGAAGAGTGAGATTTGAAGAGATACTAGTGCTATATAATAAAACTAATTTTAGTGTTAGTATGCTACCTAGTCTTTTCTTCAAGATAATATGTGCTATGGTATAATTTTAACAATTATCATTCTTAGAAATTCAGAGGAATGCAGGACATGATAAATATCCAGTAATCAGAGTTTAAAAACCATAAAGTGTAGGTTAGAGCCCAGCCAACCTTACAAGCCAAAAAGCCAGTTTCTTTCTGAGCTTCCTCATGAATCAAATGGGGAAGATCTGCTTAATTATTTATACCATTCATCGTCTCACAAGTATATCAGATCATTGTGTCCCCAGTATATAAATGCATGTTTATACAAAATACATGTGTGTGATATGCTGCCATCTTCAATGTACTGTTGCTATGTGAGATGAATAACAAGTTACCTTCTTCCTCAAGTTAGGAGCTAGTCAGCATGCAGAGTCTTGATGTGCATTGCCTCTTATAGAGGGTAGACTACAAGACGGCAAGCTTGGTGAGATGCATTGTGGGGAGGGAGTTCTCACTATCTCCCGTCTCTACAGAGATCACATCCAGCTCATTACATTTCCTTCCAGTGTCTTACTTCTTCTCACTTGAAGGGCAGTGACACTCTAGTGAATCTTTTCTAGAAACCATTCAAAATGTGCAGATGGTAGTCCTGTGGGGGTTTGTTTTCTGAACGTGTGACAATTGCTGCCTTTTAATGAAATACAACTCTTGAGATGTGTACTTGGCTTTGGAAGAGGTGAAGACACTGGTGCCTCTAGGAATTTTCAACATTTCTTAACTTTAATCATTTCCAATCTTCTTTGGAAAATGGTGGTGTTTAAATTAGAAGATGATTTGTTTGAATATGTATTTGTTGATATCGTATACTCTATGGAAATTCTGTAATAATTTATTTTCACTAACACAGTGATTGTTTTCTAAACACTAAATAAGATTTCCTACTAAGATGTTTTGACTACCCTAAATTTTCCATAGTTTGACAAATTAAGATGAAATTTTACAATTGGTCATTATTTAGGTAGCATACAGTTAAGTTTCCAAACATAAAGTCTCCTCCCTCACCCTGTTCTCCTCTCTTCTTCTCTCCCTCTAGCCATTCCTTCCCTCATTTATCACTCATCATTTGATCTTATTATGTAGAGTAAAAACAATATTCCTAGATACCCATTAACAAATTTAAATAGGGACATTTATGCAAAATTTTACTTTTTTTTAGATTTATTTTTTTATGTATACAATGTTCTGTCTGCGTGTATGCCTTCAGGCCAGAAGAGGGCGCCAGATCTCATTACAGATGGTTGTGAGCCACCATGTGGTTGCTGGCAATTGAACTCAGGACCTCTGGAAGAACAGTCAGTGCTCTTAACCTCTGAGCCATCTTTCCAGCCTCCAAAATTTTACTCTTACAATCAGTTATTTCATCTTAAAACTTGTTAGACATTTTTCAAACTGTGCTGAGCAAAATTGCTTAAAGAGTTTATCTAATAGTACCATGATGATTTCAACTATCTGTTTTTACTAAAAATCTACTTTGCAACAGTGAAAAGCACTATAAATTGCTGTGATGTAAGCTAAATAGATTTGCATAGATCATAATTTATTTTGAAATTACTATAGTCATATATGAAAAAGATGTGAAAGATGATGGCTTTTTATTAGCACTCCACATATGTAGGGATAGTCTCTCTCTTTTCCTATCTATCATCTATCTATCTATCTATCTATCTATCTATCTATCTATCTATCTATCTATCTATCTATCTCTTTCTCATAAATACACACAGACATATACACACACAATTGTGGTAGTATGATTAGTATAGTAAGTCTTACTTTTATTTTCCTTAACATCACTTGAATGAGTAGATCAATACCTAGATGTTCACTCCAGAGTTTCTGAGTTAGTAGATCTGGAGGAAGATGGATAATTTGCATTTTCACAATGATTAAATTATGCTGATGCTTTTGTTCTAGAACCACTAACACTAAAAGGTTCAGTTTAATACAGAAACTATTATCTCCATGGTAATGGTGTGATTATTGAATAATCCATGTATATTAATCAGAATTCTTCAGAAAATAAAAACAACAAGATATTAAACAGATGAGTAAAGATTCAATACAAAAGCTACTTATCATTGTGGAGGTTGAAGATTTATAAAAAGAAATCTGAAGAATTATGAAGTCAGGAAAACCAAGTGGTATAATTCTGTCTGAATTCAAAGGTGCAATGCCTAATGACTTCTGGGGAGTTGCAGAAGCAAAGCAGGAGTTAGAGCTGACAAATGATTGAGCTGGAACATGCACACATTCCAGTTCAAGAGGAGAGAAAGCTCCTTCCTCCTCTGTCTGCCTGTTCTATGTGAGATCACAATGGACCAGTCAATATCAAAAACATTGGTATGACTGGACCATCTTTACTCAGTCTGTTTATTCAAATTCTAATTGATTGTAGAAATATTATCATGGACACATACAAAATAATGTTTTATAACTATCTGTACATCCCTTAATCCATCAAGTTCACACAACATTAGCCATTGTAGCAGGCTGACTACTTTTATTCTGTTTCCATTTGATGATTATTAATATCATTTTGGGGAGTGATTTTACTGTAGGAAGTCAGTCATCCAAAATTTGATCACATTAGTTAACTGTAAAATGTGTGTCTCTGTAATGTGACTTTTTTTTGTTTGTTGTTGTTGTTGTTTTGAGACAGGGTTTCTCTGTGTAGCTTTGCACCTTTCCTGGAACTCACTTGGTAGCCCAGGCTGGTCTCGAACAAGAAAAAGAAAAAATCTGTACACCTATGTTGTGGAGCTGTTTTCTACAAATTGAAACATTCCCTCCCAATGGGAAATGAAACTCATTAGACTTGGCAGTGAGTTAAAGTTACAGGCTTAGGATTTTAAAATGAACAACATTCCCCGCACTATATAAGCCACGAGAAATTGCTGAGTAAGAGGTGACACTCTTAGGATACTGAGAGCGAGTTGTGTAGGGGCCTCCAAAGATGACAGGAATTAATGGATATTTGTTTATGCCTCTTCAAGAAATGCCATACAACATAACTGGCACTGTTAGGGACAGAATATTCAAAGATGAGGTGGAAAGCAGTGATTGCATTATATCTTTAGTGGATGATAAAACCTGGAACTGAGGCATAGCCCTGGAGGGTAATGTTCATAGAAGAAATACAGATGTTTCTGTTTTCCTTTGTGATATGGAGTGCTATGCCTCTTTGCCAAGCTCCAAACATTGGTGAGAAGACACGCATCTAAGTCCAAGCAGTCTGAGAGTAGAGAATTTTTGAGGAAATCCTAGGGTGGCCATCATCTGCATTACGGGTGGGGGTGTGGGGGGGTGGCATGCTTGCTTTGTGAACAGGAACTACATCACATCATGAGTACAATGGTGCTTCCCAGATTGCTAATGTGCTATTAATTGGCTAGAGAATCTATTTCAATTCCTCCATCTACATGCTTATGAGCAGGCTACAAAGTTGTTTGGTGGACTTTGCAGTGGAAAGTCCATGAAACTGAGGATAAGCTCTGCCCTTAAAGAAATTGCAGATGCTACGCTCCTCTTTCCACTCTCTGGCACCGGCCCACTCACTGGCTGTGAAAAATGGTGAAAGAAACCACTTACTATGATGTTTTGGAGGTCAAACACAATGCCACCCAGGAAGAACTGAAAAAGGCATACAGAAAATTGACCTTGAAGTACCACCCTGATAAGAATCCAAATGAAGGCGAAAAGTTTAAACAGATTTCTCAAGCTTATGAAGTTCTTGCTGATTCCAAAAAAAGGGAATTATATGATAAAGGAGGCGAACAGGCTATTAAAGAGGGCGGAGCAGGTGGTGGTTTTGGCTTGCCCATGGATATCTTTGATATGTTCTTTGGAGGAGGAGGAAGGAAGCAAAGAGAAAGGGAGGTTAAAAACGTTGTGTATCAGCTCTCAGTGACCTTAGAGGACTTGTATAATGGTGCAACAAGAAAACTGGCTCTTCAGAAGAATGTGATTTGTGACAAATGTGAAGGCCAAGGTGGTGAGAAAGGATTAGTAGAGTGCTGTCCCACCTCTCGGGGGACTGGCATGCAAATCAGGATTCATCAGATCGGACCAGGAATTGTTCAGCAGATTCAGTCAGTGTGCATGGAGTGCCAGGGTCATGGAGAACGCATCAGTCCTAAAGACAGGTGTAAAAGCTGCAATGGAAGAAAGATAGTGGGAGAGAAGAAGATTTTAGAAGTTCATATTGATAAAGGTATGAAAGATGGTCAGAAGATAACATTCCATGGTGAAGGATGCCAAGAACCAGGACTGGAGCCAGGGGATATTATCATTGTGTTAGACCAGAAGGACCATGCTGTTTTTACACGACGAGAAGACCTTTTCATGTGTATGGACATACAGCTGGTTGAAGCATTGTGCGGCTTCCAAAAGCCAATATCCACTCTTGACAACTGAACCATAGTCATCACCTCTCACCCAGGTCAGATTGTCAAGCATGGAGATATAAAATGTGTGCTAAACAAAGGTATGCCAATATACCGTCGGCCATATGAAAAAGGATGTCTGATCATTGAGTTTAAGGTGAACTTTCCTGAAAACGGCTTTCTCTCTCCTGATAAACTATCTTTGCTGGAAAAACTCCTTCCTGAAAGGAAGGAAGTAGAAGAGACTGATGAAATGGATCAGGTAGAACTGGTGGACTTTGATCCAAACCAGGAAAGACGGAGGCATTATAACGGAGAAGTATATGAGGACGATGAACATCACCCCAGAGGTGGCGTTCAGTGTCAGACCTCTTAATGGGCCAGTTACTCTGTCATTCTATATGCAGTAGTGAATGTGGGAAGGACTGTAATCATAATATGCTCACTACTTGGCTATTGTTTTTGTTTTAATATTCAACTATAGTAGTGTTTTAAAAGTTAAATGAAGAATAAACACAAATATAAAAGCTCTGACTTTGCCCTATATGTATGATGATTTCAATGTGCAAGATGAAGTTTAATACTTGTAAAAAAAAAAAAAAAGAAAAACTACTTTAAAAAGTTCCCTAGCATCTGTTAGGTCATATCTTGTGTAACTGATAATAGCTGTGTACATTAGACTGACAAGCTAGGTATGTGTTATATGACCCTTAATTGTTAAGCTGTGGAATTAAAATTCTGTATTTAATGGTAATCAGAAAAAGAAAACAATTAGTAGTGACATGTTGGTCTGTCTAGTTGTATGAAGTGGACTAATTGTGATGCCTTTGCATTATATTGCCTCAGCCATTACTAGAAGGTGGCATAATACATAATTCCACCTGTTGTTAGTGACAGAAATGATACATTCCTAAAGAAGTATATCGCAAGCTACTGCTTAATGGCTTGTTCTTCTAGATTGCAGTCCCTTCTGCGGTGCCATCTTTTAAAAGTATATATACATATATACATACACACAGTTAGAAAACATGGTCATCTTTCTTCCCTTTTCAACCATGATAAGCCCTTGGGTAGTGACTTCCAAAGCCCAAGTAATTTACAAATTGAAGTGAAGAGACCTTGTACGTGAAGAAGTGATTTGCATGTATAATCCAGAAAAGGCGTTCCTTGGGTCTGTTAAAGGCTTGCTATTTGACTTTGGCTTCTACATAACTGCAATTTAATGTTGGTAGTATAGAGCAAATTATGAATAGCTTTGTTGTATGTTTTAAAGTCACATGTTCACATGCTTAAATCTGGATATCAGAATTTAAGCAGTTAACTGAAATGTATGACTGTCCCCTAATATACTGATTACAAAGTGTTTAAAAAAGAGAAATTGCAAAAGTAAGGAATGAAATGCAGCTAGAAAAGAGATAGAAATGTCATCCTCCGTATTAGACTCTGAGTTGGCAGAAAATGTTGATGAAAAATGATGAGTAGATATATTGGCTTGTTATTTGTTACAGCTGATGTGATGCAAGGTACAAACTAGATCTTTACAAAAATAGGTGAAACTCAGAGGAAGAATCCCGGTGAATAAAAAGAAAATGGTGCAGAAGTGATAGAATAAACAATCTGTAATAGAGAAAGAAAGCACCTATGATTCAACAGGCAGACAGGGACCTCAGTAATGCTGCAGAAGAGGAACTATGATAATTATTGAATATTCTGCCTTTCTACTGCTTCAACTGGAGAAGATTTTTAAATAGTTAAGAGCCTCCCATATCTTGAGGCTGTGTGACTTGAAGGAACATAGAGTTAATCTGAGCACTGCAGAAACAGAAAAATTAAGTCAACTAACTACTCAACAAATCAAAGGCTGTGCAACATGAGGCAACACACATGAAATCCTTGTCTATGGACTGGCTCCCTGTTGCTATTACTGACAATGAGTTGTCATTAGTTGAGGTCAACATGAGTATCAGTGAAAGGGCAGCAACAGAGGAAAGACAAGACTTACTGAGAGAACAGAGTATGAGAATAGCAGTGCTCAATGCCTAATGGGCCAGATAGGATTTTGTTTACATGAAAATTAATAGAGATTGAAGCTGGGCATGGTGACACATGCCTTTAATCCCAGCATTGTGGAAGCAGAGGCAGGGGGATTCTGAGTTTGAGGCCAACCTTGTCTATAGAGTAAGTTCCAGGACAGCCAGAGCTGCACAGAAAAACACTGCCTCAAAAAATTTAAAATAAAAATAAAGGAAGGACGTCAGGAAAACTGATTCAGTTGCTACCAATATGGGGATTTTGTGACTTTTCTGATCTACATGGGAACATGATTTTTAAGAGATAAAAGATACTTTGACACTGACATACCTCAGTGCCCAGGTGCTAAACCCATCAAGAGGTAATGAGAGCAGGGTAAACACAAACAGAAATGTCATCTGCCCAGGTTACCTGAAGGTGAATGAATGCTGCACTATTTGCATTAAGCAGGAGTTCCTATAATTATTAATGGCAATTATTAACAAAATTAATAACAGCAGTTAATAACAGAAATTATTAACAGCAAGCCAATGCACTGGTCATGTGTTAAAAGGTGTTAAAATCTGTGCAACAATTCACAAAGCATTTAAATGTTAGGATAGCACAGCTGACCAAGGTTAAGTGTGTCCTGGGATGGGAAATTATTCCTCTAAAGTATGTGGAATGCATTTCTAACTTGCAAGAAAGTACACTTGTGAAGGGATTATTAATTCAGTCTGGAGCCCTTTCTGCTCCAGTCTGAGTATGGACTTTGGCCAGTCTTGTATGACCAAACTAAAGACAAAAATGGCCAGAATGTTATCCCAGAACCTATCATAATCAGGAAATCAGCCCTAATGGTAGGCTCAGCAGGCTAGAACATGGCCTTCCTCTCTTACAGCCTGGTCCAGGCCAGGCAATTCAAGCCAACCTTGTAGAAACTGCCAGGGGAAGAAGACACACAGTGTTCCTGTGGCATCAGCAGCACTCCAGGGTGAGGAGGCCAAGTGGGACACAGAGTATGACTGTGGAATATAGAGGATTAGATATGGGAGTGTCTCCCATTAATTCCAATGTACTCAAAGTTGCTCTCAACAAAACTACTGATTTAAATGAGGGGATTAGTTCATGCTGTATTGGCATCTTGCTAATGTTTCTCTTTAAAATAGTCCCTTAGTGATTCAGGACAATTAACAGTTGTTTGGAGCTGACAGTAGGACCTTCCAATTTCCTGTCCTGTAAAAGAGGTTTCAGTATGTAATGATAACCTTTGAGTTATCATTATGGCTTTGTGCCTTATGGCTTTGGAAGAACATCTGGAATTACACTTAAATTCTGCAGTTAAGGAATTTGAATAACAGCAACCTGAATAAGTGAGAGTCATACTCCTACAAGCAACACTGTTCACTAAAAATCCCACTACCAGAGATGAGCTACCTTCCTGCAAGTCATATCATGGAAGCATGCAACATTACCAAGAGCCATATGAACTATTGTCATGGGACTGAGCTAGATCCTTCCTCCATGCTGGCTGCCTTTCATAATACTAGGAAGCACTTTGTGGACAACTGGAAAAGAATTGTCACCAACAATCCTGCTACAGTATGAATATGCCAGGCATGATGTACCTACTGATGTAACAGTATCATGGCCATTGTAGATGAATCAACTACTTTCAGATTGAATTTAAAGGCAGAACGATAGAAGGAAGTCATATTATAAGCCAAGGCAAAGCTAGTGCTTGGGGTGGGTTTTAGGGCCCAGATGTGAAGCTATGCTATTGTTTTCTTGAATGGCTATGAAGTGCCTGTCAAATTACCTTCTAAACATTTGTGTTTGCACTTATAGGATTAATGCTGCTTTCATCATCTTCAGTAATTCAGGTAGGGGAATTCTTTTTGAAATGGGCTATGTACTGCAAAGAATATTGATTAGTCAAGCTCCTAGGCATAAATAACTGTTCCTATGCTATAGTGATCCAATGTTTGCCTTTAATTGGAGGAAAGTAATTAGATATTTATATCACTTTATCAAGGCTCAGTGAACATACTAAGGGGGATTGTAAAGAATGTATAGGTTGCAATCCTTTTGGAGGTCATCTATCAGATATTTACATTATGATTCATAACAGCAGTAAAATTATAGCTATGAAGTATCAACAAAATAATTGTATGGTTGGGGGTCACCACAACATGAAAGAAACACTGTGTTAAAAGTTCTCAGTATTAGGAAGGTTGAGACTACTTGTGAAGTCATTTCTTCTGAGTTGAAAAGTCCACTCCTGGATGGATAAACTAATGAAAAGCCCAGGAACTTCAGAAAGTTACATGATTACATGATCCCTCCTCAAATTTCTGTAAACCGTAAGCAATTTATGGATAAGCAGATATTCTTCCATGGTGCTTACCGGTAGCTGTGTAGGGAGCTGCAGGGAGTCATCTCCCATGGAGGGGTCAGGTATTCAGTGATTTCACTGCCTTTGAGTCACCCATGGTGCTGTAACTAATATCTTATTTATGCTCCATAAAGGAGCCAGAGGAAGTCATTGGTACAGTCCAGATTCAGGCGAAATTATTTCTTCAGTCTGTTGTCAATACTCTACCTCAGGTAAATAGATACCTATTCTTTTTTCCCTATAAAGAGTAACAACATAACCTATTGTAGTGACAGATGGAAAGATTAGGGAGGGAGGGAAATGGTTACATGAATAAATAAATGTAGCTAATTATTAAAATACTTGTATACACTATCAGTTTCACCTTTAGTGCTCAAGTTTATCATCAGTGACAGTACTGTTTCTAGTCCAATAGATTATACTGCTTATGAAAAAATACTGTTAGTATTTGGTTGTGCCTAATCATTTTAGCATTCGTCTTGCATTCTTCTTGGCATGGCCGTTCTATGCTGATTTGGCTCACTGCATAGTTGTGGGCTGATGAACACTGAATACTTCTTTGTGGGCTCCCTCAGCACATAGTTATTTTGCACTAGAAGCATATCAAATCCAAGTATGTGTCATCTCGGCTTCCATTATCTGTGAATAATATCGATATCAAATGAATACAGTATACAAACATAAAATAACAAAGAATGGAAAATGTTTCTTTTATGAGTAGGGGAAACCTTTGGACATATGTGAACTCAGTGTATTTCTATTCATTGGAAGAACGTATTAGCTAGTGAATTTGTAGGAAATATTAGAAAGGCTTTGCTTTTACTTCTATTCAATATTATTTTGATAGTAGGTACTGAGTAAACAGAAATCCTTAGCAATCAACTATCTGTAAATTTTCCAAATAGGTGCAGGCCCTGAGTGCAAGTGTCAGTCACTAGATGTGTTCATCAGATGAGCCCGTGCATTTCTATGGGAGAAGACCCCAGAAAACCACAGAGAAGTGACAGTCAGAAGACTTGGAAAATAGTTTAAACATATTTAGTAGAAGCCTAACCACATTTCAACATATGTTACCTCAGTAACCTTCTCTTTGGAATTCAAGGAGTATGTGGTGAGCAATATTATCATAATTTTGAGCAGTTTCATGAATAATGGTAATGAAATTTTATCCATCATTTCTTTCATTTATGTTTGTGACTGAAAAAGACAGAAGAATTCATCTGTTTTAACTCTGAGTGTCTGTTCTCCTTGTAAATAGGCAAGAAAAAATGTTGCTTTTTTAAGCTTATGTCTTTAGAAATTGTACTCTGAAATTCTGTAAAATGCTCTAATGTTGTCCACCATTGATCTTGGTGAGCAGGCTAGTCTGAGCCCATAGAATCAGTACACAGATATGAAGCATTAAGTAGACACATTGAGGTCAGAAGACAGGTGGCAGGGGGGAAAAGCATGCAAAGCCACAAAAAAGTCCCTGACAAGGACAAATTGTTCATATGTCTACCTACTAAAAATGATGTCTTGATCTCATTCCTTCCGTCATCCCAGAAGGGCATAAAGGAAATCTCAAGAAATACCCAAGCACATTTTACGATGTTCTGGCATCAGTCAATGTCCTGGATACCATGGTAATGTTGTCCAGTTCTTTTCTCAGTTTGGACCAAATGTATAAGCTGCCCTTTGTTTCACACAGTCATTGCACTGTTTGGAACTCCTAGTAGCTCTGAAGCTCATTCCCCTGTGGTAACTGATAAATTACTCTCACACACACACTTTCCCTCTTCATATTCTTCGTGTTTCACCACGGACCCTGATATTATAGGCAGGAGGATGGAAATGCCTAGTATTTTGATGTATAAATTCACTTCCCCTTAACCACTCATGTTCCTATTTTCCTCTCAAGGCAGACTTTAAAGGACCATTTTGAAATTGCTTTTTCTTCTTTAATACTCCCATAAGAGGTATTTTGTTTTCATTTTGAACAAATTTCACAGATATTTCTCATAGGAATAAAATCATGTTCTGCTATAAAACAGAACATGAAAATATGTTGTTCATGAACACACTTGCAGTATGGCACTGTTTCGTAATACCTCACTATACTAATACAAGAAATTATGTATTTTACAGTAGAAATAATGATAAAACCACAGTGCTTCCATGTCAGACTCTGGATCCTACCCTGACTCTTCTCTAGTTTGTGTGTGCCTCTCATCACCAAAGCAAAAATTCTCTTGTTCTTCCTAAGCTGTGAAATACAGGTGATGCTAATTTTTCTGCTCACAATGAACAGCTACTGTGAGAACAGCTACTATGAGAGATGTAGACGTGCTTTTACAGCTTTCTAGTAATATTTAACATTTAGGAAGTTCTAGTACTGATGCTCATTGTCTTAACACCACCATGAAAACTGAGGCTTATAGAGAAATATACCATCTGTTTATACATTCAGTCATAAAATTTCAATGAAGTAAGCACATCACAATTTATTTACTGATTCAAAGGAAATTTTAATAGAGTTTCTTGACATAGATACTTGAATAATTTTTCATTCAATTTTTAAAAGGTTCTTAGAAGTCAAAGAGGAAGAAACAGTCACATAATGTATTAGAGTTTCCTAGTGGAAATTATAATGTAGAACTTTTAACATTTATTTATCTATATTCTATGGGTATGAGCATTTGCCTGAATGTATTTATTTATATGTGTCGTTGGTATGCCTTGTGCAGGCTGGAAAGGGACTTCAGATTCCCTTAAGCCAGGGTTACAGACAACTGTGAGCTGCCTCTGGGATGCTGGGGCCAAACCCAGAACCAAACCCAACCCAATAAAAGCAGCCAGTTCTCTAATCTACTGAGTTCTCTCTCCAGCCCTTGGGGGAACTTTAAAAAATTCATTTTAAAATTAGAAGTTAACACAACAAGAAAACAGACAAGGAAAGGAGCTAAGGTTACGGTGTGTGAATTGAGTAGAGCAGAAGACAGAAAGCAGTGATTCTCCAGAAAGACACTAACGTTCTGCCATCTGTTCTTTGAATTTTCTGGTTTTTTTAACCATTACAGCATCTAATACCAAATATTTCCTTGAACTATCTGTGATTTAAGTATGCAACATAAATAATAAATAACAACATAGGTCCTGGGAAGGAGAAACAGATTTCCCAGTGAACTGGGAGCCTGGGGGCTGGTGGGGTTGGTAACAGTAGGGATTATGTGGCAGGCAGAGAGAAAATACTGAAAGAAACTACTGGAATTGGGGGGCATTTCAAGGTCAAGGTAGAAACCTAGTGCAATGGAAACTCCATGGAATCTACAAGAGTAACCCTAGCAAAAACTCTTATTAAAGGGGGACACGGAGCCTGAACTGGCCATCTTCTGTAACCAGGCAAGGCCTCAAGTGCAAGAATTGATACACCAACCCATCCACAAAACCTTCAACCTACAGTTTGTCCTGCCTGTAGAATGTCCTGAAACCAGAGCCTAGCAGAATCATCATCAAAGCGACTAGAGAGACTTCATCCAGCAACTGACTGGAGCAGATGCAGAGTCCCACAGCCCAACACGATGCAGAGGGACGGGAGGAAGGATTGGAGGAACCAAAAGAAGCAGGGACACTAGGAGAACACAGCCTACAGAATCAACTGACTGGGACTCATGGGGGCTCATAGAGATCAAGGAGCCTGTATGTGTCTGACCTGGGTCCTCTGCATATATGTTACAGCTGAGTATCTTGGTGTTCTTGTGGGATTCCTAACTGGGAGCAGGGGCTGTCTCTGACTCATAACTGCTTTGGGGACCCTTTTCCTCCTACTGAATTGCCTCCTCCAGCCTTAATGGGATGCTGTGTGCCTGGTCTTATTGTAGCTTGCTATGCCGTGTTTGGTTGATGTCTCTGGGAGTGGGTGGGGGAGGAGGCGGAAGGACACACAACCACACGAACACGTCCTTATACACGGTTGGCGGGGGGGAGGGAGAGGAAACTGCAGACAGGACGTAATATATGAGAGAAGAATAAAAAAAAGAAAAAAAGAATGGATTAAAATTAAGAAATGAATCCTGTCTCTGTTTAAATTATGTCTCTGTTACTTAAAGTCAGGTGACCTCTAATGGTTATTTAATTTTTCCATCTTTCATCTGAAAAACTAGGATGGTCATCTACTTACTATCTTGTCGCTGCATTGCTAGAATGATATACATTCCTTTCTGGGAAGTATTTAAAGAATGTTTGGAAAATTATAAATACCATACAACTGTTAACTATTGTTATCTCTATATTTATATTTTCTTCAGAATCTCCACCTGAAAAACACCATCCATAGATTTTTCACAACCAGGATAATCCTATATAATTTAAGACATAAATAGTGATGCTCATATGAGCTTCCCCCTAACATTATTTTAAAATTGTGACATAGTATATTTATTATATAAAATCTAAGTAGTAAATGTATTTATCTTCATTTTTGCATATAAGAAAACTTAGATATCCTGTGAAAATCTTGTTTATTCATGGTACAAATTTAACATGGATTTGAATCTATACACACTGTCCCTGGAGCTTGCACTGTGAACTCCTATTATCTCAAAATGAACAGGATAATATCTATGCTATTTCATTATTACAAAAGAAGATAAAAGGTAATATCATTTCTCAAATATTCTGGATAAATATGATTTTATCCAATATGCTTTTACCGACTCACTAAAACTTCCCACTAAACTCTTGATTCCTGACCTTCGTTAGTAACTTTCTGACTTTGCTATGTTGGCAGAGTTGCCACAAGATGGCAACCTTCACTAAGAAGTGCCCAGCAGCTCAGGTGCAAACTCATAGCTAGCTAGCTTTCAATAGCGCCAGGCTAGACCACAAGGGCCTTTTATACATACTTTCATGAAAATATATACAATCTTAACTAAGCTGACTCAGGGCCACCAGTATTGATGATAATCAAGCCATGGCTTCAAAGTTCTACCTTGTGCTTTCATTTGTCAAAAGCATTGTGCCATTTTATATGTTTAACATTCTATTATCAAGATGAAAGCTCTGGGTCTGACTTTGTGTTCTTTCACTGGAAATATTTTGATAGTAAAAACATCATATATTCCCTAGGGAAAAGACTCTTACAAAGCACCTATCCATGTGAGTGCTTGCTTGGAATAAACATTTGACTGTTCTGTGGCCTGTCAGCATCACCATGGCCCATCGACACTGTCAGAGCATTCATGAGAGACTAAACACTGAGGGAGAAACCTTGATAATTCAGACAGATGAACTTTGAACCCATGAACACAGTCCATTATTGGCAGATGTTGAAGACTAATCCTATGCTGAAAGCAACTATTTCAACTATTTCACATTGAAGGTATATCAGTATTAAAAAGTCAAAGAAAACACTATAAGATGCATTACAAAGGACACATGCACATTATCAAAACAGCCCACTTCAAACTACAGTTCAGGCACAATGTCAAGGCCTTGTTCACACTTGAAATTCTTGGCTATAGTTAAAGAAGATTTTCATGTTTAAGTAACAATTTCCTGTGAGGGAGAGGATCTGCTTCGAGGGCTGTCAGTTCTCTTTAAACCGTTTAATACAATTGCCAGGCACCTCTGCAGTGGTCCTGTCTGAGTGTTGGGGTCAATGAAGAGTCACGTGTGGCTCGAACTTTCTCTCCACAGAATCCGAGACACTGAATCTGTAGCTCTCTCAGCTCTGGCCAGCTCTGGAGCAGAAAATGGATTTGAGAGATTAAACCTAAATGCCGTGCGTATGAAGGCAAGCAGCTAAGTTTAGGACTACTGTCCTGGCTGCATGGGGATGGAAGGCTCAAACCATGCAGCAGACAAACATTTGTACTGAGGGCTAAGCCTGAAGAAGGATTTTGTTCCATTTAGAGGAAAATGAACACTTTAATAAACAAAGATTTTATGATTGCATTCACACATACACTTAAAGTTGTTTTGCTTTTCTCTTTTGATCTATTCACTTGTTTATTCAAGAGGGGTGATTTTAGTTTTCTATGTTCAGACCTTCTCACTCCATTTAGTAGAGCCTACTCCTCAGTTCTGTTAAAATTAGTTCATCAAAAGGTTTATAAGAACCCATAAACTGGAGTTTTTTCTCTGTTGTATCTACATTGAAATGATAACCTCCAGCTGTGCTGTGGCCAGCAGAGTAGACCTCTGGTGGCATTCCATACTGCTGTGATATTGTTGAACCAAAAAGTCAAGATTTCCACTTCAGAGAACACTCAGAACTTCTGAAGCCTTAGAGTGCACTGGACACTTTGCACATCTGTAGTGAGGACACTGGTAAGGGATGGGGTGGGATAGGGGATATGAAAGAAAGTTGGAAGTGAGAGTAATCGGAAATCACTAAATGCATTTAAGAACTTGTCAAAGAGAAAACTTAGTTTATTTTTTAACAAGAGACTGCATCCAAATTCAGTTGATTCTAAATATTGGCTCTGAAGGAAAGACCTGTCAGTTGGTTTTGTCATGTCTACTTCATGTTATTTTAGCACATTAAATAATTAATGAAAACTTTCAGAATAAAATGATAATTTAGTGTTGCTGGAGGGCAATGTTTTACATTGGTAAAGATTTTAGTTTATGTTTAAAATGTTTTACATTGGTATAAATTTTAGTTTATTGATACAAACTTAAAGTTAATTTTGTTATACTGTATATATATATTTTTTTCTATTCTTGTTTGAGGTATTATGTTTATGTAACTCATTTAAAATTGTAATGGATAATTAAAAAATAGATTAATAATTAGTCATCTATGATAATCATATTTGTAGCCATGTTAGTTAAGTCTTCTAGGTATACATAGATATATTTCAGATAGACAGGTAATCTTCAAACACTTCATAGACCTAGAGAATATGGCATTTAAATAATTTAAAATTCTGTTGACGTGAGACACAATTGCTCCTGGCTGCACCAATTGATCCCGAGAGAATGTTGGGCTTCTAAGACATTTCCATTTGGAAGTTTATCTTTTTGGCACAAAATGGCCTACTGGGCAAAGAACTGCCTTGCCTTGATGGCTGACAGTACAAATGCAATGCTGTCCTTTCTGGACAAGCGGGACACAAGGAAAGCGACCACTGTACTCTGCCAAGACAGGGTAAGATGGTCTTTCAGACATCCTGCTTCTGAAAATGGTCTGTCAGATACTCTAGGCCTGTAGCCAATTTGAATGCACCAATAATGCTGAAAAACATTAGGTGACTGTCCAGGCTGCCAGCTGTCTTGGTCTACTTTTGCAAGATTCCCGAAAGTTGCTTGCATCCATCTACCATTTCTCAGGTACCATTATGTTCCTTCTCAGGTCTTTGATGTGGTTGAAAACTAGATAGTTGTAATTTCCTCAGTTATGACAAAAGATAAGTTAGATATAAAACCTTAAACTCACAAATATAAGATAGGACATCTTCTTTAATATTGTAACTGTAATTCTTGCTCGATAATTGTTTTGTTATATGTAATTTTACCATGTTAAAGTTAAAAACCTTACTTTTTAAAAAAAAAGAAAAAAAGGGGAAATGCTGTGGATATCATTCTATATAAATAAAACACTGATGGCCAGTGACCAGGCAGGAAGTAGGTGGGACAAGGAGAGAGGAGAATTCTGGGAAGCGGAAGGCGGAGAGAGACACTGCAGACGCCGCCATGACCAGCAGCATGTGAAGATGCCGGTAAGCCACCAGCCACGTGGCAAGGCATAGATTTATGGAAATGGATTAATTTAAGCTATAAGAACAGTTAGCAAGAAGCCTGCCACGGCCATACAGTTTGTAAGCAATATAAGTCTCTGTGTTTACTTGGTTGGGTCTGAGCGGCTGTGGGACTGGTGGGTGACAGAGATTTGTCCTGACTGTGGGCAAGGCCGGAAAACTCTAGCTACAATTTAGGGCATTTCCACCAAGAATGTATTGTGAATAATATCCACTGGATGAAATATAAGTGCTATAACATAAGAATTTATATTTGGTATATATTGCTTCTTATAGAGGTATTTGCATTGTTTTATAATATGAGAGTTTTATTAATTCTTAAAATTTCATACAGTACATTCTCAGACTTGATGGGAATACCAAAGATATCACATATATTGGTTACAGACATTAATTGAGAAATAAAGTTGGTCATTATGAAGGAACTGCCTCCCCTGCTTGTTAGTTTTCACAGAAACAGAAGGTGCTGTGTAAGCTGTTGAGGGGAAATGCCTTGGTGTTGTACTTAACTGTGAACACTGGCCTGAAATGATGACCAGCAATGCCATTATGTGTTCATGGGGACAACAGAGGTACAAATATCATGGGCGAGTGGGGGGCAGTGTTAAAAGATTACTGCAAACAAGACAACTTTAGACGTCATACATTTGCAGTCTCATAGTTCTTCTGATCAAGGATTTTCTGCTTTGTTTACTCAAAATATCACCAGGCCCAAATCACGGTTGCAATAGCACAGGGTCACAGTCTTTCCCAGAAGCTTTGTCGGGGAGTGTGAGGCAATCTATTGCCAGGTTGTCAGAGCTCAGTTTTGTGTGGATGAAGGACAGAAGCTTCTGTCTGTCTGTCATTTGAACGTTTTCCTTATGCCAAACAGGGCCTTTAGTTCTTACTGCTGTCCATAAGTCCCATTTCCAGAAAGGAAAACAACTGAAGTCCTTTTTGGTCCTTCCTCCCCTCATTCCTTTGTGCCGTTTCCCTCTCTGTCTGACTACTTTGTCTTCCTCTTCTATTGTATGTGATAAATCGGACCCAGGAAGACAGCATACTTTCCTTACCTCCATATGTGAGGATGCTTTTCTCCTCCTAAGAAGGTCCAGGTGCTGGGGATAAGACAGAAAAAGCTGGGTGACTATTATTTTGTCTAATGCTCTCTTCTTTTCATTTTTTAAATTATTACTTATTATTTTATATGTATGGGTGTTTTGACTACATGTAAGTCTATGTGCCATGTGAGTGCCTGGTATCAGCAGAGGTCAGCAGAGGGAGTTAGATTCCCTGAACTGGAGCTGCAAATGATTGTGAACCTCCACGTGGGTGCTGGGAATCGAACCACAGTCCATTGGAAAAGCACCCAGTACTCTTAAACACTGAGCCATCCCTCTAGCACATTATTAATTGTTTTAATCCATTCCTTCTAGCAGAATTACGCTAATATCACAAAATTTTGCTTTTCTATTTTTTCTCATGTTTTAATATACATCTCTGATGTGTTCACACATATATATCTTTAGAAATTTTAATTTAGTAAAATAAAATGGAATTGCTTCCTGTTAACCAAGACATTTCTAAAGGTCTTTCTTGCAATTATCTTTCTTCCAACTAATCAGGGTTGGTAATTGAAGAGAGTTTTCCTAAGACTGTTAGTAAAGCCCCGGCACACCTGTTTCCAAAGAAAAGCAAAATGCTGCAGCTAAGCTGTAATCAGAATGTAGCCAATTCTTCCCAGACAACTGCAGTCCCTTCACAATGGGCATTGCTAGGACTGTTTTGAAAATGATGGTCTCACAACCCTCATGAAGAAAAAGTGAATTTATAACAAATCACTTGTAGTTTTGGGTAAAATTATATTTATCAGGCCCTAGTAAATAGTGCAAAATCAACCAGAAACAGCTTTAATGAGGAAACATATGAGTATACCAGGGTAGGTATACTAGATTAACTTGGTATAAATTACAGTAGGTAATGGTAAGTAATAGTTGAACAGTATATGATCATTTGCCATGCTAACTCAAGTATTCTGTCAAGAATTATAAGGGAGTTATATAAAAAGTTAATAATGAGGTGTTTGAATAAAAGCAATTTCTAGAACATGATTTGAGGTGCTTTTCAGATAGGACAAAATGTCACTAGTATTCCTTACCCATAATAATAATTTTATTATGAATGTTTATACCAAAACATAATGTTCTACATTTTTAAGTTTGTGCAAAACTTAAAAGAAAATAAAAAAATGATAGGTGAGTCTAAGCCTATTATGAAAGGACAAAAAATAAAAGGAAGGAAGGAGAGTTGAATGCACTGCAGCAGAGCTGCAGGCAGAGTATGACTTTCTTATTCAATAACCAACTATTGCAACAGTTACATGCTTTATTGATATCGAAGAAGCTCAAAGTCATTGAATACTGAGGTGTAGGATTGTAGAAAATAACAGTTGTACATCTCCTCCCCTAAAGTGTAGGAATGCCTCTGCAATATGAGCAGCCTGGAGATGCTTTTTGGTATCTCCAGAAAGGATGAGCTGGACAATGCACTTGCAGAAACTCAAAGTGAAACTGTGTTCTGAGCTATGGTGAGGAAGGCCATGATCCTGACAGCAATTTTAAAAAAGTATTTTACTTTTTGAGATTACAATATAATTGCATCATTCCCTTTCATTCCTTTCCTTCAAAACCTTCCATATATCCCGCCTTGTTCTTTTTCAAATTCATGGCCTCTTTATTACTATTGTTGTTAATTGTTATCACTTGTTACTGACTTTTAAAATTTGAAGTTAGAACTGTAGTTATATTTACCAACAAATAAAGACCTTAAAACCACTACATAATTCAAAAATCTGAGTAGGCAGAAACTCTAAGTGGGTTTATTTCTTTTTCTTATGATTGTCTATACAGTTAATGAGGCCACAGCCTCTATATAAACTGCAACACACTGAAGATGGGTTCTCAGTTCTCATGTCAGCTCGGTCCCTACATCATTCCCTGTTCCAGATGCATAAAACAAAGTTCCTTCTCTCTTGAACTGTAAGCTCTGAGCGAAGCACTGTCTCTTAAATTTACTTAATTTGAATCCTCTGCTCTTAGCCACTTAGCAGAGTGATGTCATACAATTAGAATATAGTTAGATTCATTTGTCATACTTTGCACTCCATATTGCGTTCCCCAGACTCCCTGGTTGAATTTATCAGTTTGCCTCCAGTGGTGAAGTCTGTGGGTTTTGCCAAACGCAAAGAAATGCATATCCCAGCTGCAGCAGAGTTTCAGCAGTCCCAGTCAATCCACTCTTGCACTTTCCTAGCTTGTAGATCGCCCCCAGGCCCCGGGAAACTCTAGTGTCCCAGCTCTTCATAAATTCTGTTCTTCCAAACAAACTGTTACATAAATGGTAGTGGTTGTGGAATATTAGTTTAAGATGCGTTACATTAGTTTATGCTGTGGAATATTTGTTTAATGATGCAAAGATGTGTTGCATTCTTTTGAGTTGCCTCTGTTTAACTCTGTAAAGCTGTGTTACTTTGCCTAGCTAAATTATCTGATTGGTTTAACAAAGAGCAGGGTGGCTAATAGCTAGGAAAAGTATAGGTGGGACTGGAATGCAGAGCAAATAAATAGGAGGAGAAATCTAGGAAAGGAGGGAGGGGGGAGAAAAGGAAGAGAGGAGGACTCCAGGAGTCAGCCACACAGCCACACAGCCAGCCACAGAGTAAGAAGGGAAGAGAAATATATAGAATAAAGAGAGATAAAAGGTCCATAGCCAAAATGTGGTTAAAGAGCAAAAGGATAATTTAAGTTAGAAAAGTTGTCTAGAAACAAACCAAGCTAAGGTCAGGCATTCATAAGAAAGAATAAGTCTCCACGTATATATTTCGGAGCTGGCTGATGGGTCCTCAAAGAGTGGGAAAAAAAGAAGAAAAAAAAGCTATAGGTAGTGTATCATACCCAGGCCTGGGGTCAGGGAGCGAGGCTGCTGTGTGGTATACTGTGCGTAAGCTTTACTTTCTAGAGAGGTGATCAGACCTTTCTCAGCAAGTGAGGACACAGTGCTGCACTACATAAGAGCTCCACTTGCCCCTATCCTCTTACTACTTGGGAGGAGCAGATGGCTCCTTCTGCTTTTAGTTCAAAATACTGAGAACATTAGGGCACCATAGCTGTTCTTCATGTGAACTTGTGTATCTGTGAGAGTGTCTGGTATTTGTGTGCATGCTTTCAGAGGTGAAAAGAGAGCATTGGATGCCCTGAAGCTGAATTAGAGGAGGCTATGCTCTTCCTGATCTGGGTGCTAGGAACTAAATGTGTGTACTCTGGAAGAGCAATAAGTGCTCTTAACTACTAAGCTATCTCTCCAGCACATAGAAACTATACTTTGTTTTTAGAGAATGTAGTTCAGGTTTACTGAATTACATCATTTAGCACTTCCCTATTCACAACTCCCATGATGTCCTCTGCCCTCCAAATTCATGACTTCGTTAGTTTTTATTGGTGTGTGTGTGTGTGTGTGTGTGTGTGTGTGTGTGTGTGTGTGTGTTTGTCCTCTACTGAATTTATTCTGTGTGGCTTATATGTAGATACATTTAGGGCTGACAACAAGGGATTGGGTAACCCATCAGGGAACTCTTATCTGAAGAAAAGCGATTCTCCAACTTTTAGTAGTCTGTAGCACGTCATCTATGGGTAGGACATGGTGAAATTTCTTGCATCCACATTGGCATGTCAATGGATAAAAGGATTTTTTTAGGCATCTGTATTGTTAAGATGTTTTAGGTGCAGCATCCCTGGCCTTTTTAGATGATTTTATCCAACAGCAGGTGTCCTGGTCCTCTGTTTCTAAGGACCTACCCACCTCCTCTTCCACAGACTTTCCCGAGTGCCAGGTGACAGGGTTCTGTTGCAGGTGTAGCAACAGGGGCTTTGTATCTCATGTTCACGTATTCTCTCTGTTTTGAAACGTTGACCTTGGTCTGGCTTATGATCCCAAGAGAGCATGCAAGGCTGCATCTTGGCCAAAAGTGAAAGATGGAAGCGTCAAGAGCAGCTGAGTTTGGGGGCTTCTGGGTTCCGATTCAAAAAGCCAGTTGGACAGAGGTTTAAAGTTCTGATAGTTACCTGAGCCAGTACCAGAAAGCTAAAAGTGATGCTTCTAACCTATTCTGATGTAGTAGTAATGTAAATGTAAAGCTTTTGAGGTAATGCATACTTTAGTTAGATTCAATCATCCACCCATACATTTTTCCAAGCATGTACATGACAAGATATATGATTTTATGTGTCAATTTTTAAAAAATAATAAATATGGATATTGTAAACAAATAAAAGTAAAGTTGTGAATTTCTGTAAGACTCTTCATCTGGTGTAAACAAAAACACCTATGATAAAGGGTGAGAGCTATATTTATCTGTAGGTTTATGTTTAGTTTATGGCTTTAGGGGATAAGGATTATCATTCCATGTTGCATGAGTTCATTTTGTATGTGAACACTTGTACTCAGAAATATTATATAAATTATAATATTAAATTTAAAAAATCTCAGTATTATCTCTTACATCCAACATGTATTTGCTGTTGTATCTAAAATCTGTCCAAACCAAGGTGATGCAATGTTATTTCTAGAGGTTATATTCTATATTATCTGACATTTAATTTAGGAAACAGTTGAGGTTTTTTATACAAGGTATGAAGTTTAAATTACTTTCGTTTTGTTCATCCTGTGAATATCCAATTATCCCAGATATAGTGTTTAGTTTTACACTGAGTTGTCTTAGCAGTACACCAGTTGTCTTTTTAATAATTGGCATGTTTGGGTTTTCTAATTTGTTATCTATCACCTTCCACCCCCCACTACATTGATTACTATAGTTGTAAATTCTTAAATTAGTATGAGATTCCTGCGTTTTTCATAAGGGTATGATTGATGTTTCTGTATTGAGTTTTTAATCTTTTGCCATTGCTAACCCCAAGTATTAATTCTGGCAGGATTTTGACAGATTATTTTGAAATTTCTATGTACATAATCAGCATGCCATCTAAAGCTACGGAACTCTTGCCTACTCAGTATGTTTCTTATTTTAATAACTTATTTGATTACATTTGTAAAGACTTAATAAACAATGTTGACTAGTTGAGGTAAGATAATCACTTTATTTATTCATTCATTTATTTATTTAATTTTTTTTTTCCGAGACAGGGTTTCTCTGTGTAGTTTTGCTGTCTGTCCTGGATTTCTCTCTGTAGACCAGGCTGGCCTTGAACTCACAGAGATCTGCCTGTCTCTGCCTCCCAATTGCTGGGATTAAAGGTGTGCACCAATACAACTCGGCTTGTGTTATATTTTTCATGAGAGAGAAAAAGCATAAAGTTAGCTGGGTAAGGAAGGGAGGAGGATCTGGAGGAGTTGGAGGAGGAGAAAATCTGATTAAAATATATATTTTGGGAAAAATTAAAGAATAAAATTATTTGCAGTTGATGTATTAGGATTTAATTGATAGAATTTGTCTAATGACAATAGGGTTTTCAGGGTTTTGTTGTTTACAGACTAGTCATCCAACATCTTTGGTGGATATTTTTGCTAGGCTTGAATTCTAGCTTTTTTCTTTCTTTTACTTAAACCAGGTTTTTTTAAATTACTGGTTTTGTTTGTTTTCACATAATATATCCTGATTACAGTTTCCCCTCGCTCTACTCCTCCCAGGGGAAGAGGATTGCAATTAAGCCACAGGTGTGGTCCTAAGTTTTAGGAGTAATCCTTAAGAGTTCTTTGCACCAACTCCAGAACTAGAAATAGAGTGTGAATCCAATCCTTCTCAGAGTTAATCCTTTGTAACCCTTTGGTATCTCTTATTTGAACTTCTTGTCCTTTCCCTGTCCATTATTGGACTTACTCTGAGGGCAATATGGGGAAACTGGGTGGGGTTGCAGCCTTGCAACTTATATCACTACTCCAGTCTTTCCATGGATGCTTTCTCCATTTTCTTCCCAATTTTCCTTGAGTATGTGTTAGCATGTGGAGCCACAAAGATGACAGTGCATGAGCACCTTCACGCCTGTCTGCAGAGAAAGCACTGTTGGTGTCTGCACTGGATACTCACTCATCCATGATGATATTTAGCTGTATATTTTCTTGGACTTACATGGATTCTGGGAGTGCAGATTAGGAAAACAAATAACGACTTAAGACATGTTTCTTCCTGCGCATCCATGCCTGTCCCCAGATCTTAGTTATGAGATTTCCTATGCCTTTATTTTAGATAATAAACATTATAATTAATTTCCATGTTTCTTAGCTTTTCCTACTTATAAAACTACAATATTGATATTTTCCATTCCAAACAAAGATCCTCTGTCCCTACCTTTTTGTTCACAAACTTAAACCCTCAAGATGAGATCATCAAGACCTAAGCACCAGGTGACTTCTAGAAGACTGCCCGACACTGACATTAAGACCCAGAATACACTTCCAATAATTTATGCAAGATTCCTGGAGAACCTTCACTCTTTTGTAGGATTTTATAGGTAAAATAAAACAATCAGATATTCACGTCTGTGTTTAATCCTTTGTTTAATATTTAATCATATTTTCCTTCATATGAGGCAAGAATTAGTGGTATGAATGAAATCAATTTTTATTTCATGCAAATGCACATCTACAAACAAGCTCATACATACACAATCTTTGGAATCAGGAATTTAGATCAAATGCCAAGATTGAACACATGCTATGGCCATCTGTCATCTGTAAAATATGAGAAAATTCATGGAGTAATTTCGCTGAATAAAATGTGTTTCAGTGCTTAATCACATGAGAAAAAATGTAGATAGCATGCCTTTGGAACTTTAAATAAAATTGTTCTTCATTAATTTACCTAAGATTTCTAAAGTGTAATAATATCCTATTAATTTATTAATAATTTCAATTACAAAAAGGGCCAAATTAACATCATTCTTCCAACAAGTATATAAAACCTCATTACAACCTTTAAGAAGAAAATAGTTAACAGGTAAATACTGCAAACATATAAACCTCAGTCAGACTGTAAATATACAAATTATATTGACTATCATGCTTTTCCATTTTGTGCATTTAGTATATTAATTACATTTCAAATAATATATGTATATAATATACATACATATATATGGAATAATTTTAGTATGGATTTTCTGTGGCAAAACATGAATATTTTCTACTACTTGTTATTTACTAGTTTCTTCCATTTGTTCAATTTCACTTAGAAAATAATAACTATGAAGTAAATTAAAAATTGTCTTGAAATTAAAATCCCTAAGCCATACAAATTCAGTCATTGTCTTTCTGTTTTAAATCATATATTTTTCTGGAACTATATTTTTGTGTGGCTTGACGACCATGTCTATAAAAACAAGCTAGTGGCTGAGTAAGTGTAAAGAGCATTAAAATCCCTTGATGAAAACTTGAAAACGATGCCTGTAGTCATTTAGTTGTACTGCCTAAGTGAATTTCCATTTTTTTTATTCTTTATAATTGTTTTTAAAGGACCAATGGAAAATACCAACTTTAAAATCTCAGAACTCTCATCCAATAATTAAACTCATGCTATCATCCTCAGACCATAATTTAATAGCAAACACAACTCTTAAATTATACACTCATTCTCACTGTGTGCTTCGCTGTGGCACAGAGATGGAAATCTATGCCTCTGTCTCTGCCATATACTTATCATTTTTCACTAGCAATAAATTCCTCATGTGTGAACTATTGGCAATATTTCCATTTTAAATTTTCATAGCTCAGTCTGCTTGAGATGAAGGTACTAAAGTAAAATAGCCATGAACCTCTGGATGAGATTTCAAGGAAATTGCTTTAGGATATTTGACTCAATTGAAAATAATCAGTTTCATTTTTTTCTTTTATCTCATTCTGTTTTTTGTTGCCTACAGTATGGATGGTTGAAACTATAGCATCCATCTTGGAACCATGATAGTAGGGATAAAAGACACAAAGGAACTTGGTGCCAACATCTGAACCACTCTGGGGATGCTAGGAGCTGTCAACACTGGGCTTCTGGTTGTGAGGAAAACTGACTCTAATGTTTAGGGCGTTTTAATCAGGTTTCTGATAATGCTGAAAACTGATACTTTTAAGCAAATGTGTGTGGTATTTAGATAGGGATGGAAAAATAAAATCTACTAATTTTGTGTAAGCAATAACACACACACACATACACACACACACACACACACACACACACACACACACACATCAAATAAATCAGACCTATAGTTTGTTTTCTAAATATAGGGTTTTTATGTATAGCCCTGTCTGTCTGAAACTAACTTACTGTGAGATGGTCTTCTGTATGCTGTGAATATGTGTTGCTATGATTGGTTAATAAAGAAGCTGTTCTGCCCTGTGGCAAGTCAGGTTATAGCCAGGTAGGAAATCCAAGAGAGAGACTGAGAGAAGAAAGGCAGAAGCAGAAGAGATGCTAGGCTGCCACCCAAGGAACAACATGCCAGCAGACTGGTAAGCCGCAGAACACATGGCAAAATATAGATTAATAGAAATCGGTTAATTTAAGATATAAGAACTAGCTATCAAGAGGCCTGCCATAGACCATACATTTATAAATAATATTAAGCCTCTGAATGATTATTTTATAAGCGGCTGTGGGACGGCTTTTGACTCCTGTGTGCTGGGATTAAGGCATGTGCTAACATGTGTGGCTTTTAGTCTAATTTTATTGTGTATTTGTCATAGGCAAAGTCTTCAACTTTTTGATATCTCAGTTATATGTTTTTTCTACACTTTCAGTCAAAGTTTACTAACAAACTGTTTCCTGGATTTAGTCATCATAATCTGTGCTCAATATCTCAAATTAAATACAACTTTTTCTTTTAAGTTCCATTTGTTACTTCTGTCTTTGTAAGTATCATGTATTGACTTTCTACTTCAGAATGACGGGCTGTAGTCTGCATGGATTTTGTTAGAGTATATGTGTCTCCATTAGCTGGGCATGGCAGTGTACATCTTTAGTCCCAGCACTCTGGAGGTAGAGGTAGGTGGATCTCTATGTGTTCAAGGCCAGCTTGGTCTACAGAGGGATTCCAGGACAGCCAGGACTGTACAGAAAAACCCTGTCACACACACACACAAAAAAAAACTGTCTCCATTAAATGTTCACTGATATTTTTAATATCAAAACTGGGAGGAAATTTTATTTAATTTTAATCTATCAACTATATCTGTATTTAATGCCAATTTCAGAATCAAGACAATTTTATAATGTCAGATAAATCTGTTGATAATGGTAATAATCCCTTAGATGAATTAGAAAATTTTTAAAATATACACACATTTGTATGGATATACACATATATTTAATATTAATAAAAGTCAACATTATCCTATCAACCATTGGTTTAACATAGTTTTTAGAAAAGAAAAACATTAGCTATGGACATGTTTGACACATTTAAAGTGAATTATGTCATGAATAATTTAAGGAGAGATCAGATATAAATTTAATTTTGTTTTAAAAGACTAGCTTGTTTTGGATATAGTTGTTTTTGTTCAAAAGATTTTTTGATCAAAAAAAATTTTTGATAAAAAAAAAAGTTTTTGTTCAAAAGATTTTTGTCTATGGCAGTGGCCTGAAGTGTTTTCCCCATGCTTCCTTCCAAGTTTCATAATTTCAGATTTTATATTTAAGTCATTAATTGAGTTGATGTCTTACAATAGTGAGGGAGTTGATTTTTTCCAACTAGAGAGATAAATGCAAGAGTATATCAAACTTAAAGGCAACTGGAAAGTAAAGTTAAAAACCAAACATTAGACTCAAGAGACAACTTGTAGAATCACACAAAGTATTGCAACCGCATATTTGACCCAGAGTTTTATATATATATATATATATATATATATATATATATATATATATATATATATATAATGAACTAGAAAAATCAATAGCAATCAATCAATTGGTAAATCAAGCCCCATTTGAAAAATAGTCAATGGATCCAACAAATCTTTCTGGAAGGAGCATACAAAAATGGCAAATAAAAACTTGTAGTACTGCTCAGAAATATTAATCATCAAGGAAATGGAGATCAGAGCCACAAAAGCACCATTTTATTGTAATATGTTGTTAATATAAAGGATGAAGATAACAAGGAGAGAAAAGAGAACATTTGCATACTTTTGACAACATGCAAATTATAGTCACTATGCAAATAAACATAGTAATTCATGATAAATATTAAATAGGCATAGCAGATATGACGGAACAATCCTACTTCTTCCTATTTGAAGAAAATATAATGGGCTGTAAGAAATATCTTGTTTTCTCAAATCATTGCCTTGGGATTACCAGGAAAAATTTAAAATGACAAAAAAATTGTTTTTTCTTATGTCACTATAATATATTTCCGGGACAATTTGCACTGAGTAATTCTGACCTAAAAATAGCCACCATTACCAACATCAATAACTTTTAGCAAAATTACATAAGCCTATAGGTCTACACAATTTATTTTATTTGGAAATAGTTTTCATTGTCCATTTTTAACTAACGTTTAATGACTAACTTTGAAACTTACATTATCAACAACATATTAAAAACAGAATAGAACTAAAGTAGAAGTAGCACAAAGTACAAAAATGTCCAGGGCAAGACTAGAATTTTTAAAACATAAAGTCCAAACTCAAATAATTATAAGCCATTCATTACCCATGTTCCTGTAACCCTTCTTTATATAACACTGATTATAGACACACCTACATTCTCAGTTTTCAAAAGTAAAATATCACACTGAGCTTTTGGACGGGAAATTATAAGTGGGTTCATCTACCTAACCTAAAAACAGATTTTGGGACACAAAATTATAGAGTGTGAAAGTGTTTTCAACTTCATTCCTTACACTTAACATGCCAAATAGTAGCACTGTGATTGGAAAAAGCACACCAGCTTTATTTAATATTTTCCATATTAAAAAAAATTGGCATGGAAAAAAGCAACCATAGATACTTGTAATTTTCCAAACTTTTCACATTTCATCATTTTTGTCTTTTCTACTTCTAGAAGTTTTTCAGTGTTTAGTTCAAGTTTAAGGGAGAATGTCTAATCTATATACTTAGAAGTTCGGGGTTAACTTATAAATTTGATATAAGAATTATTATCACAACTTTATAATATTCCCAAATAGAGGGAAAATCTACTTAATAGTCTCAGATTTATTATCTTGTTTTATAACATTCTTTTATACTCAGAGAAGAACATCAAGAGTATTGATTCTTCTTTGTTAGCTCTCTCACCCATGCTTAATATTACATAGACAATATTTCTGTATCCATGCACTGAAGTCTTATGTAGTATTATCTCAGTCATTCAATGCCAGGTAAGTTTTAGACATTCTTTGGCAAGGAAGAGATGCATTAAAAAGATTTACAGAGAAAACAATCACCCAAATTAAAAAACAAACATCACAGTAGTAATGTGGAGGATGACTTGTAGAAAAAAGAGGTCAGATGGTAAAAAACTTTTTTAGATGGTGCTGTGGGTATTCTAAAGCAAGCAATGCTGTCCTCCCAAGACAGTAACAAATAGGATGAACTGTCAGAAAGCAGATCAAGGACTCAAGAAACTTCATTGGGGATAAATTTCAGAGATTCCATCACATAGAAGAAACATGAGATACATTTCTGTTAAATGCCCAGGAGTTTATTTTTTCTGGTATATCTATGGTCACCATATATTAAGAACTGCTTTAAATCCTTTCTACATAGCATGAGGTGTTTGGTCATTAACTGTGTCACAAACCGAGTGCTCACTAGGAACGGGATCTACCAGGCTTTACTGTATCTTTAGACTATCCCAGAACCTGAATTTTCACATTACCCAAATCTTCTTTAGATTAAAGTTAGATATTTGATACACTGGTCTAAAATGAAGAGTAATTTGAATCAAAATGGATTACATCTTATTTAAAATGTAAATGTCTAGGAAGACAGAAGTCATTGCTTAGAGAATGTAGAGCATAGAGTATGTTCACTAGTATGTCCTGCTCAGTATTTGACTACGTGTCATCCAGAAGCTGCAGCAATCTCTCAAAATACCAAACTTACTTCTAGTGAGTGTGTGGGTACATGTATGCACACATATATAAATCTTTGTACGTATTATGCACATACAAATATGATATATCCAATTTTGATTAATACATAGTCAAAAAGATAATCACACTGTAGAAACTGTCTAAATAATTAAGCCACTGTTTGAAAACTGAGATTAAGAATTAAGGCCCTCTTCTAAGGGCTTACTCTATGAATAGGAAAATAATTCTAATTCCTAGTCATCCTTCTGAATTTATTTCCAAATATACTCTATGCATGTTTCAGACAGGTGATCAAATACTACACTAGTGAGTTAAACTACTTCCTTCCAAAAGGTGAAGTGGAGAATAACTGAGTCTATTTTAACGAGAATAGTTTTTCAAATTAAAGATAATAGGAGGGAGGGATAAAATAGAATTTGTTCTGTTGTCTGTAAACATGCTGTACTTCAGAGTTTTCTCTCTTGGGAGAAGTCCAAATATCTGCCAACTCATCTGTGGCTGAGAACTGGATTCGGGAAATACTGATAGACCACAAATTGTCTTCAGAAGTGTCCAAATGTGAGTGGCCAGGCACATATTAGAAACTAAACAAAGGACTCCATTCCAAATCAAGACTGCTAGATATGTCACCAGAAACATTTGGGGATTGGCTTCATCTCTCCCATCTAAGAGTTTTCATATTTTTCTTCACATGGTTGATATGAGAACTAGGCGAAGACACAAAGATTTAACTCAGTGCCTGAAAATCCCTTCTTAGTATCAACAGCTATTCCCCATCATTTACCACATATGGGATACAGCAAGGGACAAATAGTCCATATTTTCTTGACTATAGAAAACCTAGATGTACTTGTAAGCACCAAGGAGGCAGCAAGACTTCTCAATGTTGGAGTGACACAATGACTTTCCACAGGCTCCTCTTGCGGCACTTTATTGAGATTAAAGTAGGTTTGCTGTAAGTAAACACACATGCCTTTATTGTCATAATTATCTGGCAAGACACTGAAGTAAGCAGGCCAAGGAACTTGGTTCCATTGTTTGTATTATTTATAAATATGGGACAAATGATTCTCAAAAATAACTCTCAAAAGATATTTCAAGATGTGTTTGTTATATATCAACTATTTCCTGAATAATTCTCAAGAAAATACTCATAAGGGAAAAATGCTTGTCCTTAAACAGTAATATAACATAAAACTGACAGAACAGATACTTTGATATGCTGAAATACTGATAAAATTCTATTGATATAATAATAGTATGTCAGTTTCTGACATGTTGTTTTTAGTATGTCCTTTAACCAAAAAAATCAAATAGTTAAAAAACTGCTAAGGAAAAATATTGAGTAAGACAGGGAGTTAGGGACAGAGAGATGGGACACAAATGCAGAAGAGAGGTATAAATTGTGCCGAAGCTTTTATCTTTGGCAAAGAAAGAGGATATGTGAGGAGCAGATGCCAGAGCTGCAGAAAACTCACAAGAATGTCTCACACTTTCTCAAACAGACATCTCCTCAACTACTACTAACTCTAGGCTTGGTTTTTGCCTAATTCCTTGAGCATTAAGAAAATTCCACTTTAAGCAAATTAGGGCCTGTAGAGAAAATGGGAAGCAAGAGTATGCCGAGGGAAATATCTGTAAAGAGGACCGCCTCTTGTTCCTCCACACAGGGAGATGCTAAAGGTCTTCAACATGCCAGTAAACAATCTGGTGGAAATTGACTACAGTGTCCTCTCATTGCCATTACATTTCTGGAAAGTATTTAACTTGAAAATTTCCCTCAAGTGTGCTTCTTCTGTGGCAGAAGAACCTGCGGGCACAGATGATGTCCACTGGAACACAGATGAGCCTAATAGAGCATCACCTTAGGCTTTCAGTTCCCTGTGAAGTTCTTATTCCCATCCACCCACACTCTATAAAAATATGCCATGCCTTTGGTATAACCAGTTGGTGTACTCTTTGCTAGGGAAAATGATTCCTTTCTCAGCAGTTCTTAGTTCATCTTAGGGCTTTGTTTAGGTAAGATTGAAGCCTTGTGAGAACTCCACCCTCCATATTAGCATGTCTATTGATGTCTGACTTACTCAAGTGATGTTTATGGAGCCACTGGTGAGACTTCAGGTTGTATTTTTGTATTTATAAATACATATATGTAATATATGTATGTATGTGTATATATGAGCATACAATTTAAGAAATTGAGGATATGAATTTGAAAGGGGCAGGTACACAGCAAGGTCTGAAGGAATGAAAGGGAGGAGATATGATATAATTAGTATATAATCTCAAAAAATAATAAAAATTATATATATATATATATATATATATATATATATATATATATATATATGACTCCTAACCATTGAGGCAGGTTCTGTGACTTTCTCTCTTAACCAAGCAAAGTAAAATTGGCAAAGGAAAGCAGGCATATGCACTGATGGAAATGTGAGGAATTCTTCCATGTCATTGTTTGGCTAGAGTGCACTCGTGTGCATCTTAATCTTGTGACTGTTTACAAAGTTAGAAACCACCTATATTGTTACCCGCTAGAGGTGCTGATGACCACAGAGTGGGGTAAACAAAAGTCTCAATTTGAGACGTCAACATGTGAGAATGTGAAGAGTGCTTCCCATTCTCTTTTGGGAAATCAAATTATCTTAGAAGTATAATAAAAGGATATACTTGTAAGCACTTGTCCTCAAAAATCCCTAGGTGGAATTTTCCCTTGAAATTTTTTTTTAAAATTACAAATCGTGGAATTTTCAAAGTTTATTCTTTTTTAAATTCAAGTCTCTGGTCCTGATTTTTCCCTTTCTATATTAAGAAAGGGGATATAAGTAATTATACTAAAACATGTGTGAAGTCTGCCTTTGAACCTCAAAATACATGTATATTTTTAAAAACTGCCTCATTTAAAAAAATATATCTCATTTCCCCTTGATGTGCCATGGTAAGGGAAGAGCAAAGTGATTTTCCTTCCTCTCTTCTCCAGTGATTTTCCACCAGCAACCGCAAGTGGAAAGGGATTTCATAAGCTTGTACTACTTCCTAACCACATAGGATTTTGCTTCTCAAAGAATAAGAAGAGAGCCTACACTTGCTGGCTGGTGACTAAGGATTCTTTGTACAGCATTGGACAACCTGCCGCAATCATGACAGTCAAGATTTCCAACTTGAGAGATGAAATTTCTTGGGTGCATTTATTTTGTTTGTGTGATTTTGCTTTATGTGTACTTTAAAAAATGGTGCTGTTTTGTCAATAAAATGTAATTTATTTTTACTTTGGCTTTCAACTTCCTCTAAGAAAATTCCATACAAATACTTGGTTTCTAATGATGTTTGCCCTCGATGTTTGCACAGGCTTTGATGCCAGACATGATTGATGCAGAAATTAGAAGAGTATGTAAGCAAAATAGAATGAATGTTCTACTGTGTCCTAATTTTTGACAAGGCCATGATACATTTATCTTGAAACAGTCAAACCGAGCAACCATGCCTCACAACAAATTAGGACATAGAAAATTCAAAACAGTATGGTCATATGGAAAAAAGTAGTTCAATACCAGATTTTCTTTTAACTATAACTGTGTGGAAAATAGGTTCATAAAACTATCACAGGATGTGAAAGGGTCTGTGGAAGTGATTTGAAGCAGTAGATGGATCCTTGGCAATGAGGAAACAGTAAAGTGTTCCTGCTTGGAAAGCACAGAGGGCGAACACTGAGGAATGGTAGAAATAATAAAACTGTAGAAAGACATTAAAGAAAAAGTCATGTGTTTTTCATTAAGCATTTCTACTGTCAATTACAAAATCTGTTTAGAACTGGCTTAAAGATAGAAAAGAAATATGCAAACAAGTATAGAAGTTTAAGGAATAATTCTATATGATTTAAGCAATTATGTATTGTGGCATTTGACAAAGGATTAAGAACTTTAGGTTTTTGTCTCAGTCACAGAATTTGATGGTCAATGTGAGGAAGGATGTGCATATAATGAGTCTCGATTGGGCACACACTCCCAAGAAAGGAAAACACAGTTACAGCGGAAAGGAGATGTAAAGCACAAACATAATGGAAACTTCTAAATGAATAACATAGGAATTTGTGTTCTAAGATTAGAAGGACTTTATTTGGGATCTGTAATACAGGTCCCCATATAAAACTCATACTACTCAACCATTTCCACCACAGGATTTACTTTTATAAGTGTAGGGAAGTCTATGTAGAAGAATGTCAGTGAGAAACACTGATTCACAAGGAATTGGTTACTGTACAGGGGCTATTAAAATAAGATTAATACTTACTGAGCAATTACTACGTGCTGGCCTTTATTTAAGCATCAAGCCAAGAAGACAGGCACCACATTCACAGCCACTGCTTACATAAATCCTAAGGCCAGCTGATCCTCTATCATTGCAAACACTTAATCCAATTTCATTCTGTAAATGCTTTGCTTGCTATGTGGTATAAAATTACAAAATATCATTTTCATCTTAAAGTGTCATGTTCTTTTGTTAGGTTTCAAAACAATATTAGTGGAAATGAAGAGAAGGTGAGTGGAAAAATAACACTTAGCACATTTTACTTCAAACAATCTGAATTAGCATTATTAAGGCATAGGTAACTATTACCTTTGAGCCATTTTTATAAATTTAGTCTAATTTTTTTTGAAATAGATTCTTCTCTCATACAATACATCCCAAACACAGTATCCCCTCCCTCCACTCCTCCCAGCTTTCCCCATTTTCCCCTCTCCCCCATATCCTCTCCTCCTCCATCAGTTTCCTTTTTAGAGTGCAGCAGGCCTTTAAATGTCAGGCATATGGACTTTTTTCTTGAATATCTCTGTGGAAATTTTTCTTTTTTAAGCTGATGTAAAATGACAATGGTGCTTTTTGTTAATCATTTGTGAGTAGATAAGGTAGCTGTTCAAATGAGAAGTGATAACACTCTGACTTGAAAGGAAACAGAGACAAAAGCTTGCAGATTCTCAAATATAATTTGATAGAACAGATAAAATACTTCTGAGGTCAAATTCTTGTAGAAATATGCAAGACAAAGAGAAATTGATAATGATGGTCTTTCTTACTTGTTTTTCTCTTGCTATGATAAGACACCTTGGCCAAGGCAACTAATAAAAGAAAGCATATAATTTGTGGGAATAAGTTCAGAGGGTTAGAGTTCATGACCACCATGTCAGGAGAGCAAGGCAACAGTTGACAGGTATCTATCTGCCTGTGGGAGCCGTAGGTGAGAGCTTACATTTTCATCCACAAAGAAAGAGGAGAGAATAACCCAAGATGGTCAGAGTCTTTTGAAATTCCAAAGCTTGTCTCACCTCCAACTAGGACACATCTCCTAATTCTGTCCAAAGTGCTCCACCACCTGGGAACCAACGACTCGAACATATGAGCCTATGGGGCCGTTCTACTCAAACCACCATGTTCCGCTCTCTAGGTCCCATAGACTTGTGGCCATATCATAATGCAAAATGCATTTAGTCCAATTTCAAAACTCTCAATAGTCTTTCACATAGTTTCCCATAGTCTCCACAGAGTTTAAAGGTCCAAAGTCTCTTTTGAGAATCAAGACAAACTTTTCATTACAATCCCCCGTAAAATAAAAATAAAAAATAAAAAAAAAATGACATACTTCCAATACCCAGTGGGGCAGAATATAAAATACCATCTCAAAATGGAGGAACAGAAGCAAAATGAGTAAATACTATACCAGGACAAGACCAAAACCTCGCTAGGCAAACTCCAAATTCTGTAACTCCATCTGATACCAAAGAGCTTATACGTCTCCACCTTTCTGGCTTTGCTGGAAGCAATGCAATCTCTCACTTGGGATGGTTCCACTCCCTCTCTGAAGCTCTCCTTGGCAGATCCCAGGGCTCTGGCATTTCCAATATCTTGGGGTCAGCAACTTAATACAGGCTTCACTTTCACAGCTTCAAACAGTGGCCTCTTTGGGTCTCCACACAGGGACTCCTCTGCACACGCTTGGCTTCAATGGCTTTCCTTAACTGAAGTTTCCATAACCACTTAATCCAGTGTCCCTAAATTCAGAACAACATAGCCCAAGCTGCCAAGTTCTGCTGTGTGCTTGTGTAAAATTTGCCTATGAGATTGAAACATTCCGTCCTCCAGGGAGCGCCTTAACCAGGAAGGTAAGCACCTAAAACGGTTTCAGGAAGTGCCTGAAACTGACCAGATTCATGGAGTTTCTTCTTGGGAGAGTAAGCTATAATCATTGATTCCCCCTCTGACTTGAAGAAAAGCTGAGTTGTGAAAAATGCCTCTCAGATGAGTTGAGCTGTCAAAAATACGCGGACAAGCCAACCTGCCAAGACTCTGAGACCAGATCAGAACAGCTGCCTGAAGGAACCAGAAACAATCCAAACTGCCTAAAAGAGGTTTAGAGCAGCAAAATCACTTGGAAAGGACACCTTTACAATCTGTTGAGCTGCCTGTGTTCTCCAGGTTCCCAGGTTTTGTGATCTGTCACCTGTGTTGGGGTGGCTTTGGTGATGCAGCTGTTTTTGAGTCATTTCTGCACCCATACTCCTATCAGTAACCCCCACAAGACTCATGGGTTACTAGGTTGGACATCAGTGTATCGATACTTTCCTCTCTCCTGAGTTCCCTATCTGCACTGATTAGATAGGTATGTGCTATGGATAATGCCTTCTTGAAATCAATCCCCTTTGCCAAGTAAATTAGTATTTCTACCTCAGGCAGCTTCTTAGGATATAGGCAGAAAGTGTGCTCATTCTTTTACCAAAATGTCACAAGAATAGTCCCCAGTGAAGTTGCTGATATAGTTTTCTTCTAGTATCTTATGAACATATATCTTCATAACTAACCTTGTTCTCGGCATTATTATATTCCAAACTACTACTAAGATGGCCAAGTGAACCCTACACACAGAGTTCAATAGCTTTCCACTCTAGTGTCCTGGAGTCTTTTACATTCCACCAAAAACTGGTGACATGTGTCACAATCCCTGACACTTGGTTACAACTTCTGTCCTAGTTATTTTTCTATCACTGTGATAAAACACTTGGATCAAGGCAGTTTATAAAATGAAGCATTTAACTTGGGGATTCGAGTTTCAGAGGTTTACAATCAATGGTCATTATGGTGGGGAGCATGGCAGAGGGGAGGCAAGCATGGTTCTGGAGAAGCTGAGCTCTTACATCTTGATCCACAAGCAAGAGGCAGAAAGACCTAACTTATGATTAGTCTTTTGAAACCTCAAAGCTCACCACAGTGACACCCCTGTCTCCAGCTAGGCCACACTTCATAATTCCTCCCAAATAGTTCTTTAATAATCTTTAATTTTTCTTTATTTCTTCCTGGACTCTGTGGTAACTCGTTAGAGAACTGTTCAGTCTCCATGAGTTTGTTTACTTTCTGTTGTTTCTGTTTTTGAAATCCAGCTTTAATATATGATAGTCTGATAAGATACAGGGGCTTATTTCAATCTTTTGTATATATTGAGACTTGTTTTGTGGCCTAGTCAGTTTTGAAGAAGGTTCCATACGGTGCTGATAAGAAGGTATATTCTTTGTGTTTGGGTGAAATGTCCTATAGATATCTGTTAGGTCTATTTGAGTCATAATGTCTGTTAGTTCTGTTATTTCTCCATTCATTTTCTTTTTGGATGACTTGTCTATTGGTGAGAGTGGGGTGTTAAAGTTTCCTACTATTATTTTGTGGGGTTCTATGTGTGATTTGTTTTATTAATATTTCTTTTTCAAATGTGGGTACCCTTACATTTGGGGCATAGATATTCAGAATTGAGACATTATCTTGGTGGATTTTTTCTTTGATGAATATAAAATGCCCTTCTCTGTCTCTTTTGATTAAGTTTGGTTGGAAGTCTATTTTGTTAGACATTAGGATAGCTATACCAGCTTGTTTCTTATGTCCATTTGATTGGAAAATCTTTTTCCAACCCTTTATGCTGAGGTAATGTCTACCTTTGATGATGAAATGTGTTTCTTGTATGTAGCAGAATTATGGATCCTATATTCATATTCATTCCATTAGTCTTTTTATTGACTGATTGAGTTCACACATATTGAGGTGTATTAATGACCAATGAATGTCAATTCCTGTTATTCTTTTGTTGGTGATGGTTGTGTGTGTGTGTGTCTCTGTGTGTGTATATGTGTATTTCCCTTTTTTGGGTGTTACTGGTGTGAGGTTATCTATTGCCCATGCTTTTGTGGGTATAGTTAACTTCTTGGGGTTTGAGTTTTTCTTCTAGTACCTTCTGTAGGGCTGGATTTGTGGATAAGTACTGTTAAAATTTGAGTTTGTCATGAAATATATTGTTTTGTCCGTGTATGGTGAATGAAAGTTTTGCTGAGTATAGTAGTCTGGGCTGACATCCATGGTCCCTCAGAGTCTACAAGAGGTCTGTCTAAGCCTTTCTGGGATTTTAGGTTCTCCATTGAGAAGTCAGGTGTGATTCTAATAGGTCTGATTTTATATGTTACTCAGCCTTTTTCCCTTGCTGCTTTTAATATTCCCTTTTTTGTTCTGTTTGTTTAACATTTTTATTATTATGTGGAAATGGGATTTTGTTTTGTGAGCCAAACTTTTTGGTGTTCTGTAAGCTTCTTGTCCATTTATAGCATGTCCTTCTTTAGGTTGAGGAATTTTTCTTCAATGGTTTTGTTAAATATATTCTCTGGGTTTTTGGACTGGGTTTCTTCTCCTTCTTCTATTCCCATTATTCTTATGTTCGGTCTTTTCTTTGTGTTCCAGATTTTCTGGATGTTTTATATGAGGAATTTTTCAGATTTAACATTTTTTTGACTAATGAATCTATTTCCTCTATCATATCACCAATGACTGAGATTCTTTCTTCTACCTTTTGTATTCTATTAGTGCATCTTGCATCTGTAGTTCCTGTTCACTTACCCAGATTTTTCCATTTCCAGGATTCCCTCTGTGTTTTCTTTATTGCTTCTATTTCTATTTTCAGGTTTTGAACAGTTTATTCTGTTTTTTTTTTCTTGGTTTTCTTTTAGGGACTTTTAAATTTTTTTCCAGTTTTTTGTGTTTTTTCATCAATTTCTTTAAGGGATTTTCTTCATGTCCTTTTTAAGGACCTCTATCATCTTCATAAAGTCCCTTTTAAGGTCACTTTCTTATGCTTCAGCTGTGGTGGCTTGTTCAGGTCTTGCTGTCATAGAATAGCTGGGCTCCGGTGGTGCCATATTACCTTTTCTGTTATTGATTGTGTTCTTACACTAGTGTTTAGGCATCTGGATTTGGGATGAATATAGGTTTAGGTGTTGATTCCTGCATTTGCATTTGTGGGATGGGTGTTTTGTTCCTTGGTTTCTCTTTCCTCTCTGGTCTTCTGACCTGAATGACTAAGGGTTCTGGTGACTAGCTTGTCTTCAGAACCAGTAGAGTATGCCCTCTGAGGTTTGGGGGCCTGGCCTAACTTCTGGTAAAACTGAAGTCTTCTTCCAAAGTTATGGACTAGGATATGGAGCCCAGTTAAGGTATTGCATTCTGTGGTCCCAAGATCTGGTCTGGCTTCTGAGATTCCTAGGATTAGCCTGGCCTCCAATACAACTGCTAGGGTTGGGGTCCCTAGATCCAGTCTGTGCTCTGATAAAGCTGAACTGTTTCTCTAGCTGTAGCCCTAGATATGGAGCCCAAGGTAGAGGATGCAGTCTGGAGTTCCTAGATCCCGTCTGGCCTCTGGTAAAACTGAAGATTTCTTTAGAAGTAGTAGGCTGGGATATGGAACTCAGTGGTGTTGGTACAGTATGGGGTTGTTGGGCAGACTTAAAGTGCTTAAAGGGATTTAGTGGGTAGTATATCAGCTTTTCTATTGGGCCACCAACCACCTTCCAAATCATGCCATGGGGACTTAGTACTAATTATGAATGCTCTCAGTCTTAGCTTATGCTTATCCCATTAGCTCTTACAGCCTAATGTACCCTGTTTTTCTTCATCTATGTTTTGCTTTGGGGCTTTCAAATTTTTCTTTCATTCTGTATGTCCTACTTTTCCTGCTTCTTCCATGTCTGACTTGCTGGCAGGCCCCGGGTGTCTCCTCCTCTTTTTCCTGCATTCTCTCTTCTCTTTTGAATCTAAATTTGCTGTGGTTATCACTCTATATAAATAAACACTGATTGGCCAGTAGCCAGACAAGAAGTATAGGCAGGACTAACAGAGAGGAGAATTGAGGGATCAAGAAGGCTGAAAAAGAGACTGCAGCCACTGCCAGGACAAGGGAGATGTAAGGTACCAGTAAGCCACGAGCCACATGGCAAAGTATAGATTAATAGAAATGGGCTAAATATAAGAGTAAGAGCTAGATAATGATAGGCCTGAGCTAATGGCCAAACAGTTTAAATAATATAAGTGTCTATATGTTTATTTTATAAGTGGGCTGTAGGACTGCCAGGGCTAGGCAGTTCCAGGAGAGAAAACTCTCCAGCTACATAAATTCCTACTACTACTTATTCTTTATGCCCACCAGCCCTGTCTATCCCTCCTCTGCCTAGCTATTGCCTGTTCAGCTTTTCATTAGACCAATCAGGTGCCTTAGGCAAGCAAGATAAAACAGCAACACATCTTTACATAACTAAACAAATGCAGCATAAACAAATGTAACACACATTTAATGGTTAATGCAATATTCCACAACATAAACAAATGTAATACATCTTTACATAGTAGAGTAATATTCCACAAAAGGTCTATGTCTTACTTGGGGTCCCTATATTCAGCCTGGCCATACGTAAGGCTGCCAGGGCTGTGGGCTTTAGTATAGGTGTTCTGTTTTCTTAAAAATGTACTTTCTCTTAGTGTTCCCTGTGTATGGATAGGTACAGGATCATCTACAGGAGCGTTGGCAACCTCCCAGGGGCTACATCCCCAAAGAAAATTAACCCTCATTCCTAAAGAAGCTATCAAGTGCCAAATATCCTGAGACAGTAGAGGGACTTCATGATCTCCTCCACCATTTATACTGGGGGTTTTGCTAATTGATCTTTTGTGGGTCTTGTATATACATTCACACCCTCAGTGAGTTCACATATTCAACAGCACAGAGATGCCTGGCAAATATTGTTATATTGTGGACATCTGTAACCTTTTTACAATCTTTCTGCACTGCCCCCTTTTAAGTTGATCTTTGTTTGTCATGGTGAAGAGTATGATATAGAAATCCAACTTAGAGCTGAGAACTCCACAATCTCTTTTCTCTGCACACTGACCAGTTATGGGTTTCTGAATTAATTTCCATCTACTGAAAAAAAAAACTTCTCTGATGAAGGTTGAGAGAAGCACTTCTCTATGGGTATAAAATAATACCACAGGCAGAAATTTATTACTATGACTATTTGGTAAAGAATAGTACTAGGCTTTCCCTTAGTACCTATCCTCTAATTATGCAATACGATGCCTCTCCCTTTTCCTGGGTATTACATAGATGATTGGTTGGACATGTCATATAGACCAATTGTAAATTCTTTTGGATAAACTGGAACCACAACTGAGATCCAGAAAGCATTGATACCATTTACTCAAGGAGGTCTTTCTTGAGACTTGCAAGTAAGAATTAGTGCCTCATTCTATGCTAATCCTTTTACTTCAGTTTTTAATTTTTTAATGAAAAACATTTTTGTACAGTGTATTTTGTTCATGTTTCCTCCACAGCTCCTCCTAGATCATCCCTACTTCCTCACCAAAACAAAACACTCTATGAGAAAGACACAGTGGCCATCCTGTTAACTCCCAGCCTTTGCTATAAAATAAAGGCTCACAACTGACATAAGGCTTTGTCACAGGTCATGTCAGATGAAGTAGAGTTTTAGATTAAGTACTTTAAAACTATACTTAGACTCTCCCATATTTGTGGAGCAAAGATATGACTTCTATTTTCTATAAAGGCACAAATTGTACATAGATTTTAGTAAAATTTGGTGTTAGAGTCTTGGGGTTTTCCAAACAGAAAATAACACAATCTCTGATTTAAAAATATTTATTTCCCCTTTTTCAATCTAATGTCTCACTTTTTCAAATCACATAGGCCTTCTCTCACATTAATAAAAATGGGTCATCTTTATAGTCTTTAGAATAATACTTTCTGAATATTCACACATATATACACACGTGACATTAATAAAAGTTCACATATCCACTTGTATGTGATTGTATTTCCTACAGTTGATGTTCTCAATTGAGGACAGTTATATGCTGAAGATAAATAAATATTATAGAATCTTAAGCAACTTCACACTTAATGTTGGTGTAGTATTAGAGGGCCACAATTGATTTACATTTTAGAAGCTTCTGCAATGTTTGTGTAGATTCTTTATTCTCTTCTGTCTTTAAATTGCTGTTCCTTTATAATTAATTATTTTAAAACTTTTTAGTTTATGAGTGTTTCACCTGTGTGTATGTATGTATATGCACCACATATGTGTCTTGTGACAATAAAAGCCATAATGAGGCAGAAGAGTTCATGCAACTGAAGTTACAGAATATATGTTGTGGGTGTTCTGCAGGAGAAAGTGTTCTTATTATCTGAGTACCTTTCCAGTCCTATACTGTCTTTCTTTTAATTATAAAACAAAATGTACAAACCACATGCATAATTTTATTAAGAACTATAAAATTATGTATAAAATTAAGTAAACAAAGTATAAAGTATACATAATTCATAGTCCAATAAAGAAATAACACATTACTGTACCACAGAAGTATATACATCCATCAGAGTTGTTTTAGTGCCTTTTCTCTCTCCAATATAGTAACTATTACATTTTTATGTTAATGTTACCACCAATGTGTATCTAAATATAATATATGTTTCTCAGTATACTTTGATTTTCATCATTTACTCACATGAGTACCAATGGACAAAAATCATGCACAACAGTTTTTGTATTGTTATAGCGGTTGTTATTCTTGTTTCCTTTTTAGAAAGGAAATTTGAATTACTCAAGTCTTCTTGCTCAATCTGACTGAGCATTGGTCTCAACATACCATTAAACTGACTCATCATTCCCCCGCCTCCCAAAAAGAATGGAACAAAAGTTCATACACTTCTATATTAGGCCTTTCTTTCAACATACGTTTGAGATTAGCTATAATTGATTCATATGATGGTTACTAAGTGACGAGATGTTTCCAGTTAGGTAGCTACAAATAAAACTTCCTTTAAATCATTAACCTGCTACACTTTTGCAAGTGAGCAAAGTGAGTTTTAATTTATAGCCTATGATTCACAATGTTGTGTCATAAGTTATTGATATTTTCAAATTTAATATGTTTAACTGTTTTTGCCAACATTTGTATTCTAATCTATAATCTCATCAGCTGTGACTGCCAATTTCTGTCTCTCCACACACTGACAACATTATAAGACATTTAAAGTTTCGCAATCTGATACATATGTGATTTATTCTCAGTTTTCTATTTGCATTCCTATCATTTATATGGTAAGGGAATTTCTTCTTATGTTTATTATCTGTCTGCTTATTGTTTGTCTTCTATGAATTCTTTGTTCTAGAATTTTTTCTTTCCTTTATTACATCATTAGCAGGTGTGTGTGTGTGTGTGTGTGTGTGTGTGTGTGTGTGTGTGTATGTACCTGTGTGTGTTGTGTTGTATGTGTATGTGATCATCAGGTAGAAATCTTCAGTCCCTTTAGTCATTAACATACACTATACTATCTTATTTTATTCTATAATTCTTAGGTTGATCCATTCAATCTTAGCAGTGGACTAAAAGAAGTTTAACTTTTAATGCAATTAGAATATCATCTGCTATTTCCTCTATTTTGTTTAAAAGAATCAATTTGACTTTGGTTCGAGAAATACTACCTATCTATAAGTTGTGAAGACATTTTCTTTTCATATGCTGATAAGGCTGTAAAGTTTCGCTTTCCATATTTTGCTCTGCAATACATCCATATATAACCGATTTGTCTTCTTAGCTATTAGTAGCGTATTCTATATAGTAATATTCCATAAGTATATCTAAGTTTTTCCAGAACAGTTTCTGAATACAAGTTTCTTTCCTTGCTGATAGGCCATATCCCCTGTCATGTATGAAAGACTCATCCAGCAATCCATGCATTTCAGTATCAGCAGGATCATACTTGGATCCCATATTGTTGGAGGGTAAAGCCATACTGATACATATCCAAAATATTTTGAAATATTTATTTTAAATTCTTTTGAAACATCTGATAATGTGAATCTTAATTTCAATGTTATTAATATTTTTTCTACCTTTTATCATTGCATGGATTAATTATACTATTATAAAACAACTCATTCTGCATTAGTCCTTGAGGAGTTAATATTAAAGCAAGATGGCTGCACACTGCTGGTGGCTTATTATTTAATACTTAATGGTGTGGTGCTCTTCACTTGAAAAAGATTTTAAACTTAAAGTTTATACTAAATGAATGAACTACATCATTGTTCTCCTGGGTGCTGTTGGCTTATTTTATCACACATTCTAATTTTACCACTGACTTTCTTAATGTATAATGTGTCATTTGTATTGTTTTGGAGTTGTAATTTTAAATGTAATTTTGTGTCAACTAAAACATTTCATCTTCTGTCATGTACTTTACCATTTTATATTCTTTGTATTCAAACTTTCATCTTATTTTGTGCACATTGTTTTTATTGTTTATCCTAGCATCCACTGTTATTTCTTTGCATGTTGAGCTTTTTATTCTGGTTTTAAATCCAGTGGTTTGAAGTTTCTAATTCAAATACAAGCCAGACTGGTTTGTGCTCAGTTTTTGATAGCAGATGAGACTATGTGTTTTCAAGATGGTATGACTCTGATAGCTTGAAATTCAATACTCAAATTTCATTCTTGTTCTGCATACAATAAAGAATTCAACATATGAATATGAATCAAAAATTAATCTTCATAAATCTAGATCTTTGAAATACTTTAACACAATTTAAACATTTCCAAATTATTTATGTTGTATTTTCTTACTAGTGGCTTTTCTAAAACTTTTATTAAATAATATTGATATTGTTATTCTTGTATATAGTAAATGTACAACTACATCTCCTTAAATTTTCTTTGTACCTTGTATTAACTCATCCTTCATGATGTCAGGGCCACCTACCATAAGCAAATTGTTTTGAACATACTGTTGATAACATATACTTGTTATAGACTTTCTTGTATATTTTATCAAAATTTGTCAATTTCATCATTATTTAAGAGAGATATTTTCTTTTGGCAAATTAAAAATATTAAGCTATAATTCACTGGTTCCTGTGTTATGTAGGACTCTATTGTGTGATTAGTTCTATTTCTTTAATGCAAATAATTTCCTACATATTCTCTTTCTTTTTATATTAATTAAATCAATCAAAATATTGTCTTTATATGATCCATGTCATGCCTTTATTTAAAATAAATAAATCTGATACAGTTGACCTTATTAACTTTTCTTTGTATTTCTTTCTTATATTTTATTTTCTTTGTACATCTATAATAATTTTCAGACATATTGTTCTGATTATATTCCAGTCTTTAAATCTGTTTTTAAGACTGTCTAATTAGTTCTATTTTTTCTACTAGGTTTGAAATTTTTACAAATACATTTCAGTTTTGTTTAACTTTAATAATTTTTTTAAAAAACTTTTTATTGATTCTTTGTGGATTTCACATCATACATCCTGATCCATTTATTTCCCCTTCCCTTCATATCCACCCTCTGCTTCTGCCACCTCCACAAAAAAATAAAAATAAAATAAATTTTAAAGGAAAAACAAAAACAACAAACAAAAACAAAAGCAAACAAATGACAATAAAAGTCTTGTCGTAGTAGCTGTAGTGTGACACAGTGAGTCACACAGTACACCCTTTAGTCCGTACACCTTGACTTGTAAGTGTTCTTTGCAATGAGTCATTGGTCTGGTTCAAGGCCCCTGGCTTCTGCTCCACCCTAGGTGCTGGGCCCTCACTGGACTCCTCTTGAGTATCTTGTTGTTGCCTTGTTTCATGGAGATCCTGTAGCTTTGGATCTGTAAGTCTGTCCACTTTACATGCTCTAGTAGTATATAAATTGGAGTGGGCCAACTCATAGCCCTAGTTCTGGGCCTGGGCGGTAGATAGCTTGGTTAGCATGCCAGCTTTCTTTCATTATCACCACCTATAAAACAGCAGAGTTGACCCTGTTGGCTGGGGTGCAGGTGAGCTGGCCCTGAGGGTGTAAGAGAGGAGAGTTGACCCTACACCCCCTCGTTTGCCATGTGGTGCCATGGGCGAGGGAAAGATGTCCCAACCCCCTTACCCTTTGCCTCCTGCAGCAGGTGGGCGAGCTTGCCTCTGGGGCACGAGAGCAGGGGAGCTGGCCATGTACTGCACTAAACTGCAGCACTCAGGAGGGTCGGCCCTTCACCTTGCCTGGGCAAAACAGTAAAGCTGGCCATGGTGTTTGGATTCAGGTGTGCTGGACCCGAGGGTGTAAGAGCAGAACCTGCCCCACTTTTTGGTGCCTGCTGCAGTGGATGAGCTACCCAAGTCGGTGCTAGAGGCCTTTAATGTATTTTTATGTCTTAAGTACTTTTAAATTTGCATTGCAACTTGTACTTTTGTCATTATATTTTACTTTTTAAATTTAATTTCATGTGACTGTAGATATGCTTAGCTGCACAGGTGCACCAAACACTAAATAGGAGAATGGATTCAATCAGATTGAAAGTGATCCTTAGGATGTCAAAGCAGTCAAAACTGGGTGAGATCCTTAAGAATATAGATAGGGATCATGATACCCTAGAGAGGTAAAAAAAGAAAACCCATTACTCCAGAAGACCAAGGACTGATAAAATTAGTTTAGATGAATCAATTATAGATTGTACTGAAATTGCTGTTGATATTGATCAAATTGAGAAAAAATTACCTCTAGCATTTATTGATAAGGACAGAGTAGTTTTGACATTAACAGTAGGTTGCAGATTGTGGCAAATAATATGACTATAGAAATAAGAGGTAAAATATAAAAGAAATAAGCATGGAAACCACATAAAATTTATTTTTATATTATAGGACTAACTTTGACAGGAGTAACTGCTTCCAAAAGCATTGACTCTGTCCCCTCTGAAGACATTAAAACTTTCATCCTAATTTTATGGTTCTGATCTTTTTTGTCTTTTTATTGGGAGAGAAACTCTTAGATTTCCTTTGTTATGACACAATGTTTGGATATTTATTCTTCCAATAACATCTGTCAGAAGCATCCCACCTTAACTTTTGATTAATAAAAAGACTGGTTATAAAATATGACTACTGATCAAAATAAAATGGGTTCATATTTAATAACAGTTCTACATAAAATGTAAGAATATATTATTAATGAAATCATAGGCTACAACTTAACTTTCCTTCCAAAACTTTCAGCATATTATTCAATTTTGATACTTTTCCCTATTATCAGCTTCATACTTTAAAAATAAAGCCATAAAAGGAACACTAGACTCATTTCCTCCATTGTAGGGTTCATCATTCAATGTAGTGAAGAGTTCCATAATATGCCTTGCTTTATAAACTAGAAAGTGTAGATAGATTTATTTTACTGATTCGGGGTCTTACTTTGTAGCTCTAGTTATCCATGAATTTGATATGCAAATCAGGCTAGCCTGAAATTCACAGCAATCCACCTGCCTCTGCCTCCTGAGTAATGGGATTAAAGGTATGCACCAGTACTACCAGCTCATATTCATTTTGTATTTATTACCTAGTATTAGAGATATATGGACATTTAATACTTTGGTTTGTGTGTTCTCCTTAGACAGAGCCTTGTGCTGAAGCTCTGTCTCTGCTGATGGTCACTAGGTAATCCAGGTTGCTCTTGGCTATGCAGACCTCTGCCTTACACTCCACCTTTGGGACTGTAGGCATGCCTGATCTGACACTTTTATATCAGGATTCCCTAACCCCTCCACACCCTTCTCAAATTTCTTTATTCTCATTTCAGTAGTTTCTTGTTTAAAATTTTAGTGGGTATCTTAAATTTTAATACATTTATTTAAAATTTAAATAACTAAACTTTTTTAGATTTTGTGCAAAATACTCTTTTCTATTTTAGGACAGTTTAGTTGTTTGATAACTAATTCCTTAAAATGAAAGTAGGGATTGAGAGTTTTTCTAGGATAAATAAGCATCCCACAAATACACAGAAATACTTACTTTCTGTATGATTAAAATTTGGAAGATTTACTACCAAATCCCAGATCTATAGTGATGAACTATAGCACATCTCTGAAGCTTTCTGAATAGCCCTATTCTTACCTATGAACTAGACTTCATATACTTTATTGTTTACCCTACAGTAATGTACAAAATGAGACCAATATATATTTTAGAACAGTGCAAACTGAAACCTATGAAAGCAGAGTGTGCCTGAAGTACTGAGAGCTCCCCACGATTCTCTCCAGTAAGCCTTGTGAAAAGCGTTTCTGAAGTCATGCTGAGAATGCCTCATACAAGAGTACAGTGCTCATGAGTAATGGGTTCATGATTTCCTACATACAGCATAGTAACTAATGGGATAGGCAGTCTAGGTGTTGATGGTGCATGGCTGTAATCACAGCACATGGGGGTGGTGAGGCAAGGAGACTGCCAAGAGCTCATCTGGGTACATAGTAAGATTCAGACAACTCTTGGTGAAAGAGTGAGAGCCCCATCTCAAAAGAATAACTAGGCAGAAAAATAACAAAAAGTGCAAAATAAATATCAAAAACAGTCAAGATTCATTAATGGTCATTTCATGGCTAGGCTATTGAAATTATTATAGATTAAAAAGATTAAGGATTTCAATGACAACTGTTCTTTGAATGTTTTTCAATATTCCCAAAGTCCTAAAGGATTGCTCAGGAGAATAAACGTTGTGGTAGCATGGGCAGAGAAGTTCCTATGGTTACAAATGAGATATTTGTAAATGTTTATGTAAGATATATCTCATTTTCAATATTCATTTTCCCTTTCTGTATCTTTTTTTCATGGTTCATTTAGATACACAGCTTATATTTGAGGCTGAAATTATTCAATCTCCCCAAGGAAGAAGTTGATAGATCCAGCATGCTGCTTCCTTCTCAGCCAACATCCTGAGTTCTCTTTGTAAGCATTTTTGCTTGGAGCTTCAGACAGATGACATGTGGAGGCTGCTTCATATCATTTTAATGATTATTTTCAAAATTTAAAGGCATGCATTTGTTTGAGAGTAGCTTAAAATGATATGCTTGTACAAATATGGAAAGAGTGATTTCATGACAAAAGATTATTATAAATCTCTGGAAAGAGTGAATCATGACAATAGATTATTATAAATCTCATTGGCATTAGTCCCATTTCATTAGAAAGCTATCCTGCTAAAATATTATGAATATTATGTACTCCAAGGAAATAGAAAAGTTTATCCAGTTTTTATTTCTTTGGTTTCAATATTCCCTAGTCTGTTGGAAACACATATGTTGTGGAATATTACTTTAACTATGTAAAGGTGTATTATATTTGTTTATGCTGCATTTGTTTAACTAGACAAAGATGTTTTGCTGTTTTACCTTGCCTGCCTAAGGCACCTGATTGGCCTAATAAAAAGCTGAATGGCTAATAGTTAGGTAGTAAAGGGATAGGTGGGACTGGTAGGCAGAAAGAATGAGTAGAAGGCAGAATCTAGGCTCAAGGGAATAGGAGAGAGAGAGAATGAGGGAGGAAGAAAGGGAGACACCTGGGGCCAGCCAGGCAGCAACTAGCCAGCCAGACATGGAGTAGGACATACAAAATAAGAGCAAGGTAAAAAGCCTCAAGGCAAAATGTAGATGAAGAGAAACAAGTTAAATTAAGTAATAAGAGCTAGCAGGACAATCTTAAGCTAAGGCCAATCATTCATAACTAATAATAAGTCTCTGTGTCATTATGTGGGAGCAGGTTGGTCACCCAAGAGAAAGGTTGTTACCCACATATTTGAAGATATCAATAAAAATCAGACCTTCTAATTGGATGGTACATTATGGTTTAGAAAGCTCTTCTTTTGGTGATGCTCAATCCTTTAAGCACAATGATAAAATAGTGCAGGAGTTGAAAGGTCAGGTAACATTTGAGGAGCACTCCATATTATTTCTTTGCATTGTGAATCCTTGCTAAAAGTTCATTTGTACATTTGGATTCTAACTGTGACATAGAAAGTTTTACATAACAGATATACACACATTTCCCTTTATTTATAAAGTTATTTAATTGTATTTACAAAACACAGCTTGCTTTCAAGTTTCAACTCTGGAAATACTCTAAAGTATTTTACTGTAAAGCTTACTGTAAAGCTCATTGTTTTTATTTTCAAAGACCATTTCAAGTCTACAACAGATGGAAGAGTAAACAGGGGGATTCTGTACCACAAAGAACCAGCTCATATAAGAATCCAAATGTTAATCCAGGAAATAGTATTAAATTTGCCGCATTTTATTGGATATACACTGATTTTCCATGGATATTTATTTTATTTTTAGAAGTAGATATAATTATGATACTGAAATGCATAGGCCTTTAATAAGTAATTTCTCATACATTTTTATCTTTAACTAGATCAACAAAATTAATCTTTACTGTGATATTATCTTATAATTAACCTTACTTTCCTCCAAGATATTACTAGTTACTTTTTATACTACCATATAATAAATAATGTATAATGTACCCATTGGAATTTACCAGTTACTTTATATTGAGTTATTCCTCTCTGCTTATTTTTGCAAACTTCATTATTGTTTTAATTTTTATTATGCTTTCATGTCTTGCAGTAGAGCTGCATTCAAACTATTCACAAAAAAAAATGTGGCATTCTTTCAAAGGGAATTAACAAAAAGATCCCATGTCTTTTTTCCACTACTGTAAGCTTAATCTCTTAATAGTCATTTTTCCTGCGTTACGTATCTAATCCCCACCTTCATTCATATTAAGCAAACACTCTCCCACCAAGGTATACATCTGGCCCAATTCAAGACTTGGGTTCTAATAATTACAGTGATTGCAATGCTCTTTTATAGTGTCCTTCTTCAGGATGTCTATGCTATGGCTCAGATTATTTCCCCCTCTAAAACTTATGCTGAAAGTTAAAACCCAATTCAACAGTGCTGAAAGCTGGAACCACAGGGAAATGTTTGAGAGGTGAGTCTCTAGAATGCCACTAAAACAGGCATCTGGCAGTAGGGTCATTCTCTTCATTTTTCAATAAGAAAACATAAATTTCTTCCCTACATTCCCTTCCAAAGTTTTTTGGGGAGGACATAGCAGAAAAGCAATCACTAACCACAGAGTCTAGAACCCTCTGATCTTAGGTGTCTCAACCTCTGGTACCATGAGAAGCAATTCTCAGTTCTTTGTAAATTACCTTTTATGTGTTATTTTAACATAATTATATGAAACAAAAATGCTCTTTCCATTACTACCAAAGTCCACAAAATGACAGTTAGTCCATGGAACAGGAATCTATGAAAGGTGGACTGGACGAGGCAGTGGCTGTAAGATTGTACAGTAGTCAGGTGGATAACAAGCAGCTACAATCACTGAGAGGACCGGCCTTAGTAAGGAGAAACCTAGAGCTGTACACTAGAACAATAGGAAAGGTGCCTGGAAGGCAAAACCCTACCCATGCAGGTCTCCAACCAGCCTAAAGTGAGAATGCTGCATAAGGAATATTCTGCTTATAAACAATTAAGGAAGTGTTTTTCCATTCAGAGTGCTGGCATAAACCTTTAATTCAAGCACATGGGAGGCAGAGACAAGAAGATTTCTGTTATTTTGATGCAATTCTGATCTACATTGTAAATTCCAGGCCAGCCATGGCTATCTAGTGAGGAGCTATCTCAAAGCAAACAAACAAACAAACAAAAACAACAACAACACTTTTCCAGATTCAGCTATCGAGGCATCCAGAATCCATTACAGCTATAGTCCAAATAGATTGTTCTGTTGTTGTACAAAAAAAGTTAGTTGAGCAACATGACTGTCTCTCTGCTCTCTGACGAGTTGCAAGGCAACCAGCCGCTTAATACCCCTATGAATGTGCCTCCCTTCCATGATGAACTGTATCCTCAAACTGTGGTAAAACATAAACCTTTGCTAATTTTATTTTATCCAGTATTTGATCATAGCAAAAGAAAATTAGCTAAGCCAGATAGTAATTTATATTTTTAACCTATGAAAAATTACTTGTTTTATTTATTTTGGATATCAGTAACATATATAATGTGTATTATATAGAAACATAGGTTGTGGGTATAAATAAGTCATCAATGGACTTATACACATTTCAATTACATTTAGGCACATTGCCATATATATATGCTAGGAGTAAGTATTCTTACTTCTGTTTGTGTGTGTGTGTGTTTTTTTGTTTGTTTGTTTGTTTTTCGAGACAGGGTTTCTTTGTGTATTTTTGGTGCCTGTCCTGGATCTCGCTCTGGAGACCAGGCTGGCCTCAAACTCACAGAGATCCTGGCTCTGCCTCCTGAGTGCTGGGATTAAAGGCATGCTCCACCACTGCCCGGCTACTTCTGTTTTTATAACACAAAATGGACTGTGAACAATAAAGATATTATTTGCTCATTCTGCAGGTAGAACATGTATTTATGTTTTATGTTTTTCAATGCTGGTAATACTATTTAGGAATCATATTGTCTTATACACTGTTCTATTACTTGAAGAAACAAAATGAACAAGAAAACTCATGTAAGAGAAAGCATTGAATTTGGGGTTTGTTTATAGTTTCAGATGTTTAGTCCATTATCATCATGACAAGGAGTGTGGTAATAGGCATAACATTAGAACAGTCGCTGAGAGCTACATCTGATCCACAGGCTGAAACAGACAGAGGGAGAGAGAGAGGAGTGAGAGAGGCAGAGAGACAGACAGAGAGATGCTCCACCTGGTGTGGGCTTTTAAAACCTCAAAGCCCAAGGCCAATGAACACTTCTGCCACAAAGCCACACCTAATCCTTCTAATCCTACCAAGTCAACTCCCTGTTGACTAAACATTAAAATATACGAGCCTATGGGGCCATTCTTATTAAAACCACCACACATGTGAACTATAAGTAAAATGATTTTACCTATTTCTAATTTTGGTGAGAGTATTAGGAAATTACTGTTTACATTAAAATACATAGAGCTGGGGAAACGGCTCAGCACTTGCTGCTTTTGCCAAGAACCAATGGTTCAGTTCCCAGAGCCTACAGCGTGGCTCACAAACATCTGTGTTTCCAATTCTAGGAGATCTGATGCCTTCTTCTGGCCTCTTTGGGCACTACACAAACACGGTGCACAGAAACACATACAGGCAAACATCCTTACACATAACATTTTGTGTGTGTGTGTGTGTATATATATATATATATATATATATATATATATATATATATATATATACACACATTCAAAAAGTGCTGTTTCTTTCGAGAGCTCTGACTAATGTAGATATAAATTCATTTAATGGTTTCACAATTATTTCTATGCCTTCTTATAATGTTATGCCTTTAAAGAAAAAAAAAACATAGATACTAAGTGTTGTGTTGCAGTATCCTCCAAATTAAAACATTCCACTTGGGAAGGTGGTGAGAATCTCATGATACTGAATTAGTAAAATAGCCTGACAAATCCTGGAAGTCTACAATTTGCAATTCACAAAGCCTCTCCTCTGTGTTATACAAGCAGTAAGTTGTTGAGGAGAGGAGATTGAGCCTAAAGGTGGTGGAGGGAGCACCAGGGAACTCAGGATAGTGAGTCCATAATGAGGTGGCTCTTAATGATGTGTCTGCTTTGAGTAGTCTATGTCCCTATAGGAAATTCTTCACTCATATGCTTAACATATTGATTGGCTTATGAAGTTGGACTTTAATGGAGTCAATAATTTTGTCTGTCATTGGTACCCTGTTTAGGCATTTTTTGTTCATGTCTAACAGAAAAAATTAAGACAATAGCCAGAAAGAAAACAAATGTGCACAATGGTAGTACTAGAGGAGGGTGGAACTTCCTGGCATCCTCCAGAGTCAAGCCTGAGGGTAGAAGAGCAAAATGAACTATTTCTGATAGGTGTTAATGCAATAAGAAAAAAAAACATGGCTGAAGGAAAACCCTAGAGAAAGGAAATTAGCATTCAGAACACATAGGCCTGGAAGCATGAAGTTGACACCTTTCAAAGATCAAAGTAAGTGAAGAAATGGATGAACCTTTTCAACTTTTTCAATTTAGTGTCTATTTCACCACCTCTTTGGAGAAAGAGAACTGAAGAAGTGATTGTACACATTTGGTAGCTTTGCAGGCTCAGAGTTCTTCCCCTCCCCCACCAGGTTTGACAGCTTTTCCATACTTGGCTACATTTTCTTCATTATTTGTATACTCCTGTAGTTGTTTGAATGAGAATGGACACCTTATGGTTATATATTTGAGTATTTTTTCTGGAATTGGTGCAACTGTTTGGGAAGGATTAGGAGCAGTGGCTCCATTGAAGGTGGGGCGCCACCGGGAGCAGGCTTTGAGGTTTCAAAAGATTCCTGTGAGTTCTCGGTCTGCCCCATGGTTGTGGATTAAGATGTGATTTCTCAGCTTTTTCTCTCTTCCACTATCATGAACCCTAACCCTCTGACACTGTAAACTAAATTAGACACTTTCTCTATAAGTTGCCTTGTTGTTTTGTTTATCACAACAATAAAAAAGGGAGCTATGGTAGAAGCTGGTACCAAGAGCAAAATGTTTATTTATTTTAGGAATGTGGAAGAGTCTGGGCTTTGAAACAGTAGAGTGCTTGAATGCTATGAGGGGGGACCTACCAGGCTATCTTAGTAGGAGCACGAAGACAATAGTGCTGAGAGAAATTTGGACTAAGGGGGCCTGGCTCAGAAGATTTCTGCAAGAAGAATATTGGCCACTAGCCTAGAGACTCTTCTTATGATACTTTGGCAAAGGATGGAGCTGCTTTCTGATCTTGTCCTAAGACTCTACCTGAGGATAAATTCAAAGTAAATGGACTGGTTTCCTTGGTGGGGGAGATTTCAATACAGCCAAACATTGATGCACAGTTTAAAGAGTCAAAGAACACCAGGACTCTAAATGTCATAGCATAGACTAGACTTGAGATGAGAGATATAAAGAATAAAGAGAAGCTCTATCTGAAGTGGAAGAAAGTGACGGGTATCCTTGGGGAAAGAACTCACCCACCACAGCTTCAAGCTTGATAAAAAAAAAAAAAAAAAAAAAAAAAAAAGTCCTAAGGAATTTTCTGTTCCTAAATAACAAAAACAAACCAAAGATGCTACAATGTGATTAAAATGCGTCAGGGTTCAGCTCAAGTGGGTAGTTTTTATTTCTCAGGAGTTTACCTTTAAAAGTGTCTCTGAAGTCTTGGAAGAGAATTAGATTTTGAATTTTGAAATAGTGTTGTGACTGTGAAAGACTACAGGAACCTTTAGAATCGGACTAAATGTATTCTCATTATGATAGAGCCACAGACCTATAGAGGGAAGGGACTAGAATTGGTGGTTTGAAATAGAATGGCCCCTATAGACTTCTAGATTTGAAGAGTTAATCACCAGTTGATGGAATTCTTTGGGCGGGATTAAGAGGTATCATCGTACTGGAGGAGGTGTGCCAATGAGGCCAGACTTTGAGATTACAAAAGGCTTATGTCATTCCTAGTGTTCTCTGCCTTATAATTGTGGATCAAAATATGAGTTCTTTTTCCTTTTCTCTGCCATGGTGAACTCTAAACTTCTGAAAACAAGTCAAATTAAATTGTTTCTTTTGTAACTTGTCCTGGTCATGGTTTTTATGATAAAAATAGAAAAGTAACTAAGACCTTCTAACTGAGCCATCTGAAAATTAGGATACCCAGGGTTAAAGAGACAGATCACCTGAAGGAGAAGAAAGAGGAGATTTCAGAGCCTAGCTTATGCCTCTAATTCATGGCCCGGCCCCTAGGCATTCCTACTTTTATCTGAAGAAATAGTCAGAAGACTTTGAGGTCTGGCTTACAGAACACTGGCTCATTGGAGAAAGACTACGGCCTTCCAGACTCATCAGGGATGGATTCCTTGGGGCCTATGGCTTCTGTAATGGAAGCACTACTTGGGAATTGCATAAAAATAACAATTGTAAATTGTAATATATTTATTAAATATAATTATCATACATAATAGTATATTTTATTATAATATATTATAATTTACAAATATATGTATAATGTACATATATACTTTTTTTCTTTATCTTATCTCTTTAGCCAAGGCTGAATTTTTCAATGGCAATTGTTCTAGGGTTCTTAAAATTTTACAAGTCAATGACCATACCATTGAGCTTTGGAATGCAAATACATGTGTAACAAATATCTGTCTTAGTCCCCGTGTACTTCTAAAGCAGGAGATAAAGCAGGAGACAGGCTTGACTAAGTTCTCTCTCTCTCTCTCTCTCTCTCTCTCTCTCTCTCTCTCTCTCTCTCTCTCTCTCCCTCCTCTTCCTCCTCCTCCTTCTATACCCCTCTAGCCAATTTCACAATGACAAAGCCAGTCTATTGTAGGAGAGAATGGAGTCCTGAATGAAAGTGTATTGTTAACATGGGCATAGCCATGCCAAGGACCCCAGTCCTTGGACCCATGGGAGTGGCAAAGCCTTCCCATGGTGAGCCTCAGCAGGCTGGCAAAACTTTCCTTGGTTGCAAGTGAGAATGTTGAAAGTGTGTGCAAAAATATCCATCATAGTCTTCTTTCCTGGAAGATGATTACATCTTAAAGAAGGCTCTTAGTCAGAGCCGGGTGGTGGTGGCACATGCCTTTAATCCCAGTACTTGGGACCAGAAGCAGGCAGATCTCTGTGAGTTTGAGGCCAGTTTGGTCTACAGAGCAAGATTCAAGACAGGCACCAAAACTACACAGAGGAACCCTGTCTTGAAAACAAAAACAAGACTGCTCTCCACAGAGACTACTCCTTCTGAGAGTAGCTAAACATGCCTCTTTGTTCAGCTGCATACAATAATCCCACCTCCTATTCAACAGTATACTATAAACAAATTACTTTCAAGGGTGCTATGGCTTCTCCAAAAGAACTCAGTCTCAGCTCTTCTGCATATGTGTAAATATCTGTCTTTTTTTTTTTAATTCTCTCATTGTTTGTAGTTAGGGTTCAGAACCAGCCGAAGCAAAGCCATGGCAGTCTATCCATGGTGCATTCATGTACAGATGTTTTCATCTTCTTTTATCTCAGCCATACAGTTGCAATTGTAAGGCTTGATCTTTAAACAGGTGTTTAAAGTATAGGATTTAAATACCTGATCATGCCAGCAAATCAGTTTTCAATATAGTTTTTCCTTTTATAATATCAGCTTTCTAAAATAATAATTTCATTCTTTTAAAAAATAATGAAAAATATCAGTTGTCTCAATCCTTTATTTAAGTGTTAAATTTGACTAATGTGGAAAGTGCCAGCAGGTCCAATTTTCTTGCAAATGAAAAAGGTTATGAATCAATTATAACATTCTTTTTATTGTTACAAAGCTTCATCATTACCATCTACAGCTATGGATGAAGTAATTATGTACATATCTTATTTCAGTCCTCATTATTAGATGCATACAAGTACCCTGTGCTTCTGCTTCCTGGATTATTCACATTTCACTGAACCAGAAAGTCTTGCCAAAGCCCTTAATTCTTAAGAAATCTCACAAGGGATTAAGAACTGGATGAAACCAATACACTCCCACTGCTTCTATACTTAAAACCTTATTTTCTGCCAGATTTTGGACATTTAATTATCATTCTTGAAAGAATACAAAACTGTCTACATAATACATTTGGCATATGACATTCATAAGTAACAGGAAATGGCATGTCTTTGGGTGAATTCATGTGTCAGCACACTTATTATAAACCTATTATATAGCATTACTAATAAAGTTTGAGGGAAGAAGATGTATATTTCAATGATTTTGATAAAATTAACCTTAAGAAATTTAAAAAATTCTCCTGCTTTAGTAAAATAAGGACTTTTGCATCTTGCAATGGTTTTTGTAAACAAACTAAACAAAGCAAGTGAGCTCATTGGAATATAAAGGAAGAGCTTTCGATAAACCAATAAAATTCTCAAGGCATTTTTCTTATGAAAGAGAAAGAAAAGGGAAAGCTTTGTCAGAAATAAACCAGCTCATCATTGTCCATAATTAGCATATTCAGAGGCATATACTACAAAATCTCAAAATCAAGATTTCCATAAGTACGTTTCAATCATATCTATTGCTTTTAAAAGCAACTAATATTTCAGTTGTAATTAGTATTTCTCATTGAGATCTCATTTCTTAAGTACCTAACCTTTGTCCTCACAACATTCTACAGTCAGTTCTAGAAGTCCATACTTTCAGGTGTTTTTATTTTGAGATTGATCAAATAATTTTATTGTAGATCTTTCCAATAATTCATCAATTTTCCAGATGTTATCATCAGTTCCCTGGTCTCAACTTCCTAGACTTACATTTAGCCTCCACAAAAGCTCTCATCTCTCTCCCCATGAGACTACCCTCTACTTCTAACACAGACAGTCTGAACTTCCTGTCACTCCCTCCTAGGCCCTTAGTAACTGTCCTCTTTGTTTTCTAACTTCTTAATATTAGATAACCCGGGATCTGACATCCTACACCTACAGTCATAGGGAACAGGGAAGCCCTTGTCCCCATAGCAGAAACAGGGAGATTCCAAGCATTTCATTAATAAAACTACCTGTCTTAAAATACCTGTATTTTGTTATGAGTGTACCACCATGAGTAGATCCTGTTTGAAAATAAACAAAAGAAACAGTTTAAAAAGAGAGTTGGATACTGCCCTTCACATCTTGGATACTTGGAAAGTTGTCTAGACCCTCTTCACTATTTTAACACCATTGGCAACAATAGTCAAAATTTGTTTCATATTCTTCTTCTGTTTTTCTGTCTTTAAAGTTGTACTGTATAACAATGACTGAGAATACAGTTACTGTATTGATCTGTCACATGACCAACAGTCTCAGTTGATTGAAGGATATACCAAAGACCTTCATGGGGCACCACGGGACTCCAGGCATTTGAGCTCGAGTAGTGAAAACAAAACACTTCTCAATTTTATTATTAAAGCAAGCAAAACAAGAGGTGGCATTTATAGTTAGCTTAAGCAAATGCAAGTACAGAGAAATAATACATCTGGTGTTTTGTCTTATCGTCTTTGGTCATGTGAAGAGTGTCAATAATATTCCTCCCAGGCCTTTGCCTTTCCTGCAGAGATAATATGGACATACCAGGGCGTTCCCTTCATGTCTTTACTTTCAAGTGCACTCCCTTATCATGGTTTATGAAATTCTTTCTAAAATACTACCTTGTGGGAAGAACATGTTGTACTCTGATCCATCTATAGTTCATAGTAAGTTCACTTTCTTATACAAGTTCCCACATTACTGCAAACTGTTTTTATTATTATTTAATCTTCTTTCCTTCTAATTCTTCAAGTACTTAACCATTTAAAGTTTGCCACTATCACTATTCCCATTAAAGTCTTTAGAATTTGAACAATGTATTCTAATAGATTTCTCTGGTATGCTCAAGTGAACAAACTTCTACAAACTATTCTGTGTTAATGGACATTTGCACACACCTTTTTCTTTGAAATTGAGCTTTGTTGGATTTTATATTGCCTCACATTTCTTTTGAAGACATCCTCTGACTACATAACCTAGGCTGGCCTATTTTATAGACCAGTTTCAGTTTCATATTTTAGTTATTCTTTTATCATGCTTTGAATTTTTCATGAAATCCAAATACCTATTGTGTTTGAGTCTTCTTTTCTTACCTTAACAAGTATCAGTTTCCCCTGAACTATACATTATATTCTCTCTTTCCATGTCTTTTTCCTCTGTATCTTCCTCTCCATCGATTTATTTGAAAGGAACTCATAGTCGTGTTCTGTTCAATAGAGAATCCTGAATGAATATGACTAAGAGTCACTTCTGCCCCATAACCAGTGATGAAAGGAGAGTTCAGTCTAACAGCTCCTGAGAAAATAAATGCTGACAACCAACATACAAGTGACCTTAGCCGCCTCTTTCCATTAGAGCCTTGAGGTAAGACCAACTACCTAATCAACACTGATACTTTGTAATGTGTGAAAAATCTTGAAAGATAATACCCAGAGAAGCTGTGTACATGTTCTTAACCAAGAGAAACTGAGGCGTGTGAATGCTGCTGTGTTGTATTTGGAATACACATTGAGATAGGAAATTAACGAGAGACCAAGAGAGGGATTTTGAAGGTAGGGGAATAGAAACAAGTGGTATATAAGCTGAAAGGGAAATAATGGAATAGAAATGGTTAAATCTTGATGGGAGATGGAAAGTCAGGGTAACAGAAATAATATGGGGAGAGATAACTAACCTACAATTGTAGAACCTTCCTAAATTATGTAAATATACCATATACATATTCATATAAAAAGAGTTTCAATGGAGCTACTCTACAGGGGAGAGACAAAAATCATAGACATCCTATATTTCTACAGCAAATAGAAACTCCAGTACTGGGAACTTACCTCTTTGTAAGTCATTGACTGACCCCTCAAAATTACAGGCTATTGCTAATGCTCTTGTGGACCCCATAGAACTTGATGGTAAGGCCCCATTGCTGAATATACCACACTATGAACTCACAGAATATGCAGAAATAGAACTGGAACTTACCAAGAATCTCCATCCCCACTGGCTTCCTTTTGTAGAGCTAGACAATAATATCCACACCACTGGAAGAGAAAAGTAATTGTCTCACCTAACTAAGAGCCCTGAGAGCTACCGTGAACACTGGCCTTACATGATATGCCCACTGGTACAATAGTGTACCAGTGTTGTGGGAATAACAAATGACTTTCTTATTTTTAATTTTTATTTATTTTACATACCAACCACAGTTCCTCCTCCCATTCCTCCTCCTGTGACCTCTCCCTCCACTTCAGGCCACCTCCTACCCCTCATCCACTCCTCCAAAAGGGTAAGGGCTCCCCTGGGGAGTCAGCAAAGCCTGATACATTCAGTTGAGGCAGGACCAAGCTCCTCCTCCCTGGATCAAGGCTGAGCAAAGCATCCCACCATTAGGTAATGGGCTCCAAAAAGCCAGCTCGTGCACCAGGGATAGATCCTGGTCCCGTTGCCAGGGGCCCCTCAAACAGACCAAGCTACATAACTGTCTTCACATGCTAAGGGCCTAGTTGGTCCCATACAGACTTCACAACTGTCCATCTAGAGTTGGTGAGTTCCCACCAGCTTGAGGAACCACTTTCTTAGTGGATTGAAGGCCACTCCATGAGAAGGAAGTAGCCAATCATGGTACTGTTAACAGGGCAAAATCCTGTGACTTGGTAGGTCACAGGCCCTAGAGGAGAGAGAGCCCAACAGTATTCTGCTAAGGGAACATGTAGATGTAACCAACCGTCTTATTAAATAAGAAACACAGAAACAATGTAAAAGAGAAAGCCGAGAGGTCAGAGCTCAGAGCTAAAATCTCACCCTTCCTCCTGCTGTCCCAGCTTCGCGAAAAGAGACCTACTTCCTCTCGGTTCGTATTTTTAAAGTATGTTGTTCTGCCTTCTCATTGGTTGTAAACCCAAACACATGACTGCCTCGTCACTGTCTGAATGTACAGCCCCCTAGGTCTTAAAGGCATATGTCTCCAATGCTGGCTGTATCCCTGAACACACAGAGATCTTATGGGATTAAAGGCGTGTGCCACCACCGCCACACTCTTGCTATGGCTCTAATAGCTCTGACCCTGAACACACAGATATCTATGGGATTAAAGGCGTGTGCCACCACCGCCACACTCTTGCTATGGCTCTAATAGCTCTGACCCCCAGACAACTTTATTTATTAACATACAATCAAATTAATATTTCAGTACAAATCAAAATAATATTTCAATACAATTAGATTACCACCACAGGAACATAGTATTAAAACATCACCTAATGACTCACTGCTATTCCCAGGGTCAGATGCATCACTCTTCCCTATTCAGAGAAGCTTCTTGCAGTAGATGACAAGTGACACAGCCACCTCAACTGTCATCAATCAGAGAATAAGAGACTGGAGAGAGCTCAGCCCTAAATGGGATGTGTCTACCACGTCCTTCTCTCTAAAACTCATAAAACTTCTTGGAATAAGGGTGAAAAGATTGTAAGAACTAGAGGTAGAGAATGACTTTAAAGAACAGAGTTTTCCAGACAAAACAGTATGAGTATATATTAGTTCTAAGTGATTGTGAAAGCATGCACAGGACATATGCAAGCTCAACCCTGACAAAAATTCTATCATGCAAGGCAAGGGGCAGGGTGAAGGTGGGCACAAAATCCCACTGTTTCATGAGCTGCTGGGGAGGAAGAGTCAGTTCTCTTTAATGATTTGTTCCTGGTAGGTCAACCGCACCTCAGGGCAGGACCCCCTCCCAAGAGTAGTTGAGCAACTTGAACTAAACTTGATGGGGAGAAAAGAAATAAAATAATACTTTTTTAGCATAAGTAAACTGTGCTATTTAAGTTTGGCAGGCAGAGCCTAGATTTTTCCGTTCAATCACTCTTTACTCTACTTCTTTTAATTTGTAGCTAGTGAATGCATCTGTCCTAGTAAACTAACTCTGGACAAGTCCATTCCCCTATAGGCATGAAATAGTGTGAGCATGTTTCTTCTTCCAGATATCTAAACACATGGATTTGGTTAAGTCTCAGGGTGAAACTGCAATGGAAACACTAATATAAAACTTGCACATTTCCTCTGTGGATTATCTACTGCAAGAATGATATCAGCCGTCCTTTGAAACAGACCATGTGGTGCATAAAAACATTGTGGTATCTCAAAATAGGATTTCTTTAGTAATTTATATGATAATTTTTGAAAGACATAAATCTTGAGGAGCCAAATCACAATTGTGTGTCTTCAGAGATGACCACCATTGAGGGGGAGGTATCACTAACACGGTTTAACCAAAATGATACAGCCCTGGAGGCAGAGGCCCACAGTTTTTGCCATAATTTACACCCAATCTTGACAAACTGCTTAAAAAAATCAAAGATAAAACAAAATGACTGCCAAAAGGAATCGTCTGTGTGTTCTCTACCAGTGGTGTGGTAAGTGGTTTATAGAACTGAGTATCTACGGAAAACAAAGAATCTTTTCATATCCCCCTAAGGCGTTTAGACAGTCAAATGTTTTATTATTGTCTCACATTATATTAAGAAAAATATTCCAGGAATTGGAGATGTGTGGGATACATAAATTTCCATGTTCCATAAAAAAAAAATCTTCTAAGTTCCTAAAATATAGTTCTCAGTAAAAGAAAATATTGTCTTCAGAATGTCATTAATATTAAATGCTTATTTTTGATGTCTTCTAAACACCTTTCCTATTTCATTGGCTATGCTTTAAGTATACATTCTCCCAGTTCCATAGTACTTATCACAGAACACAGAAGCTAGTAGACAGTACACTCTGGATCAGAACAAATTCCCTTTTTTTATTATGGTAAAGCGAAAATTAGGGTTCAGAAAATTAAAAATACCTAATGTTTAATATACTACCTTAAAATATAAAACCCAAATGCTATGCTATTGCATGTATTAATGCATCTAATCCATTGAAGAAGTGACTTGGCCCACACTGCTGCTCTGGACTGTTACTATCTTGGTTGAAAAAGGAATGGTAAGACATTTGCCATGATGGAGTATGTTTTACATACAGCTGTGAACATCAATTTGCATATTTAGCCTAATTGCTGTCATTATTACTCTAGACACACAATTTTATTTATTTATTTATTTATTTATTTATTTATTTATTTATTTATTTATTTGGTTTGTTTTTGGTTTTCCTTTCCTTTCTCTCTTTCTTTCTTTCTTTCTTTCTTTCTTTCTTTCTTTCTTTCTTTCTTTCTTTCTTTCTTTCTTTCTTTCTTTCTTTCTTTTTTGGTTGTTTTTGAGACAGGGTTTCTGTGTTGTTTTGGTGCCTGTCCTAGATCTCGCTCTGTAGACCAGGCTGGTCTCAAACTCACAGAGAGATGCCTGGCTTGTGCCTGGCTTGCACCACCACCACCCAACTAGACACACAATTTTATTAACAGGAGTTTTCTCTACTTTGTTTCCCTCCATCGTGTACTGTGACATTGGTACTTTTAGTATTACTTAAACTCTGCAAATCTTTGATCAAGACAGAGGAGCTACGTTAAAAAATTTTTTTTTTTAAAAACAGAATGTTTGGCATTACAAATTTTCTTTCTCCATTTTATGTTTTAAAAGACATAGATATATGTACTAGAATATTATATTTGAGTACATATAAAGTTGGGACAACAGAAATGTGTTTTCCCTTCTTTTGTGATAAGCTGTTACAGTTATGTTTTACTATGTCTAAAGCTGCTTATGCACTCTTCCGGGAGCTTGTCTGTGGCCAGTCTACAACATTTACCATATGCTTCAAGGCAACCAAGGAACATCACTAAACATTAGTAAAGTAAGTTTTTAGGGGAAAAAAAACCTCTTATTTTGCTGAAATATGAAGATAAAACATGTTTGTAAAGCTGATCATCTGCCTCTTGTGCCTCAGTGTCTTGGAAAATTTTGTTGGAAAAGCACAAAAGAATTTATAAGATTTGAAAGGTAGCATTACTGTCCTTTCATTCAAGATTCATTTATATTGTAACTCTCTCTTAGGAGACATCAAATATGGAGCTGGTGGTAGCCAGGTTCCAAAAGAACCCATGGCAGAGATCCCATCATTTGTGGTAGAAACCCTTCCAGCAGTTCCTGGAGAACCAGTACACCACACTTGGGTAACAGAATCAAAATGGAGAAATGATACCGTGTGCTTTCCAGAGTTGTCTTGCTGATTGGTAGGTGCATCCAAGGTCAAATAATTAGATAGCACTGTGGGTCCAGAAAGCACAACACGAAAACAGCATGTTTGAGGAGGGTTTAAGGTCTTTGCTAGAAGGCACAGTCTAGAGCCTAATACTTTCCATAATTATTTTTTAATCTTAGTCTGACTTT